>NC_041383.1:614947375-615054294 GCF_002162155.2 Triticum dicoccoides
GCTCGCAACGACGTCGGGTTGGGGGAAGCTGCGGTGGCCCGACGGCGACATGGGGGTGGCGGTGTGTGGGGCTTGGACTGCTGACAGGGGGCACTCGAACTGGGCGACGACGGCGACAGGGGTGGTGGGCGAGGGCTTGCTGTCGATGGGATGGAAGAGAATGACCTATGTGCCACCAACTCACGGGCAAGAGGGAAAAGTTGGCGGGCGTCGCGCATGTCCATTTCATTTCCACGCCGACGTAAATGGGGCTTAAATTTTGGTCTGAAATAGACCGGCAGTCGGACGAAAAGCGGATACCCATCCGTTTAGATGGGCACGCTGGACCGACTTTTCTATCCCCAGGGATTCAAATGGGCACGCACGGATAAAATGGTCTGTGCGTTAGAGTTGCTCTTAGAAAAGATGAAGTGAACAAGAAGACTTGTAAAATGGCGTGGGAGTGCAGGGAGCCCGGCGGATAACCGACTGCAAGCAAAACGGCCGGAGTAGTTGGCTGGTCGCGTGAACGTGCGCGGCAATTACGGCAGGCAATCTGTAAGACTGTAGGTGGGTAAGGACAGTTGAGAGTCTCCTTCACGTCGTCATGGCGACACGTCCTGTACATATATGGTCGGTCAGCTTTGCATCACGTAAGGAAAACATTCATGGCAATGAATAAGCAGGCCTCATGAATGAGCGTTACATGTCCTAACCAGATCTGCAATCACAGGTCTGGTGCCTTAACTCTGTACAGTCAAGAGAAAGGAACCGCCGTAATAACCTGTGCAAACCGGCAGCAGCATCCATGTGCCATGTGGACGCTAAAGTGACGTTTGATGTTTCCCCGCACCACAGGTCGGGTTTCTCCAGCACGGTGAAAGTGAAAACCGTGCTCATCTTCTTGCTCCATCAGAAGAGTGCTCCTAGTACACGCAGTGCTGTGCTAATCATCAGGGCCGGAGTTGCCTTCGATTTTGCTGTCGCTTACAATAGCTGCGAGTGCTGCTTTTGGGAGCAACGAGGAGGATCGCTCGAATGGGCTAATCCCAAATGATGGTGCTCGTCTTTCATGGATCCGACATGACCCACGTAAGGAGCAAAACAATGATTAATCGTAACCCCACAAATCCACGATAGTGGTGCTTCACCTGTCGCCTGTCGGGGCTTCAGAATGGGTTATTTCTCCTGAGTGGTGAATTGATTGAAACTTAGGCCAGGAGAAGTTGACTGGTCCATGATCCAAAATTGATTGAAATTGCAGCTTGTTTCTCAAAATTAAAGAAATTGTGCGTAAGCCAAAGGGCCTGCAGAAAATAAAATAAAAACGAGGTTTCTTTAGGGGTAAATAAAAATGAGGTGTAGTTTTTGTGGAAGCGTCTTGGGCCTTGAACTGGGCTTTGTCTCACAAGAATGCAAACAAAAGTTGCTGCCCGTCTGTTGGCAGCCCCGCATGGCAGAGCGAGAGCACGAATCCGGGGGATCGATCGGAGCACGTGACCCGTGACCGTCCTGCCTTTGCAGTAGCCTTTCCGACGCACGCCACCTTTCATGTCGTCAGGCTGAAAAAAACGGCGATAGGCCTGCGGAACTTGTGCGCTTTTGGCAGGCACGGCCATTGCCCCGTCACGTCCAGGCCCCGTCGCCTGGTTCCCACAGTTTTGCAAGCGGAGACACAGCGGACGAGGAGAGAGGAGAGCACAGGTCGCGGCCTGGTACCTAGTAGTACGTAGAGCCATGGTACGCGTACGCACGCACCTAAAAAGACACGGCCTACAGCGGCCGAGGGATAGATAAGGATGCGACCATGCGAGGCGTCACGGAGGCGACGAATTTCTGTTGACGTGGTGTCCACTTGCCAGCAGCCAGCCGACGATGAGAGATGTCTTCCCCGCCGAATATGAGCTCTCTCCGGTGGGAGAACGTAGTGATGTGGGATCAGTATCAGAAAATATTTTTTTGAGCGAAATATTCATGTCATGCTGTGGGATCCTCTAAGCAGCCAACTCAATGGCGTCCAATCCACAAAAATGATACCCCCGTAGATGCGCGTGGATATACAGTTTGAAACAGTGCTGTAGTTTACTTCAAATTTTATTACTAGTAGTTCTGAGTTTCTGACGGCATAGTGATCGTTCGACGGTCTCGGTATTCTGATGTAATTTTTATTATGTTTGAGGTGCTTTGTACTTTCGGGAACTTTGATAATAGATCTAAATCATTAAAAAAAAGTAGTTCGCGTCATTCAGTTGTGAAGTACTTAGATTTTGCATATAGTGCTAAAGGCATCTCAAAGCCGATGCTCAAATCACCCGCAAACGTCCGAACCAAGCTGTTTGGACGCACATTGCCCTTCAATGCCATCTCGCATACATCGGGCGCGCGCCTGTTTCTCCGCAAACTGAAGGCAAAGCTGCAGGAGCTCTGCGAGCATCCGGACGTAGACTCAGACACCCTCAGCCCACAAAAAACCAAGGCGGTGCCCATGTCTCTGTCCCTCCTTTCCCCTTGCTCTGCATCCGCTTTCTCCCTAGCCTACGCCGTACCTGTACCATCCTGGCTTCCCGTCAAGGCCTTACCAGACCCCCGCCTCTCCACCCGGTCGCCACGCCGTTGTGCCAACGCCGTCGTTCCACTCTCGTCCATCCGCCGCGAAGGTACCATCGGCCCCTACAAATGTCGTTCATTGGGGTCACCACGTGTAACATCAAGGAGTTTTCCCCAAATTTAAAATCTGATTTTCATTTATTACATATTTAACTTTGAACATTTTACAAAAACCATTTGTGTGTTGTTGTTATTTTATATCCCTTTATTATAATGATTTTCCAAATTCCATTCCAACCTTCCCCAAACCCCCTTGCCTTTTGTACCTTAAACTTGGCCTCGAAACATTGCCACAAATTATTTTCGCATTTATCGAAGCTCCACCCAAAAGCTCAAGATTTTCGGATACTTCTAACACCTACTCCTAGTTCATACCCATTATTTAAGCTTTGAAACATGCCCACAACATTTTTCTTGTATTACACTTATTTTAACAAGTCCAAGAAATATAGTCCTTTGTGCCAAATCTTTTCCTAAACCTTTATTTATTTCTTCTAGTTTCTGTTTATTTATTAGCAGAAATGGAAAAGAAATAAAAGAGGGAGAGAGAGAACCAGAGCTGGCCCACTTAGCCTTTCCCTCTCCTTATTTCTTACTACACAACGCAGCCCAACCAGCGAAACAATTTTCGTGCTTCTTCCACCTCCAGTAATTTTGCCCTTGGTGAAAACAGAGCTTGGCCAGGAGACGGCCACGTCAATCCCAAAGCCGCCCTCCTCTTGCACCCCCAGTGCTATTTAAATCTATCTCTGCATCCGTGCTCTCCTCACTAGGGTTTCCTCATCCGCCCGCCACCACCAGGGGCTCCTCCCCTCCTTTCTTTTTTCATCCCCAAGCAAAAACGAGAGAAGACGAGAGCACGAGCTCGACCGTTAGCATGAACACCGATGTCCTCCTCCATCGCCATGTCCGGGAGCTCCGATTTTGCATTTGCTTCCTCTGTGTCCTCTACCTCGAGCTAGGAGTCGTCCAGGAGCCTGGCTTCTTCCTCTCCTTCCCCTATGGCTATTGACCTTCTTTGCATAACTCCAGTCACCTCTGTCCACCTCTGGATCAATGGGTCACCCCATCTTGATCTTGATCACCTCCTCTTCGTCCCCATCCCTTTCCCCATTCGATTCGTCCTAATACGTCTCAAATGTACCTATATATTTTTATTGTTTCATGCTATTATAATATCACTTTTGCATATTTTATTTTATTATATATTTATTTTTCTAGACTAACCTATTAATCTAGATTTGTTGTTTTCTACATTATTAACTTTACAAAAAAATCAATATTTACGGAGGTAAGAAAACTTGACAATTTAATATGATTTTTTTCGAGGCACAAAGGTTCCAGGAAGCATCGGAAGGAAGAACAAGAAGGCACAGGGGGCCCACACGGCCACCTGGCGCGGCCAGGGCCTTGGCCGCACCGCCAGGCCGAGTGGGCCCCATAAGCACCGCCTTATGTCCATTCTAAGGTCTAAATCCTATAAATACTGAAACCCTCCGGAAAAATTTACTCAAAATTTTCTACCGTCGCATGCTTCTATTCCGAGGAGATCCAATCTGGAGGCCGATTTTCATACTCTGCCAGATGGGGAATCCATTACTGGAGGCTTTTTCATCAACCTTGCTGCCTCCATGACCATATCGAGTAGTTCCTTAGGACCTTAGGGTCCATAGCACTAGCTAGATCTCCCTCTCTCCCCTCTCCCTCCCTTTTGATCTTCAATACCAAGTTCCATGAGCCGCCTCACAACATCGAGATCCATCTGATGTAATTTGTGGATGTGTTTGTTGGGATATAATTGATTTTTACTTTATGATTAGATTGTCCATTGAATTCAATTGAATCCTTTTGTGGTTTTCTTGTTGTATAATTGAATAGCTCTGTATGCTCTCCGATCTATCTATCATCTTTGGCCAAGTTTGATGAGTTTATCTTGAGAGAGAGTGGTGCATTGTAGTGGGTTCAATCTTGCGGTATGTCCCAATGACAGAAAGGGGCAAGACACGTATTGTATTTTTGTCACTAAGGATAAATAGACGGTGTCATCATATTGCTTGATGGTTCGCTATCTACGTTATGTTGTGGTGCTAATTGCAATGATTTGTTTGTTGTAAACTTAATACTTTGCTATCTACATTATGCTGGATACTGGTCTTGGGGTGAAGTATTAGTAGTAGACGCGGTTGGATTAACGGTCTACTTATCATGGACGTAATTCCAATATGAGATTGTTCCATGAATGATCATAGTCATAAATATAAATACTGCAGTTTAAACGCTGCACAACTGTAATTTGTTCACCACGCCACACTTGTATGCTTGAGAAAGATACCACTAGTGAACCTATGACCCCTTGGGTCTATTCTCCTTTACTAAAATCTTTGTTATAATTAGTACTTTTGCTTTACTATTCTACTTTACTACCGACTATATTTTATCACTTATAGTTTAATCTTGTAACTAGAAAGAAAATAGGATTGACAACCCTCTTGCCTTGTTGGGGACATTCTTGTTTTGTGTGCAGGCACCGTTTGCTTTGTTTTTTGGGAGGCTCCTTCTGGTTTGATAAACATTGGTGCTCTAACCAAGAGAAATACTTAGTGTTAGGTTGCATCACCCTTACAATTTGGGGATCCCAACCACTTACGAGAGAGCAAGCAAGATTTTTGACGCCGTTGTCGGGGAGTATTCTACAAACAAACGGGTCCTTCACACTATCACACTACATTCTTGTTATCTACCTTGCCTAGTTACTTTTATCTTTTTGCTTGCTTGCATCTTTGCTTGCTAATTTTTTCTCAGAAATACCAAAAATATCTTTCGTCGCTACTTTTGTTTTGTCTTACTATCATGGCTAGTTCTTCACTTATTACCATCATACTTGAGCTAGGGGTGCTTAATTTCATACAGAGCGGTGGAGAAACAAGTTGCTTGGTACAGAATTTGTGATGTCCAAAATAGATCCACTAGTAAGTAATCTACCACAATATTTCTTAGGAATTTCCATGTTGGCATTACTAGTTGGTATAGGTTCGTCCTCGATACTATAACATGAGGGAATTTCTTGGGTAGTCATGCCTTAGATGCTTTTAATGCTATGTAAAATCTAGTAGGATCCCCAACAATTAAAATCAATGAAACTTAAGTAACTTTGGAGCATGTTATGCAGAGGGTGGATATAATGAAAAATAAAAAGAGTTAAATACATTGGAGGTGCCTCAACTTGTCCTACGCGGTCAGTTTAGTGCCCAGAGTTGTAAAATACAATACGCCGGTGCTCGAACTTGTCCGGACGTGGAAATACGGTGCCTCCATCCGTATCCGAATGTACGTCCAACCCGTGTGGCGTGCTAGTGTGGCAGTGGGCCACTTGTCAGTGTTAGAGAGAGGGGAAAGCGCTAGGTGGCCCACGCGTGAGGGAACTTTTTGTAGAACACTCCCTCATATTTTATTTAATCGCGTAGGACTCAAATACAATGTATGATAACGAGAAATAGCATGAAAAAAAAATCATAATGCAGGGGTTTTAAAGCCGGCACCTCCTAATTACCGCAAATCTGGCCAACCGGCCGAAATATACCATGCATACATCTATTAGCTTAGAACTTATGTAGACAATACCCATCATATCTCTCTGCAATTTTCCTAATGCATCATCTATCGGTTTTATTATTATTTTTTCCAAATTTCTGTTTAGTTACATGAAACATAAATTTTCCCATATAAATAATAGAACACGTAATTATTTTTTATTTTAATCTTTCTTTCTACTTTCGTTATTGCGTACTTTTAAGAGGTAGACATGAACTTTTTCAAAAATTTGTGGGGATTTAAATAGTTTGGCCTATATTAGAAATTATTGTGTGTATTTATGTACATTTATTTTGGACCACAAGCACACACAATTATTTTTTATCTTCATTGTATTCTAAGATACCCAATTATTAACAAATTGACAAAGTTGTATTTTGTAAACTATTCAACATGTATTGAAAATATGGTGTTGAACTTCGCAAAAAAAAATCGTGTTCAACTTTTTAATATAGTCATTCAACATGTTAGAGAATAACTTTTTAATACATGTTGAAATTTTCTTCAAATACAAATTGTCAATTTTTTAGTGCAAGAGGACATTTTTCAAAAACACGTTATAAATTTTTAATACAAGTGAAACATTTTCCATAAACATGTTGAACGTTTTTCCAATGCATTAACACAATTTTTAAGTATATGGCTGTTTTAATGTTTCCTTACAATTAGTTTTTAATGGTAAAAATAATCTGAAAAATAAAAAAACTGGGAAAAAAGAAAACTTGTGCAGGCCCATAGAAGCGCCATATATAAATAAAAATCATTTGAGGAGGTACATAGCAAGCAAAGCAGATTTTTGGAGTGCGATGGCCACTGAGCACATTCTTTTTTCTGAAAGACTAAAAACTGGCACTTAAAAGTTTCAAAAGGAGTTTATTGTTTTCACACAAAAATGGATGCATGTGCTTGAAGTGAATTTAAAATTTCGTTGAAACTTATGTTATATTATACCCTGCAAAAAACAAGAAAATCCGGCCAATCGTGTAGATTTTTGCATGTATCTATTATTTTTATCTCTCACATACAAACACAGAATTTGATGAAAATTTACACAGATATACTACACGTATATGTGTGCATGTACAAAAGATTTCAGATTTTTTTACCTGTAAAAATCCATTTCTTTGTACTTCGTAAAAAAATGTCACAATGTGCCCGTGCTCCAAACTTACTTTTTGCATAGTAATGCAATATATACAGTTGGACCCCATCAATATCTAATGAGCAGAGTATAGCCAGGCAGACAACCTGGGTGTGCAATGCGATCCGCTATCATGAGGTCTCAGGATCAATCTTGCATCACACAAATTCTTTTTTCTAATTTGCGGGGCTTTTCTACATGATTAAATAAAATGTGAGGCGGTATTCTAAAAAAATCAACCAACTCCTTCCCCTCTCTCAGTCACTAACAGGTAGGCCATCGGCATACCAGATGGGTTCGACGTACGTCCAGATATGGATGGAGGTATCGTATTTGTACGACCGGACAAGTTGGAGCACCAATTCATTTATTTTGCACTTTAGGCATTAAGCTGACCGCGCAAGACAAGTTGAGGCACCTCCAGTGTATTTAAATCAAAATGAAATGCCAAGTATTCAAAAATTAGAAGAAATTGATAAAATATGAGCAATCAATTTACTAAGTTAGGCTCTTCGGTAGGGAGTGCATTAAAATGCTGAAAGATTTGGAGAAAGAACCCTGTACCGATCGAGTAGAACAAAGTCCCGCTATAATCCATAAATTGGAGGAGGATACAAATGTTTTGGGTTCAACTTTTTCTTCTATAAAAACTAATTGAGAGGCATCTAAGAATAAAAATACAAGGTTTACATATGTGCCAAAGGTTCCTCGACCAATTTTGATGCATTGCCTAGTAAAGAAAGAGGGGATTTAAAGATGAATAGTGTGCATCCTGTCATGGTTCTAAGTCTGACAGTAGTGTAGGGGGGTACTAATGGAGAGGCAAGATCCTAGCTATGGAGTAGTTGTATACGCAAGAGATTTACGAGTTCAGACCCTTCTCGGAGGAAGTAATAGCCCTACGTCTCGGAGCCCGGAGGCGGTCGATTGAATTATATGCGTATGAGTTACAGGGGTGCAAAACCTTTACACTGAGCAGGGGGGTGGCTTATATACAGTCCGCCAGACCCCTCTGGCCCTCAGTTATGCAGGGTTTAAGATACATTAAGGTTGGGCGTTACTGGTAACGCTACACATAAAGTGCTATGATGACCATAAAAGCTACTTAACGACCGACCGTTTGTACACAGAGTGACTTTAGATCTCCTGGGCGTCGAGTGGTTGGCTTCATGGTCGAGTGGTTGGCTTCATGGTCGAGTGTCCTCGAGTCTGTCGAGTGGAACACTTCTGAGTCGATTGACAGGTGGTTTCTTCTAGGGATGTCCTTGGGTAGGGTAGTTAGGACAGGTCCATGACCCTACCCTAGGTACATAGCTTCATCATTAGCCCCCGAATGGATCGAGGTTTGAGTGGGGAAGGAGTTGAGAACTCTTCCGACCCATTTCTTGTGCTATGAGTATGTCTTGTTCTGGATCAATGAACCTTAGGTGACGGCACCAACTTCTTTTTTCAGTCGCCTTGATCCATTCTTTGTATCCGTCGAGTGAAGTTTTTAATTGAGAAACTCCGAGTGACGATGTGGAGGGGATCCTCCGTCTGACAAGTTGTTCTGCTATCTGCGGATTTTGTGGGATTCGAATTTTGGGAAGTGTGCGGGACGGAGCGAGGCCGCAGTAATCGGATGGGATAAGGTAGGGATGCCTTGATCTCCGCACCACCTTTTTTGCCACGTATCGCGCGCGCGACTGTTGCGGGATTTGACAAGATCGCCCGGGCCTACCAGTCAGTCACTCGGAAGTAACCTTATATAAGGCGCCGGACGGGGTTTTTTGAATAGTGCGTTCCCATTTCCTCCTCTCCTCCCTAGAGCCATCCGCCTCGCTCGCTTCCATCTCAGTGCCGCTGCCCCGTGCGCGTCCCGCCGGCGACGATGGTGAAAGAGAAGACGGCGGCCCTGGAGCGGGCGAAGAAGGCGACGGCGAAGGCGAAGGGAAGGGCGACTAGTCGGGGCGGATCTTCATCGAGGGCCGGCCTGCCGCCGGGCTGAATCCAGGACGACTGGATCCGCTCGACGATCCGTCAAGCGGATCTGGACGACCTGGCCGATGGAGGACTGATCCTCCACGGATCGGAGCGGCTCCCGGGAAAGGAATTCGAGCTGCAACCTCAGGAGGGTGAGTGCGTTCTCTTGGCCAGCCATGTCGACCGTGGGTTTTCTTTGCAGCCTCACCCTTTCTTTTGAGGATTTCTGAATTTCTTCGGGGCGCAACTCCACCACTTCACACCCAACACCATCGTGTATCTCACTGCTTTTGTGTCTTTGTGCGAGAATTTCTTGGGTTGCCGGCCTCATTGGGGTCTTTTCAAGCACATCTTCACCTGTCGCTCCCAGACGGTGAAAAAGGCCAATCCGAGTGACGAGAGAACCCAAGTGATTCAGATGTGTGGGCGTCTTGGGGTTCAGTTGAGAGGGAAAAGTGCCTTTCCGACCATGATCCTACCCGACTCGGTCCAGGGATGGCAGTCGGCCTGGTTCTACTACCAAGACCAGCCGATGCCAGGGCAGTTGACTGGACTCCCTCCTTTTCCCATGGACCGAGTGAGGAAGCCTTCCTCTTTGAAGGTACTCCCAGAAGAGAAGGCGCAGGTTAAGGTGTTGGTCGAGCGTGTCATCCAGCTTATCCGTGACGGGGTGACCGGCATGGACCTCTTGGAGGTCTTCCTCCGGCGACGCATCCAGCCGCTTCAAGCTCGAGACCATCCGATGTGGTTGTATTCTGGCATTGAGGACACCACTCAGATCCACCCGAAAAAGATTGCCGAGGCCACGTTGGAGAGGTGGCTGGCAAGCATCACAGGGAACAAGGACAACCCAGAGGAGCCAGGAGGATTCCTCCACTCGACCAATCATACGACATAGACAAGGTCCACTTCTGCATCTCTGACTGTGATCTTGCTTTCTTCATTCTGTTTGCTTTAAAATCAGTCGACTGACCTTTGCCTTGTTTGTTTTTTCTAGGCTATGACTGAGATGTACTCGACGCCCAACGGGGCGGAAGAACAGGCCGAGGAGGGAGAGGCGAGCGGAGGTGAAAGTGAGGAGGAGTGGGAATCTGATGGTGAGGAGGAAGAGGACGTCGACGACTCCAGTGAACAGGAGGAGATAGAAATCGATCCTCCACGCACGGAAAGGCGATCCAAGCTCGCCCACGACCCCGCGAGTGAGCGTGGCAAAGCGGTCGCGCCTGTTTTGTCATCGTCGAAGCGCCCTCGGGCGGCTTCTCCGGCGCCGACTGAGAAAGCACCGAAGTAGCCGAAGCCGTCAAAGCCTCCAAAGGCCTTGCCCAAGATGAGAATGGCCATTCCCACTATCTCCGGGTAACGACAGAACTTGTGTTTTCTTGTTTTAGCACGGATGAACTCTTGGTAGACTCATCGACTGACCGACTGATTTCTGAAATCTGCAGTGCTGCTACCTCCAAGACCTCCACCAAGAACGACGACCAAGAGATGGAAAACGCTGCCACTTCCAATCCTGGTACGCCCTCTTGTAGTTTCCCTTATGGTCGATTGGATTTTCGTTTCTAACTCTGGATTTATCCTGCAGCTCCTCCTCACGTCATTGATCTCCCTGATGATGACGACGAGGTGCCACTGAGGGGGAGGAAGAACAAGAAGGCACCGGCTGGCAAGACCACTCGGACTGCATCAGTGCCTGAGGTATTGGTTCAAGAAGGTGGTGATGTCACTCGGCATTCTGTGTCCTTCGTTGTGCCGCTGATGAGTGCCCGACCTTCATCGTCGATTGCTGATCCGCCCTCCCTTTTTGCCACGCACCACGTCCCAGAGGACCAAGCGGGTGCTGCTAAGGAGGCTATACGCCAGGTGGGGATCATGATGGAGCAGGTGAAGGCAATCCGGGAAGCCAGCCAAGCGGCTTATGATGCTAGCTCAGCCCTCCAGAGCAATGTCCAGGTTAGTTGGTCACCGCTTGTTCTGTTAGGATATGCTATTTGAAGACTTCCATTCCGAAGATCTTTGAATCTGTACACCCACTGGGTGCGTCGATTGATTTTTTGAACTGGTGGGGGCACGCTGAGTGCACCCACTGGGTGTAGTCCCCGAGACTATGGTCGACTGCTGGCAGTTGACCGTAGTCTTTGTATTTTGAATTTCCTCATTCCAACTTCTTCAGTCGGTCTGGTCAGACCATGTCGAATGGAATCTTGGAACCGGTGGGTGCACGCTGAGTGCACCCACTGGGTGTAGTCCCCGAGACTACAGTGGACTGCTGGCAGTCGACTGTAGTCTGAAGATCCTGTTTTTTTTTGTAGATCATGATGAGATCTCTTTGTTCCTTTCAGTCGATTGATCGGATCAAGTCTATAAAACTAGTGGGGGCATGCTGAGTGCACCCACTGGGTGTAGTCCCCGAGACTACTATTGAATATTTTGATTCGACTGTAGTCTTAGAAATTCTACGGTTTTTCTCTTAGTTACTCGGAAGCAACCTCTCTTTGATATCTGTCGACTGACTCTTTCGCAGAAATCTTGCGAGCTTGTGGCTCGCTATACTGAATTAGAAAACAAACATATCCAGCTCGACCTTGACTTGAAGCTTGTTCAGGAGAACTTCCAGAAGGCAATGGACGAAGCAAATGGTATGATTGGTGAGAACTTGACGACTGTTCTTATCCTTCTTCCCATTCTTGATTCTGATCTCTTTGTCATTTCGCAGATAAAACGAAGGAGGCTTTGAAGAAGAAGGACCAGGAACTTGCCGAAGCGCAGAAGGCGGCTTTGGATAAAACGAAGCTTGCGAAAGAGAAGCTGGCTTTAGTCGTTAACTTGAAGAGGAGAACGCCAACCTGAAAGCTGCTCTCGACGCGGCCAACAAGGAAGTCAGCCGTCTAAAGAATGACAAGATTGCTCTGACTGACAAGGCTAGTGAACTGGTGGGGAAGAAGAACGATCTGGAGGCTTATCTGGGAGGACTCGCCAAGAAGTTATTCATCATGCTTGAGGGTAATCTCTCTTACCCGACTGACTTGTAATCACTGACTCATCATAAAACTGCTGGCTCATCTTTGAGTTGTGTTTACATAATTCTGCCAAAACTTCGAGGAGGAGACCAGTCAAGTGGAGACAGGCTTGGATCCCATTAATTCTCCTGTGAAGGATGAAACTGCCATGAACGTGCTCCGACTGGAGTCTCGTGTTGCTGGTGTGGTCGACTATCTTGCTCGACTGAAGGTTGCGGCGTTGCGGATTGACACGACACTCTGGCCAAGAGAGACGCTTCAAAATGACCTCGAGTCTCTGATGACTCGACTGAATGAAGTTCCAGGTCGAGTGCAAGAATGGAAGAAGTCTTCTGCCAGGTGTGGTGCTGATGTTGCTCTATCTCTGGTCCGTGTTCACTGCAAGGATGCGCGAGAGGACAAGCTGGCGTCCCTCAAAGTGGCCAATACCAAGAAGCATGACTTCCAATCTTTCATGGAGACCTTCTTTGCCGCTGCCACTCGGATTGTAGATGGAATCGACCTGGACCAGTTTGTCGCGCCTTCCAGTCCTCCACCGGAGGAGTAAAAAACTTCTATGCTTGATGCCTTAAATTTGCCTCGGAATGCCGAGTGATTTTGTAACCGATAAACTTTAACAGGCTCGATGCCTGAGCACTTCTGAATCTGTAGGATGCTATCTGAACTTGGCTTTGCCATTGAATATGTTTGCATTTGCCTTCGAGCGAACATTGTTCTTCACTCGGAATATATTTTAGTGCTTGTGACGCACTCTTGCAGGTAGGGATGGAGCACAGATTGCAGTCGACCTGCGTCCTTTTGGATCAGGATGGAGCGCACATTGTATTTGTGGTGGAGCTTTTAAGGAGAAGGTAGCAGTCGACCTACACCTCGTCGTCCTTGCAGAGTGCACATTGTATTTGTGGCGTAGCTCCGAAGGAGAATTTAGCAGCCGACCTGCACCTCGTCGTCCTTGCAGAGCGCACATTGTATTTGTGGCGGAGCTCCAAAGGAGAAGGTAGCAGTCGACCTACACCTCGTCGTCCTTGCGGATCGAAATGGATTTCGTACTTAGGCGAGTACTGGACTGCAGCTAAGCCCCCAAGTGGGAGGTTTGCTCTCCACTCGGTAGGATTTCAAACACTTAGGCGAGTACTGGACTGCAGCTAAGCCCCCGAGTGGGAGGTTTGCTCTCCACTCGGTAGGATTTCAAACACTTAGGCGAGTACTGGACTGCAGCTAAGCCCCTGAGTGGGAGGTTTGCTCTCCACTCAGTAGGATTTTAAACACTTAGGCGAGTACTGGACTGGAGCTAAGCCCCCGAGTGGGAGGTTTGCTCTCCACTCGGTAGGATTTTTGTATTTGTGGCGTAGCTCCGAAGGAGAAGGTAGCAGTCGACCTGCACCTCATCGTCCTTGCAGAGCGCACATTGATTTCGTACTTAGGCGAGTACTGGACTGCAACTAAGCCTCCGAGTGGGAGGTTTCCTCTCCACTCGGTAGGATTTTCAAGTACTTACGCGAGTATTGGACTGCAGCTAAGCCCCCGAGTGAGAGGCAGACTCACCACTCGGTAGGATTTTTTGTTACTTAGGCGAGTACTGGACTGCAGCTAAGCCGCTAAGTGGGAGGTTCGCTCTCCACTCGGTGGGATTTCAAATACTTAGGCGAAACGTATTCGCAGCTAAGCCCCCGAGTGGGAGGCAGACTCGCCACTCGGTAGGATTTTCAAACACTTAGGCGAAACGGATTCGCAGCTAAGCCTCCGAGTGAGAGGCTTGCTCGTCACTCGGTAGGATTTTTTTACAAACTTAGGCGAAACGGATTCGCAGCTAAGCCACCCACTGGGGGATTTCTCACACAAACAAAAGCAACAATAATCAATGGGAAAATTATAACACTTTTGTCTTTGATAAGCAAACTACAAGAGTACATTTATTACAACTCATCTGAGTGAGTACTTAAGTGTAAAAGGGGCGGAGCAGGTTCGCATTCCAAGCTCGTGGCTCATCAATCTGGCGGCCGACATTGTAAAGACGGTATGCTCCATTGTGGAGAACTTTGGTGACGATGAAGGGGCCCTCCCAAGTAGGGGCTAGTTTGTGTGGCTTCTGTTGTTCCACTCGGAGGACCAAGTCTCCTTCTTGGAAGGCTCGACTCTTCACGTTTCTTGCATGGAATCAACGCAAGTCTTGCTGATAGATGGTCGATCGGATCATGGCCATCTCTCTTTCTTCTTCTAGAAGGTCGACTGCGTCCTGCCGGGCTTGCTCTGCTTCAACTTCAGAGTAGAGCTCGACTCGAGGTGCATTGTGAAGCATATCACTCGGCAGAACTGCTTCAGCTCCATAAACCAGAAAGAATGGAGTTCTCCCAGTCGACCGATTAGGAGTAGTCCTCAATCCCCAAAGAACTGATGGAAGTTCTTCGAGCCATGCGTCTGCTGCGTGTTTGAGATCACACATCAACCGGGGTTTCAGTCCTTTGAGAATTAGGCCGTTTGCTCTTTCTGCCTGTCCATTCGACTGGGGGTGAGTGACGGAAGCGTAGTCGACTCGTGTGCCTTGAGAAGCGCAAAAGGCTTTGAATTGGTCAGGATCGAAGTTTGACCCATTGTCAGTGATGATGCTATGCGGAACTCCATATCTGAATATCAACTCTCTGATGAAGCTGATAGCAGTGCCCGCATCGAGACTCTTGATAGGCTTGGCTTCGATCCACTTAGTGAACTTGTCGACTGCCACCAGTACATGGGTGAAGCCGCTCCTGCCAGTTCTCAGTGGTCCAACCATATCTAATCCCCAAACAGCGAAAGGCCAGACGATTGGAATGGTCTTCAAGGCTGAGGCAGGCTTGTGCGACATATTGGAATAGAACTGACATCCTTCACACTTGTCGACTATCTCTTTCGCCATTTCATTTGCTCTGGGCCAGCAAAACCCCGCTCGGTATGCTTTAGCCACAGGTCCCCGAGTGGATATCGTTGAGAATCATCCTACCTTCTTCTGGCGTTATACATTTCTGACTGGCTCCAGTCGCGCTTTCCCTGTACAACTGTCCCTTCATCATAGTGAAGGCCTTGGATCGACGGACGATCTGTCGAGCCTCTTCTTCATTCTCTGGGAGCTCTTTCCTTAGGATATACGCGATGTACAACACTGTCCAGTCGGGAGTGATGACCAAAACTTCCATGATCAGGTTGACCACAGCTGGGACCTCAACTTCAGTCGGATCCGTGGCACTTTTTGGCTACGGGGCTTCTTCGGTGAAAGGATCCTCTTGAACTGACGGCGTGTGGATGTGTTCCAAAAACACAACACTGGGAATGGCTTCTCTCTTGGAACCTATTTTTGCCAAATCATCAACTGCTTGGTTTTTCAGTCGGGGTATATGATGAAGCTCTAACCCCTCGAATTTGTTCTCCAGCTTTCTTACTGCATTGCAGTAACCAGTCATGGCTGGGCTTCTGACGTCCCACTCCTTCATCACTTGGGTAACCACCAAATCTGAGTCGCCGTAGACCATGAGGCGACGGACGCTGAGTGAAATGGCCATACGCAACCCATACAAAAGTGCTTCGTATTCTGCTTCGTTGTTGGAGGAATCAAAGTGAATCTGGAGTACATATCTGAGCTTATCTCCTCGGGGGGAAACCAACACTACCCCAACACCGGAACCATTTAGCATCTTAGAGCCATCAAAGAACATGGTCAAGTGCTCCAAGTGAACTTGAGTCAGCAGTTGTTGTTCAGTCCACTCGGTGATGAAATCTGCTATTGCTTGGGACTTGATAGCTTTCTTTGCCTCAAATCTGATATCCAGGGGAAGGAGTTCAATCGCCCATTTTGCCACTCGACCAGTTGCATCTCTGTTGTGCAGAATCTCTGACAATGGGGCATCGCTAACGACTGTAATGGTATGGTCAGAGAAGTAATGAGCAACTTTCTTCGTGGTCATATAAATCCCATATACAAGCTTCTGATAATGAGGGTATCTTTGCTTTGATGGGGTCAGAACTTCAGAAATATAATATACTGGGTGTTGAACTTTAAAGGCTTTTCCTTCTTCTTCCCGCTCGACTGTAAGTACTGTACTGACAACTTGTCCTGTGGCTGCAATGTAAAGCAGCAAAGGCTCTTTGCTGATCGGGGCAGCAAGCACCGGCTGGGTCGAAAGCAGGGCTTTTAGCTCTGCAAACGCTGCATCGGCTTCAGGAGTCCACTCGAACTTGTCTGACTTCTTCATCAGTCGGTAAAGAGGCAATGCCTTTCCACCGAGACGAGAGATGAATCGACTTAAAGCGGCCAAGCAACCAGTAAGCTTCTGAACATTGTGCACACGCACAGGTCTTTTCATTCGGAGTATAGTGCCCACTTTCTCTGGATTTGCGTCGATTCCTCGTTTGGAAACGAGAAAACCGAATAATTTTCCGCCAGGAACTCCGGATGTGCACTTTGATGGATTAATCTTGATATCATACCTCCTGAGGTTGGCAAATGTTTCAGCAAGGTCAGTCAGCAGGTCGGAACCTTTCCGTGACTTGACCACAATATCATCCATGTACGCTTCCACATTCCGACTGATTTGAGTGAGCAAACACTTCTGAATCATCCTCATGAACGTGGCTCCGGCATTCTTGAGGCCGAATGGCATGGTGACATAACATAAGCACCCGAATGGGGTGATGAAAGCTATTTTGATCTCATCAGGTCCATACAGACGGATCTGTTGGTAACCAGAATAAGCGTCTAAGAAAGACATGCACTCACATCCCGCAGTCGAGTCGACTATTTGGTCGATGCGTGGGAGAGGAAAATGATCTTTCGGGCAGGCCCGATTGATATGTTTAAAGTCAATGCACATGCGAAGTGACTTGTCCTTCTTGGGACCATGACAACATTGGCGAGCCACTCGGAGTGGTAAATCTCTCGGATAAACTCTGCTACTAAGAGCCGAGCCACCTCCTCGCCAATGGCCTTTCTTTTCTCAATGGCGGACCGTCGAAGATGTTCTTTAATAGGTTTCACTTTTGAGTCGACTCGTAGGCGGTGCTCAGCCAGCCCCCTGGGAACACCCGGCATGTTAGAAGGTTTCCATGCGAAGATGTCGCAGTTCTCATGGAGGAACTGGATGAGCGCTTCTTCCTATTTGGGGTCGAGTGTTGTAGAGATATTAGTCGAAGCAGCATTGGGGTCGGTCGGGTGAATGTGAATCAGTTTCGTCTCACCGGACGACTGAAACGCTAATTCCGTAGCGGGCTTCTTGGTTCGCAACAAATCACTCAGATCTGCATTTTTTTGGTGTTCCTGCCACTCTTCCACTACCATCTGAGCATCGGTGATCTTTGAGCCTCTCTGAAAGCACTCTTCTGCCTTCTTCCGATTGCCAGTAACAGTGATCACACCTTTGGGGCCAGGCATCTTCAATTTGAGATACACGTAACATGGTCGAGCCATAAAACATGCATAAGCTGGCCTGCCCAAAATAGCGTGATAAGCACTCTAGAAATCCACAACTTCAAATGTCAACTTTTCTTTGCGGAAATTTTTGGAATCTCCGAAAACTACATCAAGAGCAATTTGACCGAGTGATGCAGCCTTCTTTCCAGGAATGACTCCATAGAAACTCATGTTGCTGGTACTGAGTCTAGACATCGGAATGCCCATCCCTTTTAATGTCTCT
Source organism: Triticum dicoccoides (assembly GCF_002162155.2). Lineage (NCBI taxonomy): Eukaryota > Viridiplantae > Streptophyta > Magnoliopsida > Poales > Poaceae > Triticum > Triticum dicoccoides. Next base: position 614,965,336 of record NC_041383.1, read on the forward strand.
GCATACAGTATATTCAGGCTACTGCCACCATCCATCAAAACTTTAGTCTGTCGAGTGCCTTCGACGACTGGGTCGACCACCAGAGCTTGCCTCCCAGGGGTGGCTATGTGTGTCGGGTGATCAGACTGGTCGAATGTGATGGCAGTCTGAGACCATTTCAGATAATTGGGTGTCGCCGAAGCAACCATATTCACTTCTTGATTGATAACTTCCAATTGACTTTTGCTTTCAACGTCAGCAAAAATCATCAGGGTGGAATTGACCTGGGGATATCCATCATCACTATCCTCTTTGTCCTCAACTTTGTTCGACTCCTTTTCCTTATCTTTGGGTTGTTTCCCCTGGAATTGCTGGATCAAGAGCCGACACTGTCGAGTGGTATGTTTCGGGTAAATGAAGTTACCCTCTTCATCTTTATTCGTGTGGATGTGGCATGGCAAATCCATCACGTCATTTCCCTCCTTGTCTTTTACCTTCTTGGGGTTCCAAGGCCCTTTGGGCTTCCCTTTAAACTTTCCTTGAGTCACGGCCAAGGCTTCTCCAGGAGCAGCTGGCTCGGCTTTCCTCTTCTGCTTCCGACTGGAGTTCCCTCCTCCGGTTTCGTGTGCGACTGACTTGTGCTTGCCACTCCGGAGCCGATCCTCTTATTCACCATTGGCATACTTGGTGGCTATCTCCATCATTCGACTCAGAGACATGTCTCCGGTTCGACCGAATTTCAGGTTTAGCTCTCTGTTCTTAATGCCTTCCTTGAAGGCACATACTGCCTGGTGATCAGATACATTATCTACCGTGTGATGCAATGTGATCCATCTCTGGATGTAATCTCTCAAAGTCTCATTCGACTTCTGTACACAAGTTTGCAGCTCCGTCAGTCCTGCTGGTCACTTGCAAGTTCCTTCAAACGTTCTGACAAACACTCGGGAAATATCTTCCCAAGTGTAAATGCTGCTGGGTGCCAACTGATTCAACCATGCTCTGGCCGAGCCCTCCAACATAAGAGGTAGATGTTTCATGGCCACCTCATCATTTCCGCCGCCGATCTGAACAACCACTCGGTAGTCTTCAAGCCAAGTATCAGGCTTGGACTCACCAGTGAACTTACTGACTCCAGTCGCCAACCTGAAGTTGGGAGGAATCACCGCGGCCCTGATGGCTCTGCTAAAACACTCTGGTCCTAAGACATGCACTCTGCTGCTGGTGGGTACATCTCTGTCATGACCCTCTCGGTGAGCTCTGTTCCTGTCGACCAGACCTTGAACGATAATGGATCTCGCATCAAAGCCTGGTTCCCTGGGGTCGACTAGAATCCTTCACCCACCACTGTGCTGGCGTCTATCATCCTGTTGTTGAGGCGCGTATGATCCACCCCTTGGGGGAGGGGTGGGCACTCGACGTCGATCATCGCGATCGATTCGGTGATCATACTGCTCACGGTTCTTGTACTGATCGTGCCGGTCTCCACGCCCTTCACACCTCGGGGGCGATCTGGGGCTATGAGCCGACTGGACTGTATTTGCAGCTACGGATCTGCTATGAATCCTATTCCATGACTGTGATACAACTGAATTCTAATCTCTTGCTGCTCGGAGCAAATCTATGATGTGCAACAAGCCTCTGCCAGCCTCTGACTAGGAAGGCTGAATTGACTCCGCTATACGGGCCGCAGCTGCTAAGTTCTGAATCTGAGTTCGATATACCTGAGTCGGTTGTGGAAAGAGCCGACGTCGACTGGAATCCGAAACCCATTGCCGCACACGCTTGTCGAGTGCTCGCTGGAGGTTCTCCAGTCGAGTGCGCTCAGCCAAGTTGGCCAAGCACGCGTCCTCCAAGGCACGAGCCTCGGGGGTTTCTCCCATGATAGGAGTGTGTAGCGCATCCATGTTCCGGCGGCGAAGTTCTTCCCTTTGCAGTGAAGTGAGGGGCTCGGGGAGATACTCCTCATGGGCATGCGACGGATCGCCTCCGCCCTCGCCTCTATCGGCGCCGGGCACACCGGGAGGACCGCGTGGTCCATCAACCATCAGAACCTCCGCCACTGGATCACTGCTGTCGCACTCGGATGCAGTCTCTGCGGAGCCAATCGACAAATCGAACATGCCGTAGAGAGATTCGTCGGGCTCGATTGCCGTGACTTGGGGGGTGGCCGACTGGCGAGCCACCGCGTGTCTCACCCACCGCTGAAGCCTCGACCGACCGGAGCGCTTGTGCCGGCAGGAAACAGGTGGGGAGGACGACACAAAGACCGACCGATACTGGGTCGACGGCTGCCGCAGGAGGACGCCGCGGACGCACGCGCGGAAGTGCGTCACTCCGCGGACTGGGAGCGCGTCGATGTCGAGCGGAGCCTCCTGAAGCCAAGCAGAGTCGTCGGCGACGAACATGAGCGCGCCGAGACAGATCTCGCGGCCCTCAACCAAAACTCCGCCTGAAACCATGATGAAGGGGATCGGAAAAAATTGCAACTTCTCCAGTAAGTCGCTAAGACACCTGTCCCACGGTGGGCACCAACTGTCATGGTTCTAAGTCTGACAGTAGTGTAGGGGGGGGGGTACTAATGGAGAGGCAAGATCCTAGCTATGGAGTAGTTGTATACGCAAGAGATTTACGAGTTTAGGCCCTTCTCGGAGGAAGTAACAACCCTACGTCTCGGAGCCCAGAGGCGGTCGACTGGATTATATGCGTATGAGTTACAGGGGTGCGAATCCTTTACACTGAGGAGGGGGTGGCTTATATAGAGTCTGCCAGACCCCTCCGACCCTCAGTTATGCCGGGTTTAAGATACATTAAGGTTGGGCGTTACTGGTAACGCTACACATAAAGTGCTATGATGACCATAAAAGCTACTTAATGACCGACCGTTTGTACACAGAGTGACTTTAGATCTCCTGGGCGTCGAGTGGTTGGCTTCATGGTCGAGTGGTTGGCTTCATGGTCGAGTGTCCTCGACTCTGTCGAGTGGAACACTTCTGAGTCGATTGACAGGTGGTTTCTTCTAGGGATGTCCTTGGGTAGGGTTGTTAGGGATGTCCTTGGGTAGGGTTGTTAGGACAGGTCCATGACCCTACCCTAGGTACATAGCTTCATCACATCCTACTTTTAGGAAGATAAAGAGAGAACCAAATTGTAACACTAAAATTCTTGGTTTCATACCATAAGTGGTATGATTAATAGGATTATAGGAACTCCTCCTAAGAAATCATGTCACTATATTAAAGAGCTAAATGATGAAAAAACGTGATTATTGGATCATGCCTAGCTAAAAAGGAATTAAATAAAAACACTTGTTGGGAGGCAACCCAATATATTTTTATTTGTTTTTGTGTGTTAACATGGTTTTTTGCTACTGTACTAATTATGTCTGTATCTTTTCTTTGAATAATGCGTCAAGTTTAGCCTTTCGAATGTTGCAATTGCATGTTTGTTAGGTTCTCTGCAGAAACAAAAACTTTTGCGTGCAATATTTGAATTTATTCTTGGTACCGGGTAGTGGAAGAATCCTGAAATGATTACATAGTACTGAATTACAAATTCTATGTTAGGTCCTAATTTGTAAGAAGTTTAGAGTTACAAAAGTATGCATCTTAGTTATATTACTACAACTGTTCTCATTTTGACAGATTGTTGTCCTATTTTTTGTTATCTGCCTGTTGTAGAGTTTTATGGCTTATATTGGGGGATATAAATTGTGGAAATGATAGTATACAATAGCTAATATCTAAAAATAACTATGAAACTTGTCTTGATAGTGATTGATTGGGTGGTTTATTTTTATGTGTACTAACCTATCTCAGGAGTACCGTTGAGTTTTGTTTGAATGAAGTTTTTAAGTTCGAGGGGAGACATCAATATGCGAGGAATAAGGAGAAGAAAAACTCCAATCTTGGGGATACGCAACGCACCCCAACGTAATATTAAAGGAGACTCAAGCGTCTATGCTTGGGGATGCCCCAAAAGGCATCCCTCTTTCTTCATCAACAACTACCATTTTTCTTGATTGGACCTGTATTTTTCTTTGTTCACATGATATGTGTTATGCTTAGAGCGTGTTTTGTTTTTATTCTTTGTTTTCCTTGGTGGTCTTTGCAATCATCATGTTCTAATTACACTTGAGAGAGACATACATTGCTCGTATGTTTATAGAATGCACTTTGATCTTCACTTATACCTATTGGGTTGAGGCACTTACAAAATTGCTTTTGCACTTCACTTAAATATGTTAAAGGGCACCAGAATAACATGCTTTTATAAAAACGATTAGGACTCTCTTGATTCACTTATATCTTTTTAGGGAGTTAAATAGTAATTGATAATTTGCATGAATTATATGTTGGTCCTAAAAATGACAAGTATTCATTATAGGTACGCATAAAAAACTTGCATCAACTTGTAGATCAATGAACTTGATAACTGGATTCCTTACAATAATTTTGAGATAAGCTGTGAGTTATTAGTGGATGTGTCTATAAAAGGCCTTGAGGTGAGTAGTAGAGAGGTGTCACAAGGTCATACATGTTAATACTTCGTCATTGAAGTAGAACTAGTTACAACCGAATACAATCCAAAGAAAACTTCAAAAGAAAATTAATAGGAAAAACTATAAAGAACCTACTAAGAAAAGTTTACAACAAATAAAATACTAAACTACTAAATTAACAGAAAGGAAAATATAAAACAACTAAGTTAACAGAGAGTATTTTTCATAAACTTTTGCTAGCAAAAAGGAACAAATAAAAAGCATTTATAAAACCCTACTTATGACCTATACAAGGTTGTACTACAAACTAAAGAAAATTATTTAAACTACAAAAAATGACTGATGTTAAATAACAGAAAAAGAAATAATTTGAAAAATTTGACAAATAAAACTATAAAAAACAACAAAGAAAAGATTATAAGAAAACTATAAGTAAAACAGTACCATTTGAGCTAAAAACTTGATTTAAAATATTCTAAAATTTTCTCAAATTAATCCTACTTCAAAACCACTCCAAAAAGAATTGCTCAAAAATAATAATCCTAACTCAAGTTATAGCCAAAATAGTGATTTGAACAAGTTTGAAATAATTCAAATTTAAATTATCCAAAATCAAAATTTCAAAGTAATAACACAATCTACAACAAAATATTGGTCTAATGCAAAAATAATCAATCAAAAAAACTAAATAACCTAAAAGATCTAGTCAATTCAAAAACATAACTAATCTGTAAATTCAAACCAAAACAGAAAATAAGAAAATGCTAAGTAGCGGACAGGGTACATGTGGCGCATTGGGATTGGCTGAGGTGGGTGTGTGCTAGATCCAATCGGGCGGACGGCTGAAGCATAGCATAATACGGTTCGCTAGAAATAAAAAAATGTGATCTAATCTAGGCCCTACGTTCTAGATCGAACAGAGGAGGATGCAGACGGTGGCTCACCGTGGCGAGGCAAGCTCCGGCGAGGTCGGCGACTTCGGGCATCGATGGTGTGGAGGCTCCGGTGATCCTTCGGTGACAGTGACGACACTAGACGACGCAACAAACGAAGGTGAGTCTAGGGATGAGCGCCAGCGAGCTCGGGGACGACTGGAACGACGATGCCGAGCTTGACGGCGGTGAGGGCATTCAGTGGTGAGCGGGGACATTGCTCCAGTGGGTTTTGGGCTTGGGCGTGAACACATGGAGGTGTGGGCGAGGGCGGCGAGACTTGTGGTGCTCGCGAATGGGCTCGAGTAGATCCGATGAGCTCGGGTGGGTGGAAATGGCGCGGCGGGCATGGGCGAGCCCAGTGACGAATATCAACGGTGCCAGGGGCTCAGGGTTGGGGTTTTAGTGTTGGGGAACATTACATGGGGAACAAAAAATTTCCTACGCTCACCAAGATCAATCTAGGAGATGACCATCCACGAGAGGAGAGATTGTATCTACATACCCTTATAGATCGCTAAGCGCATACGTTCAGAAACGTGAATGATGTAGTCGAATGTCTTCGCGATCCAATCACAATCCGTCCCATGAACTCCCGATCTAGCGCCGAACGGACAACACCTCCGCATTCAACACACGTACGGCTTGATGACGACTTCATCTCCTCGATCCAGCGAGCGATGGTGAAGTAGTAGCTCGAGTCCTCCAGCAGCACGACGACATGGTGGTGGTGGTGGTGGCAGAATCTTAGCAAAGCTTCGCTAAGCACTACGGGGAGGAAGAAGGCTGCCCTATCTCCACCTCTCTATATATAGGGGAAAGGGAGGAGGAGGGGCTGCCCCTAGATCCCATCTAGGGGCGGCGGCCAGGATGGGGCAACCCTAGATGGGTTTTGGCCCCCTGACTAGGGAGGCGCCCCAGCTCCTCTGGAAACGTGGGAAGGGGGTTTTGGGGGCGCACGACTCCTTAGTGGGCTGGTGTTCTCCCTCTCGTTGGCCCATGAGGCCCCTCAACACTTGTCGCCCCCCCCTGAAACCCCTTTCGGCCATGCTGGTCATCACCCGGTACACCCAAAACACTTACGAACTCCAATACTCTTCGTCCAATATATCAATCCTTCACCTCCGAACCATTCCAGAGTTCCTCATCATGTCCTAGATCTCATCCAGGACTCCCATCAACCTTCAGTAACCACCATAATGACTCAACTATACTTATATCATCACCAGCCATTAAGTCTGTAGATCCCACGGGTTCGAGAACTATGCAGACATGACTGGGACACCTCTACGGTCAATAACCAATAGCGCGACCTGGATGCCCATATTGGTTCCTACATATTCTACGAAGATCTTATCGGTCGAACCTCGATGTCAAGGATTCAGCTAATCCCGTATGCAGTTCCCTTTGTCTATCGGTATGTTACTTACCCGAGATTCGATCATCAGTATCCCCTTACCTAGTTCAATCTCATTACTGGAAAGTCTCTTTACTCATTCCGTAATACAAGATCCCATGGCTAACCCACTAGTCACATTGCTTGCAAGCTTATTATGATGTTGTATTACTGAGAGGACCCACATATACCTCTCCATTATACGGAGTGACAAATCCCAGTCTTGATCCATGCCAACTCAACATACACCCTCAGAGATACTTGTGGAGCATCTTTATAGTCACCCAGTTACGTTGCGAAGTTTGATACACACAAGGTACTCCTCCGGTGTCAGTGAGTTGCATGATCTCATGATCATATGCTATGTTCATAGTTTGGGTCTTTTCCATCACATCATTCTCCTAATGATGTGATCCCGTTATCAGATGACAACTCATGTCCATGGCTAGGAAATCATAGCCATCTTTGATCAACGAGCTAGTCTGGTGGAGGCTCACTAGGGGAATGTTGTTGTCTATGTATCCAAACATGTATCTGAGTTTCTGATCAATACAATTCTAACAAGGATAATAAACGATTATCATGAACAGGGAAATATGATAATAACCGATTTATTATTGCCTCTAGGGTATATTTCCAACAGTCTCCCACTTGCACTAGAGTCAACAATCTAGTTCACATCACCATGTGAGTAACACCCAATGAGTTCTGGGTTTGATCATATTTTGCTTGTGAGACATGTTTTTGTCAACGGGTCTGCAACCTGCAGATCCGTGTGTACTTCGCAAATCTCTATGTCATATTCTAGATGTTGGTACCATGCTCCACTTGGAGCTATTACAAATGGGTACTCCACTAAACGTATCCGGTTTGCTACTCACATGTGTGACATTTTGGGCCGAACGAATTTTTTCCTGTCATGCTTATGACACTTCTATGACGATAACTGTGACAAAACCCGGTGTCATCATAGATGTGGTGGGCTCCTACTTCTATGACAAAAATCCATGACAGAAAATGGGCTTTTCATCCTGGGCGGCCCGGAGGACGCACCTGCATGACATTCGTTGGGCCGTGCATAACAGAAAAAATCATGGTAGAAGCGAGGGCGGGGAAAATTTCGGGGAGTTCCCTGTTACAGTGGGTGGTCGGGGATGAGCGATACACGGAGGTTTGCACGTTTCTCTCGTACACGTATGCGCGTGTGTGCGAGGCGTTGGGCTCTAACTGAACCCGAGCGAGGCGTTGCCTCTAACTGAACCCGAGCGATTGCACTAGCTACGTTACTGAACCCTGGTTGATCCCTTGCTATTAACTAAACCCGAGTGATTCCTTCGCTACTGCTGCTAACTGATGCCGATCGAAGCTGCCTCTTGATGAACAGTTCCTGGTGGGGGTTGGATGAACAGGATCCCGCAGTAGTAGAGGTCGTTACCGTTGGATGAATAGGAACCCGATCGAGGAGGTGGGGGGTGGATGAATAGTAGCTGGTGGAGGGACCCCATACATGGGGGGCTAGTTGAACAGGACTCCGTGGAGGGCTGGTTGAACAGTAGCCAGTGGAGGCTGGATGAAGAGGACCCTGTGGAGGGCTGGATGAACAGTAGCCGGTGGAGGCTGGATGAACATGACCCCGTGGATGAACAGTAGCTGGTGGAGGCTGGATGAACATGACCCCGTGGATGAACAGTAGCTAGTGGAGGCTGAAGGAAGTCGACGGTGGATGAACAGTAGCAGGAGGAGGCTGGAGGAAGTTGACGGTGGATGAACATTACCAGGTGGAGGGTGGGGGAAGTCGAGGTGGATGAACAGTAGCCCGTGGAGTCCCATTTTCCGATACGCCACACCCCTCTTGATGAACAGGACCCTGTTTCGAACGTAGGCTCTCCAACACAAGTCCGTTTCCTCCATTTTGCGGTATGCCACACCCCTCCCGATCAATAGGACCCTCTTTCGACCGTACACGGTCGAACAAAAGTCCGTTTCCTCCGTTTTGTGGTATGCCACACCCTTCCCGATGAACAGGACCCCGTTTCGACCATACGCAGTCCCAGAAGGCATGTTTCCTCCGTTCTGCGGTACGCCAGACCTCGTTTTGGCTGTTCCGTCCAAGCTGGTTGGCTCCCGATGAACACGACATATTCCGTTACCTCCCGATGAACACGACACATTTCATTGCGTCCCCATGAATACCATGCAGTTTCTCCGCTCCGACCCAGCCGGTTGGCTTCCAATGAACAGGACGCCGTTGCTGCCGTTCGTGGTCTCTCCATGTACACGAGCCCTAGCCGTACATATGCACAAGTACGCGTTCGAGACCCTGCCCATATGTACGTGCATGGCCATATTTTTTGGCATTTGGTTGTACGTACGTGTACATGGTTTGGATTGGACTTCCTGAACTGCTATCGCTCCTTACTCGGCCACGGTTCATCGTGGCAGACAGACCGATCGACCGGTATGTACACAAACAACGCTACGTATGATTCGATCGGGTGGGTCCCAACTTTCAGGGAGGATAAGGACACACTTCCTTGCATGCGAAGATATAGCTAGTGGGTCCCAGCTGTCAGGGGAAAGAATCATTTTTTTGCCTGTAATAAGGATGCACTTCCTTGCGTGTGAAATGGTAGCTGGTGGGTCCCAGCTGTCAGGGAGAGAAAACATTATTTTAGGGTAAAAAGGATGCAGTTGCATGCATGCGTCCATGGGCGTGGTGCATCCCCACTGTCAGCCTCTCCATGTATAGTCATCTTTCGATGACTCTCGTTTGGTGACCACATTGACCACACCGTGTAGAGCGCACCAATACGATGGACGACGGCGAGGCCCTAGACTGAAACGCCCTGAAGATGGGGATGACACGACAGTGGAGTCGCAGACAGAGAGGAGTGGGAAACTAGATTGGTTCGGGTGCGGGGTGGGCCTACACTCGGCAGAGAATAACAGGAGGTGTGGAGGAGTGGAGGGATGGGCTGGCCATCGGTGGGGTAGCGTTTCACTGCGAGGCGCGCAAAACAACACCGCTGGACGCCGGAGGCTGGAGCAGGCGGTCCCGACATCGCTGGGGGGAAGAAGACGAGAGATTAAAGAAGAATGCCAGTCGTTGGATGTGAATCCAACGCCTTGCTTATGCTTGGACCTTTGTATTTTTATTTTTTTGCGGAAGTGCTTAGGCTTCGACCTACTAGCCCACATGTCAACCAGTCCATTTATTTTTTACTCCATTTGGTGGGCTGGGTGAAACAATGATGTAGCGCCTATGCAGCCCGTTTATATATTATGGTAGAATTTAAAGCGCTTTTGCATTTTTCTCGAAATCCGCGGACTTGCTGGGCTGGGTGAAAATATCAAGTTGGGCTGGATGGAGAAATGTTATAAAAACATAAACACATGATTGCACGTCTATTACTGCATTGGTCAGTAAAATCTTTGCAAGCTTATGTACACAATAACCAGGTGTTAACTTGCCAAGTTATATATAAACAATTATTATTATTTTGTAAGAACTTTCAATTTCCGAAATAAAATATCATTTTAATTTGATGAGTTAACAAGACGTGGGGTATTATTATTTTTAGGTTAGACATGGGACAGTTGAGTTGGTTCTAGGGAAAAGTACTGGGAGAAAACTCTGATTACATCAAAAAAGAAAGTGGGAGAAAATTCAGATATAGGATTAATGAAAATGAAAAATAAAGGAAGTGGGAAGGTCTATAAAATGGTTGGAAGAACGACAGGTTTAACGGAACCTTATGTTGTTTCTATTACATATATGTAATAAAATAAGATATAAAAATAAACATATATACTATTATAGAAGGGAAAACATAGTTTTAGTTTTGCATTCTTATAGAAAAATAGAACTGAGTTGTGCGTCCTCTTGAAAAAACAAACATAACTTGGGATGCTCATGCTATATACAAGCTGGGCTGGGAGGCCCAGAGGCCACTTGATACCTGTTGGATCCAAAAAAATTGAAACATGTCGTGGGCTGCGCATGTTAAACAACAAAACCTAGGCCATGGACCTGGTGGGCCCGGGACTGTCAGCCTCTTGACGAACAGTCATCTCCTGATTCCTCTTTTTTTACTGACCATGTTGGGAACAACAGACGGCGGCGCCGCGACGAGAGCACCAAGGCAGAGGGCGACGTCGAGAGCTTGGACCAAACGAACCGGAGCGGGGGAAGACACAGATAGAGGGGAGTATGAGGGTTGACTTGTTCGGGTGCAGGGTGGGCCGCTGGAGATGCCGCCACCGGACAATGTGTGAGAGTAGAGGGATGACCTGGCCAACTCCATAGGCTATGATAGGTCACCGAGGCATGTGCGACAGTGCCGCCAGCCGTTGTATAGGCAGATGACGAAAGATTGAACAAAATAAAGAAATACAAATGGATAGGTGGTTGGTCCCAAATGTATGTGTACGAGACCTACTGGGTCCACCTGAGAAGGGGAATTTGTTGGGAGGAAGGAGATTCAAAGCACGGCAGCCCAGTGAACTAGTTACATACATAAGCAAATAGCCACTAGAAAAAAAGCAAATAGGTTAATGGGTTCTTAGATGAACTATTTCAGACAAAACAGATAATTATGACACATAGGCTAATGCATGAAACACTCAGATGATAAAGGTGCTTAAACAGATAAAGTACATCATCTAGACCTTCCTTGCATGCTTGATCATGACGCTACGACTGTCCATGTACTCGTCGGTTACGGGAAGCAGACACGCCCTCATGTCCAAGATACACATGTACATGTCATAGCATGCGTATGCGTCCTTGGCCGCATAGGTTATGGCTAGATTCATAGGTACCTCCCACATGTTCAGTTCCTTGGTATCGTTATCTTCTTTCATGTTGGCGTATCAGGGGTCGATGATGGTCTCAGCGAGGTCAACCACGGAGTCCTTCTCCTACCCGTTCCCGATGATCTTATATTGCTTCTGGATGTCGACAAGCTTGTTGCACCAGATGGCCGAATCGTCACGTTCTTCCTTCTCTCTAGCATAGCGAAGGTGCAGTCGGTGCTGCCGATGAAACAGGCGAATGCTCCAGAAGCTCTGATGGCCCTACAACTGTGGTAAATGAGAACCTCGTCCTGCACACATACCTGGGCGACGGTGATCCGATGGTCCCTGTCAAGAGACAATGGATGGGCACAAGGTCTAGTCCTACGACCTTGTGGTTTCTCGTCCTGTAGGTACTCCTTGAACTCGTTGAGGCAGAGCTTCACCGAGTCCGGATCGTTGGTGTACATCACATTCAACTTGGTACAGCCATGGGACTAAACGGAAAAATCAAAGATGAACTCCTTGCTGAAATCCATATCCAGCAGGCTCACCCCTCGGATCGCCATTGGAGTCTATTCAAGTGAACGAGTGGGTAGGCGGCGACATCAGTTTGTTTTTCAGCTCTTAGGGAACTGGATTCAACAATAAACTGAGTGTGTACATGCGACAATAGTTAGTATTGCTCCCTTGCCCGCTGCACGCCCGGCAGAACATGCACCCTCAACGCATTCAAACGCCTCCATTAAGAAACCTATTTCGGCCACACGCCGATTCACGAGCGGGTCTGTATTGGTACTGTAATAACAAGTGTTAGTGGTTACTTTACTTAAATTTAATTACCTTTAATTAAAATTAATAAACAAGCAATGCATTGGCTCATTCTATCAGTGCCAGAAGATCATATGCACAACAATTAGAATTATTATTCTCAGGACACACACGGTCAACACATTTGCCGCACTTTCACATAGACATTACTACCAAGTTTGGATAGTATGTTATGGTTGCTGTCCTCTGCATCATCATGACATGTTTCTCAACTTGCAAGATTCAGAACCAACAAATAAGATTCAAATAATAAGTACAACAAAGATGCCTACACATCTCATTGATTCCCAGCTTGCAAGATTCAGAACAAACCCATTAGAGCCTTTCGATAAAGTGAATATCGGGATTAAATCCATCTTGGCTAGCCATGTCATACAACCCAAGAACTTGGTGAATGCTCTTGACCATCACAACATCTGTAATTGAGTATTCCTGTTTGCACAGATAAGAAAGAGCATGATTACTATAATAGTGGCACTAGTTGAAGCAAACTTTATTTCCAAAACGAGAAAAGATTGTGATAGAATAGCTTTATTTAAAAAATACAACGTTAGCACAATATGAAAAAGTACAATCATGTTGATAAAGGACAATACTGACCAGTGTGAGGGGCCCTATGCCACCACGACTCGATCTGGTGAAGCCGCAATTCCACTCGGATGAGCTCAACCTGTAGATCCATGATTCAATTCATGCACCTTTTTCAGTAGTTCACCTGAAATGAAGCAAAGATTGCATCAATCAGCTAGCAAGAAGTACTTGCTCTCGTGAGTTGGCAGGTTCTTATTTAGTAGTTGCACTAAAATTGAGCAACATTAAGGTTGGCTGTCCTGCTCATGTAAGGTGCAACTATAATTTTCTTATCCTTTTGTGTAGTTCCACTAAAATAAAGTGGCATTGTGGTGAAAGTGATGACTCATCTTGCAAAGGCTAATAAAATTTTACACGAGATTACCAGCAGAATTTGATGGAGATTTTGGAAACTCCAGTCACCATTTTATGCATTTCCACCAAAATTGAGAGATGCTTCCGACGTGACATTTTAGTTGAACTGAAGATGACACTCATTCAAAAAAATTGTTTTGTGCAGTTCACCAAAAGGTCACAATAGCAACAAGGTGAAATGCATATCCCTATCTGCACAAAAAGATAGAAAGAAAACAGTTCCTGGTCAACAACAAGATACGAAACATAAACGAAATGAAAAGAAGCATCTTGATTATGTTCATGGCAATCACGCAAGTACAATAGAAATCTTAAAACGTCAACAATGCTTCATGTTATCGGAAGCATTACGATCAACAATGCCATTCGTCAAATATGAGATTACTTTAATGGTGGCATTGCTTGTTTACCAGATACAGTAAATCAACATCAGCTAAAGAGTTGGTTTAAGGGCATGGGACCGCGGGGACACCAGGACACTTAGCAGTGTAAATAAGCAACTTACTTATCATACCGGGGAAAGCAACATGAGTACCATTTGTAATATAGTTTAATTGCATCATATCACTGGAGGCATTAGATTAACAATCACACTGGTTAGACATGTCCTTAAGGTAACAATGTGATCGCTTCATTTTACATGCACCCCTACATTAACAACAACAAAAAATTGCTATAAGGACATGCGACAGTGGACGCATCAGCACAATTTACCTACAAGGAGGCATAAAGTGGTGATGTCGTGTTTGTTCATACTCTGTGAGGGCAACAAATCTAATCCTAGAGACCTTTTACTATATGAGAGCAGCTAATCCAATCCTGGACATACTCTGTTGACTTTTCCACCAACCGCCACTTTCTATCCTTTTTTAACCAATAATAGATATCTTCCTTATCGAGTTTGTACTGCCTTTTCCCTTTATTTCCCTTTTCAACCAAGAGACTGTTTGGGTATCCAGTCTCTACTACTTTCCCCCTGTTATTTCCTCTTTGAATCAAGTCCTAGATTCATGCTACGACTTTCCCCCTTTCTTCGTTGTTTGAACCAAGTCCTAGATTCGACTGCATGAAGTAGCTCTAGTGCCGCCTCACCGCCCTGCCCTCCTTGAAACCACTCCCCACCGCTGGCCCGCCGCCGCCCCGGCCATCACTCTAGCCCCTCCCCCCGGTGCCGAACATTTTCTTGGCCATCCCCACACCACCGCCCCACCATCGCGCCCCCACCGCCAGCGACCATCGCCCCCACCGTGAACCCTAAGATAGATAGTGGGGTACATCTCTAGCAAGCTCCCTCCCCACTGCGGCTAGTTCTTCCTTAACTCCGGCGATCCCCCACCCCCTGAAAATCGACTGACCTAAAAGTCAATTCAGTCAACTAAAGTGTAGCTAAATCGAAAAGATGCACATGCAGACACGTGGGGAGCTGGGGTAGTAGAGCAAGGCCAGTTTCAAAGAACTTATACCTGAGAGTCATCGGTATGTCAGTGGCGGCAGGTCGGATCTGTGCACAATGACAGGGAGGAAGAAGGGTCGGAGGACCTCCCGAGCCGGCGTTGTGTTAGAGAGAATGACACGGGCAGAGGATCAGGACCCGCTGGGAGCTGTGGGTTTCCCCCCTCACCGTCGATGACCATGTGAATGATGCACTAGTCCTCTACACATACTGGCCGAAGGGATCCGACTGGATCTTTGACCAACGCTGAGCAGAGAGAAAATGTCGCTACCGCTATCTTGTTTAGATCTGGAGAGGATGAGAGAATGAAGAGAGCAACCCTTGTAAAGCAAGCGCTCTGGCTCCTGCCTATATATATAGTGGAGTGATTATCTTTTTCTCTCCACAACAAGCGTTTCAATTTGTGTACGTGGCATTAAAGAAAAGAAACTCTCTATTTAACGCGACTAACTGTACGACTCCTACTTACTAGTACAGTAGTAGTATTGTTTCATTGTGCTCCCCGGCCCTTCATTCATTGAACAACCCCATGGGTGAATAAACATACAGTACTAGTATTTATA
Source organism: Triticum dicoccoides (assembly GCF_002162155.2). Lineage (NCBI taxonomy): Eukaryota > Viridiplantae > Streptophyta > Magnoliopsida > Poales > Poaceae > Triticum > Triticum dicoccoides. The sequence goes on from NC_041383.1 coordinate 614,980,727, forward strand.
TAGAACAAACAAGCTCCAACTATTTTAGCTTTGAGATATCGATGGTACAGTTTGACCACATTGCATCAATGTACTCAATACTTTGAAGTAACCTATACGTATATGCATGGTTTGCATTCCGAATCGCTGGCTAGAGCTTGAACTGTATTTTTCACATGTACCACATTTTTCTTTTGTTTTTCTGCTCCATGGCACAATTCATCGATACAAAATTATACTATGAGTAATTAAATGTTGAGGGCGGGGCTTTTCCCGGGCAGTACGCATGGCAGTTTTCACGTAGGCGGTTTGACAGAGAGGCGAGGAGGGTGAGGGAGTAGCGGATTCAACTTACTGTTGGAAAAGGGTTGTGCGATTAGACGGCGCGTTACTGCTGGAGAGATGGGGTATTGTGATATGAATACTCACTATAGTCATGAATTACTGGCGCTACGATCGGGGTGATGCCCTCCATCCGTTCCCCATTCTAATCTGGTGTATGACACGCCGACCCAGATGCTGGCTCTCCCACATGTCGGTGAAGTACGTAAGAAGGAGCAAAGAATCATGTGTTGCATATAGTATATATACTAGTATTACTACTCACGTCGGAGGAGTGCGAACCATGGCAGCCCAGTGAACCAGCAGGTGAAAGGCCATAGAAAACAATGTGGTGATATGGCCATAAAAAACAATGTGCTATAGTCTAGTCTGATGCATGTACAGTACTACTCCTCTTCCTCCTCGTGTCGGTTCATCATCATCATACTTTCCCCATTCCTGTGTTTTCAGTATCCTGCGAATGAAAGAGGCCCTTAGACTAGTTTAGGTCCGGTCGTTTTTTATAAATGTGTTATGTCCAAAATTTAATGAACGTGCTCCGGTTTCTATGAAAATAATCCAGTTTGCATGTAGTAATTCATTCATTTATTTATTCTTCTACAAGGGGTTTGCATGTAATTCTTGAGGTCTAAAATGTAAAGTACGCCGGCATGGTTGCATATGCTCCGAGTCGTGCATGCACTACGACCCAGATGCTCTATGTCCCACATGTCGGCGAAAGGGAGCACGTGGAAATAGCCTAGGAGTACATATAGGAGGATAAATGCGTGAAAAATATGTACTATGAAGTGTAGCTGTGGTTCAAAAAGGAGACCTGAAGTGATGACAGGTATAGGTTGCACGCACTCAACTAGTGGTACTAGACGTACGACTACTTTTTCCCTAGAAAAGAGGGACGAGTATTCAGTACTCCTATTCTATCAACATGAGACCCATCTTACAACAGCGTCTGTGCCATAGCTAGCTTTTCTCCCTCGTTTCTCTCTTCTAATTCTAACTCAACCGACGCGCGGTGGGCGGGGTGGAGATTTGCCGATGGTTGGTTTGCCCAACTACGGCCCCACCTCACAGTGAAAATGTTACGACTCGAGAATGGAGCGTAGCTCAGTTGGCAAGGCGCGAGAGTTCGCAGCCGGACCACCAAGGTTCAAGTCTCGGCTCGAGCGCTTGGTGCTCACGGAGTTTTCTTCTATAAAAAGTGCCAATAGGCTAGTCTAGCCCGGGTTGGTCTAGTTTTTTTAAATTTTACGACTGGAATAAAAGTGCCATACACTAATACAATATTAAGGCCACGAGGTGATGCACTGCTTGTTACAGGAGGCAAGAAGAAAGATGCATCCATCAACAACGTCCACCACCTCGACTCAGGGCGTCGTCCCAACGAACAGCGGCTAAGTAGTAGCAGCTTTCATGGCCAAGTCGACGTGCTTTTGAAGAATGGCGTCCAAATATTCCAACCGCTGGAAGAGGGCCAACGTTCTTTCTGTCCTTGCTGGCCTTGTAGTGGCCGATGTAAAGGATTTCCTCATAGACGTGGATGTACAGGTCGACGGTTTCTTGCATGGCGAGGCACTATGCGGCGAGCGCGGACTCGAGGTGCACATTCTTCGTCGCGAGCTCCGGCACCTGCAGGGCCACTAGGGCTTGAAAGAGTTCGTCACCATGGAGGCTGATGAGGATGGCAGGCAATGAGGAACCTGGGCGCGCTGGCTGGAGAAGTACGGCAAGGTCGTCCGCGCGCTACTTGACGATGGTGAACTTGTGGATGGAGCGGACCATCATGTCGTTCATGCGAGAGGTGAAGCCGGCGTCGGCGAGGGCTACGACACCGGCGGTCGCCAGTACCATCTGGAAACCATGCATGGTGCGGGGCAGCAGGCCGGCGTCTTGGATGATCTGGCACAGCCGACTGCTGCTCGCGTCCATCGCCTCCATAGTTGCTTGTGGCTTCTTGTCACTTGGTCTTGGATTGGAGCGAGCAATGCTGCTTAGAGACTAGGAGTAGGTGGATTGAAGTGGTGGGGCGCCTTTATATGAGAGTCCAAACTCTGTTGCATTCACATCATGCTGGCTCTGTTATGCTTCTCCAATCAATTCCCTCTGCATGCTAATTGAGGATGCATCATTGACCGTTCAATGTCTCGGGAACCTCTACCCTCTCCCTCCTTGGCATTCAAGTCGTATCAATGTAAATGCGGGTCAAGAAGAGACTAGTCATTTACTACATTGTGCACCGCGACCGTGTGGGGGTGCGACGCGAACGGCACAGGCATGCTGTACTTGTTCCACTTTCTCGCTTTGAACTCGTGACTTGTAGTACACTCAGTTTTAAATATATAAGTTTGGTTGTCATGCCAATATATACAACACTCCCTCCATGTAGGTTGGGTCACTGAAGTCAAAATTAGACACAAAACACGATGGTGACAGACCAGTCTACCTCCATCCTGGTTTATTGCTCCCTATTGTTCCATGCTATTATATTATCCATCTTGGATGTTTTATATGCATTTATATGCTATATTATATTATTTTTGGGACAAACCTATTAATTATAGACCAGTGCATGTTTCTATTTTTTCCTTGTTTTTGAGTTCTATAGAAAAGGAATACCAAACGGAGTCCAAATAACCTCAAAATTTATGGTGATTTTTTATGGACCAAAACACTATATGATGGTTTAGTATGTGGGATTTTCTAAATCAAAGCTCTTACATAGACCCTTCCTGAAAATTACATGAATTGCAATTGTTTGATGACTGAGAGCATAGTTTGTTAGTTTTCAAGAAGGTTTATGGTCTCTATGCTTTAACATGTGAATAGTGTGTTACTTCATCATGAGAAGCTTTATGATATGAGCTACTGTTATCATATATAATGATGCTACAAAAAGTGATTGAAATTATCATTGATCAAACTTGTGCACTTGCTAGCATTCCACATCAAGGATTTTGTTTTTATCATTTACCTACTCAAGGACGAGCAGGAATTAAGCTTGGGGATGTTTGATATGTCTCCAACGTATCTATAATTTTTGATTGTTTCATGCTATTATATTATCCATCTTGGACGTTTTATATGAATTTATATGCTATTTTATATTATTTTTGGGACTAACTTATTAACTTAGAGACCAGTGCCATTTTTCTGTTTTTTCCTTGTTTTTGAGTTTTACAAAAAAAGGAATACCAAACGGAGTCCAAATGACCTGAAAATTTACGGTGATTTTTTATGGACCAGAAGAAGCCCCCAAAGCAAAAGAGTTGGGCCAGAAGAATCCCGAGGCCACCACAAGGATGAAGGGCGCGCCCCTATCTTGTCATTGACTCATGGACCCCCCTGACTTGTTCTCGACGCCAAAAATTCCTATAAATATAGAAACCCCCAGAAATAAACCTAGATCGGGAGTTCCGCGCCGCAAGCTTCTATAGCCACAAAAAACCAATGGGGAGCCTGTTCCGGCACCCTGCCAGGGGGGAATCCATCACCGGTGGCCATCTTCATCATCCCGGCGCTCTCCATGACGAGGAGGGAGTACTTCACCCTCGGGGCTGAGGGTATGTACCAGTAGCTATGTGTTTGATCTCTCTCTCTCTCTCTCTCTCTCTCTCTCTCTCTCTCTCTCTCTCGTGTTCTTGATTTGGCACGATCTTGATGTACCATGAGCTTTGCTATTATAGTTGGATCTTATGATGTTTCTCCCCCTCTACCTTCTTGTAATGGATTGAGTTTTCCCTTTGAAGTTATCTTATCAGATTGAGTCTTTAAGGATTTGAGAACACTTGATGTATGTCTTGCATGTGCTTATCAGTGGTGACAATGGGATATTCACGTGATCCACTTGATGTATGTTTTGGTGATCAACTTGTGGGTTTTGTGACCTTGTGACCTTATGCATAGGGGTTGGCACACGTTTTCGTCTTGACTCTCCGGTAGAAAATTGATAGGTCTCCAACGTATCTATAATTTTTGATTGTTTCATGCTATTATATTACCTGTTTTGGATGTTTATGGGCTTTACTATACACATTTATATCATTTTTGGGACTAAGCTATTAACCGGAGGCCCATCCCAAATTGTTTTTTTGCCTATTTCAGTGTTTCGCAAAAAAGGAATATCAAACGGAATCCAAATGGAATCAAACCTTCAGGAGAGTTATTTTTGGAACAAACGCAATCCAGGAGAATTGGAGTGGACGTCAAGAAGTAAACGAGACAGCCACGAGGGTCCAGGGTGTGCCCTAGGGGGGTGGGCGCGCCCCCACCCTCGTTGGCCCCTTGTGGCTCCCCTGACCGACTTCCTTTGCCTCTATATATCTACGTACCCCGAAAACATCCAGGAGCACCACGAAAACCTATTTCGACCGCTGCAACCTTCTGTACCCGTGAGATCCCATCTTGGAGCCTTTTACGGCGCTCCGCCGGAGGGGGAATCGATCATGGACGGCTTCTACATCAACACCATAGCCTCTCCGATGAGTTGTGAGTAGTTTACCACACACCTTCGGGTCCATAGTTATTAGCTAGATGGCTTCTTCTCTCTCTTTGAATCTCAATACAATGTTCTCCTTGATCTTCTTGGAGATCTATTTGATGTAACTCTTTTTGCGGTGTGTTTGTAGAGATCCGATGAAAAGTGGGTTTATGATCAAGTTTATCAATGAGAAATATTTGAATCTCCTTTAAATTCTTTTATGTATGATTGGTTATCTTTTCAAGTCTCTTCGAATTATCAGTTTGATTTGGCCTACTAAATTGATCTTTCTTGCAATGGGAGAAGTGCTTAGCTTTGGGTTCAATCTTGTGGTGTCATTTCCGAGTGACAGCAGGGGCAGCAAGGCACGTATTGTATTGTTGCCATCGAGGATAAAAAGATGGGGTTTATATCATATTGCTTGAGCGTATCCCTCTACATCATGTCATCTTGCTTAATGCGTTACTCTGTTCTTCTGAACTTAATACTCTAGATGCATGCTGAATAGCGATCAATGTGTGGAGTAATAGTAGTAGATGCAGAATCATTTCTATCTACTTGTCGCGGACGTGATGCCTATATACATGATCATGCCTAGATATTCTCATAACTATGCACTTTTCTATCAATTGCTCGACAGTAATTTGTTCACCCACCGTAATACTTATGCTATCTTGAGAGAAGCCACTAGTGAAACCTATGGCCACCGGGTCTATTTTCCATCATATAAGTTTCCGATCTACTTTATTTTGCAATCTTTACTTTCCAATCTATATCATAAAAATACCAAAAATATTTATCTTATTATTATCTCTATCAGATCTCACTTTCGCAAGTGGTCGTGAAGGGATTGACAACCCCTTTATTGCGTTGGTTGCGAGGTTCTTGTTTGTTTGTGCAGGTACGAGGGACTTGCGCGTAGCCTCCTACTGGATTGATACCTTGGTTCTCAAAAACAGAGGGAAATACTTACGCTATTTTGCTGCATCACCCTTTCCTCTTCAAGGGAAAACCAACGCAGTGCTCAAGAGGTAGCAAGAAGGATTTCTGGCGCTGTTGCCGGGGAGATCTTCACTCAAGTCAAGACATACCAAGTACCCATCACAAACTCTTCTCCCTCGCATTATATTATTTGCCATTTGCCTCTCGTTTTCCTCTCCCCCATTTCAACCTTGCCGTTTTATTCATCCTCTCTTTTCCGTTTGCCTCTTTTTCGCTTGCCTCTTGTGTGCTCGTGTGTTAGATCATTTATTTTGTCATCATGGCTAGTCCTCCTATCATCTTTAGTACTCCCGATCATGAAGTTCTTAATTTTAAACAAAGGGAGGGAGAAAATCTAAAAGATGCTTGGCATAGAATTTGGAACGCTCAAAATAGATCTACTAAGAAGCAATCTACTTCCGTTCTTCTTCGCAATTTTTATGTACGCATTACTCCTTGGAATAGATATATTCTTGATACCATTACTGGAGGGAATTTCTTGGGTAGCCATACTTTTGATTCTTATAATGCTATAATAGATTTGTTTGGTCCACCACCTCTTTTGGTTAATGGAACTGTTTTAACTTTGGAACATGTGATGCAAAGGCTTGAAATAATTGAAAATAAAGTTGCCAGTATAGAGTCAATTGAAAATTTGGATAAAAAGATCCACAACCAATTTACCCAATATGGATCTAAAGTTGGAGTTATTCTGATTTTTTTAAAGAAAAGGAACCTATAGTTAACGAAAGAATAGATCAAGATTCCACAAGAATCGGTAAAATTGAGGATATTATTACCAACTTAGGGTCTGCCTTTTCATCCATGAAAAATACAAATCCTCCTACCAAAATTGCCAAATTAATGTATGTTCCTAAAAATAAGGGTGAATCTTCTAGTAAGGAAAATGCGGATCTCAAATCCATAAGAGTTCATCCCAATTTTTTCACTTTCGTTAAAGAACCTTTTGCTACAAACGAACCTCTTGATTTCTTGCCTAGGAGTTTAATCATTGCTTAAAAGAAAGAAAATCCTAAGGGTTATAAGTGTTTTATTGAAGAATTGAATACCAAAGATGGCAATACTTAGATCTATTCTCGCTTTTATGCCTAGCTAGCGGTGTTAAACGATAGCGCTTGTTGGGAGGCAACCCAATTTGTTTGTTACTTGCTTTTTGTTCCTGTTTATTAATAAGTAATTCATCTAGCCTCTACTTAGATGTGGTTTTATTTTTTAATTAGTGTTTGTGCCAAGTAGAACCTATGGGATCATCTTGGGTGATAGTTAATTTGATCTTGCTGAAAAAACAGAAACTTTTGCACGCACGAGAATAATTTTAATAAATCACAGGAACTTGATTTTTAGTTGATTCTTTTTGAAGTAGATTAATAGACAAATTTCCTAGTATTTCCTATTTTTCTAGGAGTTTTAGAGTTCCAGAAGTATTCGAAAGTTACAGATTACTACAGACTGTTCTGTTTTTTGACAGAATCTGTTTTTCGTGTGTTGTTTGCTTATTTTGATGAATCTATGGCTAGTATCAGGGGGTATGAACCATAGAGAAGTTGTAATACAGTAGGTTTAACACCAGTATAAATAAAGAAATACTTCATTACATTACCTTAAAGTGGTGGTTTGTTTTCTTGTACTAACGGGGCTCATGAGATTTTTTGTTGAGTTTTGTGTTGTTAAGTTTTCAAGTTTAGGGTAAAGATTTGATGGATTATGGAATAAAGAGTGGAAAGAGCCTAAGATTGTAGATGCCCAAGCAACCCCAAGGTAAATTAAAGGACAAACAAAAGCCTAAGCTTGGGGATGCCCCGGAAGGCATCCCCTCTTTCGTCTTCGTCTATCGGTAACTTTACTTGCAGCTATATTTTTATTCACCACATGGTATGTGTTTTGCTTGGAGCGTATTGTATGATTTGAGTCTTTGATTTTTAGTTTACCACAATCATCGTTGCTGTACATACATTTTGGGAGACACACACATGAATCGAAATTTATTAGAATACTCTATGTGCTTCACTTATATTTTTTGAGCTAGACAATTTTCCTCTAAGTGCTTCCCTTATATATTTTTAGAGCACGGCGGTGGTTTTATTTTGTAGAAATTATTGATCTATCATGCTTCACTTATATTATTTTGAGAGTCTTTTAGAATAGCATGGTATTTGCTTTGGTTATAACATTAGTCCTAATATGATGGGTATCCAAGTTGGGTATAATACTAACTATCATATAGAGTGCATTGAATGCTATGATCAATTTGATGCTTGATGATTGTTTTGAGATATGAGGTTGGTAATATTAGAGTCATTCTAGTTGAGTAGTTGTGAATTTGAGAAATACTTGTTCTAAAGTTTGTGATTCCTGTAGCATGCATGTATGGTGAACCGTTATGTGATGAAGTCGGAGCATGATTTATTTATTGATTGTCTTCCTTATGAGTGGCGGTCGGGGACGAGTGATGGTCTTCTCCTACCAATCTATACACCTAGGAGCATGCGCGTATTACTTCATTTTGATAACTAATAATTTTTTTGCAATAAGTATGTGAGTTCTTTATGACTAATGTTGAGTCATGGATTATACGCACTCTCACCCTTCCACCATTGCTAGCCTCTCTTGTGCCGCGCAATTTTCGCCGGTACCATACACCCACCATATACCTTCCTCAAGACAGCCACCATACCTACCTATTATGGCATTTCCATAGCCATTCCGAGATATATTGCCATGCAACTTTCCACCATTTCGTTTATCATGACACGCTCCATCATTGTCATATTGCTTTTGCATGATCATGTAGTTGACATTGTATTTCTGGCAAAGCCACCTTTATAATTCTTTCATACATGTCACTCTTGATTCATTGCATATCCCGGTACACCGCCAGAGGCATCCACATAGAGTCATATTTTGTTCTAAGTATTGAGTTGTAATTCTTGAGTTGTAAGTAAATTAAAGTGTGATGATCTTCATTATTAGAGCATTGTCCCAAGTGAGGAAAGGATGAGGGAGACTATGATTCCCCCACAAGTCGGGATGAGACTTCGAACTTTATGAAAAATAAAAGAGGCCAAAGAAGCCCAAAATAAAAAAGAGGCCAAAGAATCCCACCAAAATAAAAAAGAGAGAAGGGACAATGTTACTATCCTTTTTCCACACTTGTGATTCAAAGTAGCACCATGATCTTCATGATAGAGAGTCTCCTATGTTGTCACTTTCATATACTAGTGGGAACTTTCATTAAAGAACTTGGCCTGTATATTCCAATGATGGGATTCCTCAAAATGCCCTAGGTCTTCGTGAGCAAGCAAGTTGTATGCACACCCACTTAGTTTCTTTTGTTGAGCTTTCATACACTTATAGCTCTAGTGCATCCGTTGCATGGCAATACCTACTCACTCACATTGATATCTATTGATGGGCATCTCCATAGCCCATTGATACGCCTAGTTGATGTGAGACTATCTTCTCCTTTTTTGTCTTCTCCACAACCACCATTCTATTCCACATATAGTGCTATGTCCATGGCTCACGCTCATGTATTGCGTGAAAATTGAAAAAGTTTGGGAACATCAAAAGTATGAAACAATTGCTTGGCTTGTCATCGGGGTTGTGCATGATTTAAATATTTTGTGTGATGAAGATAGAGCATAGCCAGACTATATGATTTTGTAGGGATAACATTCTTTGGCCATGTTATTTTGAGAAGACATGATTACTTTGTTAGTATGCTTGAAGTATTATTACTCTTATGTCAATATAAACTTTTATTTTGAATGATTTGGATCTGAACATTCATGCCACAATAAATAAAATTACATTAAGAAATATGCTAGGTAGCATTCCACATCAAAAATTCTATTTTTATCATTTACCAACTCGAGGACGAGCAGGAATTAAGCTTGGGGATGCTTGATATGTCTCGAACGTATCTATAGTTTTGATTGTTCCATGCTATTATATTACCTATTTTGGCTGTTTATGGGCTTTACTATACACTTTTATATCATTTTTGGGACTAACCTATTAGCCGGAGGCCCAGCCCAAATTGCTATTTTTTTTTGCCTATTTCAGTGTTTCGCAGAAAATGAATATCAAATGGAGTCCAAACAGAATGAAACCTTCGGGAGAGTTACTTTTGGAATAAACGCAATCCAGGAGACTTGGAGTGGATGTCAAGAAGTAAACGAGGCAGCCACGAGGGTCCAGGGCGAGCCCTAAGGGGGTGGGCGCGCCCCCCACCCTCGTGGGCCCCTCATGGCTCCCCTGACCGACTTCCTTTGCCTATATATATCTACGTACCCCGAAAACATCCAGGAGCACCACAAAAACCTATTTCCACCGCCGCAACCTTCTATACCCATGAGATCCCATCTTGGAGCCTTTTCCGGCGCTCCGCCGGAGGGGGAATCAATCATGGAGGGCTTCTACATCAATGCTATAGCCTCTCCAATGAGTTGTGAGTAGTTTACCACACACCTTCGGGTCCATAGTTATTAGCTAGATGGCTTCTTCTCTCTCTTTGAATCTCAACACAATGTTCTCCTCGATCTTCTTGGAGATCTATTTGATGTAACTCTTTTTGCGGTGTGTTTGTTGAGATCCGATGAATTGTGTGTTTATGATCAAGTTTATCTATGAGAAATATTTGAATCTCCTCTAAATTCTTTTATGTATGATTGTTTATCTTTGCAAGTCTCTTCGAATTATTAGTTTGGTTTGGCCTACTAGATTGATATTTCTTGCAATGGGAGAAGTGCTTAGCTTTGGGTTCAATCTTGTGGTGTCGTTTCTGAGCGACAGCAGGGGCAGCAAGGCACGTATTGTATTGTTGCCATAGATGATAAAAAGATGGGGTTTATATCATATTGCTTGAGTTTATCCCTCTACATCATGTCATCTTGCTTAATGCGTTACTCTGTTCTTGTGAACTTAATACTCTAGATGCATGCTGGATAGCGATTGATGTGTGCAGTAATAGTAGTAGATGCAGAATCATTTCGATCTACTTGTCGCGGACGTGATGCCTATATACATGATCATGCCTAGATATTCTCATAACTATGCACTTTTCTATCAATTGCTCGACAGTAATTTGTTCACCCACCGTAATACTTATGCTATCTTGAGAGAAGCCACTAGTGAAACCTATGGCCCCTGGGTCTATTTTCCATCATATAAGTTTCCGATCTACTTTATTTTGCAATCTTTACTTTCCAATCTATATCATAAAAATACCAAAAATATTTATCTTATTATTATCTCTATCAGATCTCACTTTCGCAAGTGGCCATGAAGGGATTGACAACCCCTTTATCGCGTTGGTTGCGAGGTTCTTGTTTGTTTGTGTAGGTACGAGGGACTTGAGCGTAGCCTCCTACTGGATTGATACCTTGGTTCTCAAAAACTGAGGGAAATACTTACGCTACTTTGCTGCATTACCCTTTCCTCTTCAAGGGAAAACCAACGCAGTGCTCAAAAGGTAGCAAAACTTTGGGGCACTCTTTGAAGTTCTTTGGGTTGGTTTGAATAGATGAATCTGAGATTGTGTTATGCATATCGTATAATCAAACCCGCGGATACTTGTGGTAACATTGGAGTATCTAGGTGACATTAGGTTTTTTGTTGATGTGTGTCTTAAAGTGTTAATTTTAGTACGAACCCTAGGCCTGTTTGTGACACTTATAGGAATAGCCCAATAGATCGATCAGAAAGAATAACTTTGAGGTGGTTTCGTACCCTACAATAATCTCTTTGTTTGTTCTCCACTATTAGTGACTTTGGAGTGACTTTTTGTTGCACCTTGATGTATTGTTATATGATCCAATTATGTTATCATTGTTGATAGAACTTGCACTAGTGAAAGTATGAACCCTAGGCCTTGTTTCCTAGCATTGCAATACCGTTTCGCTCACTTTTACCACTTGCTACCTTGCTGTTTTTATATTATTTTAGATTACAAAAACCATTATCTACTATCCATATTACGCTAGCATCACCATCTCTTCGCCGAACTAGAGCACCTATACAATTTACCATTGTATTGGGTGTGTTGGGGACACAAGAGACTCTTTGTTATTTGGTTGCAGGGTTGTTTGAGAGATACCATCTTCATCCTACACCTCCCACGGATTGATAAACCTTAGGTCATCCACTTGAGGGAAATTTGCTACTGTCCTACAAAACTCTACTCTTGGAGGCCCAACACGAGTCTACAAGAAGAAGGTTGCGTAGTAGACATCAAGCTCTTTTCTAGCACCGTTGCCGGGGAGGTGAGTGCTTGAAGGTATATCTTTAGATATTGCAATTGAATCTTCTTGTTTCTTGTTTTATCACTAGTTTAGTCTATAAAAGAAAAAAAATGGAATTGAGGGTGCCTCATATGCTTCATCTTTTTAATATCTTTCGTGAAAATGATGGAAAGGAAAATTGTGCTCAAGTGTTAGAAGAAGAAGTCTATAAAATGTTTGGCATAAAATCTTTCTATGATGAGCATGATTGCAATGTTGTTAGTATGAATTCCTTAAATATCCATGATGCTAAGGATATGCAAAGCCACAAGCTTGGGGATGCTATGTTTGATGAAGATGAAATTTTTTGTCCCCCAAGTTTTGATGAGAAAATTTATTATGATGTAAGCATGCCTCCTATTTATGATGATTATATTGATGAAAGTGGGTTTTGAAGAGTGTAAACTTTAGGAAGTAATGATCCCACAATTTTGGAGGGTGTTGAATGTTATTACAATATGTATGAAAGTGGATTTGGAGAGGTCATGAATTTATTTAGTGATGAATCCACTATTTTGGAAGAGGTTCCAATTGATTATGAGAACAAAGTTGCTACCTATGATGATTATTTTGATGACATGTATGCTATAAAGAATAATGATAACCATGAAACTTGTCATCTTGATTTTAATTTTCAATTGGATTATGCCTCACATGATAGTTATTTTGTTGAGCTTCCTCCCACTACTATTCATGAGAAGAAATTTGCTTATGTGGAGAGTAATAAAAATCTATGCTTGTGCATCATGAAAATAATGCTTTAGGTGATAGTTATATTGTTGAATTCATTCATGATGCTACTGAAAATTATTATGAGGGGAGAATATATGCTTGTACGAATTGCAATAATATCAAGTTTCCTCTCTATATGTTGAAAATCTTGAAGTTATATATGCTTGTTTTGCCTTCCAATGCTAGTTGATTCGTGTTCCCATAAGTTGTTTTCTCACAAAATCCCTAGGCATAGGAAGTGGGTTAGACTTAAATGTGTTAGTCATATGCTTCATGATGCTCCCATTATATTTCAATTCTTATCTTTTATGTGAGCATCATTGACATCATCTTGCCTAGCTAAAAAGGCATTAAAGAAAAGCGCTTGTTGGGAGGCAACCCAATATTTACCCCTACTGTTTTTGTGTGTTCACATGATTATGCTCATTTATTAATCATGTTTTATAGCTTTTGTTCAATAAAGTTCCAAGTAAAGCTGTTGGGATAGTGTGGATGATAGTTGACTTGATTTTGTGGAAAAATAGAAACTTTTATGCTCAGTCCAGGAATTTTGAAAATTCACTGGAACGTGCTTTTGATCTGAATTTTTTACATAAGAGTGATATACAAATTGCCTAGATTGTCCTAGTTTTTCAGAATTTTTGGAGTTACAGAAGTATGGAAAGTTTCTAGATTACTACAGATTGTTCTATTTTTGATAGATTCCGTTTTCTATGTGTTGTTTGCTTATTTTGATGAATCCATGAGTAGTATCAGATGGTATGAACCATGGAGAAGTTGGAATACAGTAGATATAACACCAATATGAATTTAGAATGAGTTCACAACAGTGCCAAAGTGGTGATTTTATTTTCTTATACTAACGGAGCTTACGAGTTTTCTGTTGAGTTTTGTGTTGTGAAGTTTTCAAGTTTTGTGTGAAGTTTTGATGGACAACGTAATAAGGAGTGTCAAGAGCCTAAGCTTGGGGATGCCCAAGGCACCCCAAGGTAATATTCAAGGACAACGAGACATCTAAGCTTGGGGATGCCCCGGATGGCATCCCCTCTTTCGTCTTCGTCCATCGGTAACCTTACTTGGAGCTATATTTTTATTCACCACATGATATGTGTTTTGCTTGGAGCGCCATTTTATTTTATTTTGTTTTGCTTGTTGTTTGAATAAAATACATTAGATCTGAAATTTTTAAATGAGAGAGAAAGTCTTCACATAGCTAAATAATTATTCAACTACTCATTGATCTTCACTTTTATCTTTTGGAGTAGTTTGTTAGTTAGTCGTGTGCTTCACTTATATCCTATGAGTAAATGGTTGAATGAATTGAATATCATAAATCTAAAATTTATATATGTTTCATATGCTTATACCATGGGGACTAATGACTTTCCATATAATAAGTAGAGGTGGTAAATTTATTGAAAGTTAGCAAACATAGTATTGGTCACTTAAACAATTCATGAAAGAATATTGAAGGAAGAGAGATTTCACATATAAACCTAGATCAGGAGTTCCGCCGCCGCAAGCCTCTATAGCCACAAAAACCAATCGGGAGCCTGTTGCGGCACCCTGCCGGAGGGGGAATCCATCACCGGTGGCCATCCTCATCATCCCGACGCTCTCCATGATGAGGAGGGAGTAGTTCACCCTCGGGGCTGAGGGTATGTACCAGTAGCTATGTGTTTGATCTCTCTCTCTCTCTCTCTCTCGTGTTGTTGATTTGGCAGGATCTTGATGTACCGCGAGCTTCGCTATTATAGTTGGATCTTATGATGTTTCTCCCCCTCTACCTTCTTGTAATTTATTGAGTTTTCCCTTTGAAGTTATCTTATCAGATTGAGTCTTTAAGGATTTGGGAACACTTGATGCATGTCTTGCATGTGCTTATCTGTGATAACAATGGGATATTAAAGTGATCCACTTGATGTATGTTTTGGTGATCAACTTGCGGGTTCTGTGACCTTGTGAACTTATGCATAGGGGTTGGCACACATTTTCATCTTGACTCTCCGGTAGATACTTTGGGGCACCCTTTGAAGTTCTTTGTGTTGGTTTGAATAGATGGATCTGAGATAGTGTGATGCATATCATATAATCAAACCCGTGGATACTTGTGGTGACATTGGAGTATCTAGGTGACATTAGGGTTTTGGTTGATGTGTGTGTTAAGGTGTTATTATAGTACGAACTATAGGGCTGTTTGTGAAACTTATAGAAATAACCCAATAGATCGACCAGAAAGAATAACTTTGAGGTGGTTTCGTACCCTATAATAATCTCTTTGTTTGTTTTATGCTATTAGTGACTTTGGAGTGACTCTTTGTTGCACGTTGAGGGATTGCCGTATGATCAAATTATGTTATCATTGTTGGGAGAACTTGCACTAGTGAAAGTATGAACCCTAGGCCTTGTTTCCTAGCATTGCAATACCGTTTTTTCTCACTTTTACCACTTGCTACATTGCTATTTTTTTATTTTTAGATTACAAAAACCCTTATCTACTATCCATATTTCGCTCACCATCTCTCCATCGAACTAGTGCACCTATACAATTACCATTGTATTAGGTGTGTTGGGTACACAAGAGACTCTTTGTTATTTGCTTGCAGGGTTGTTTGAGAGAGACCATCTTCATCCTACACCTCCCACGGGTTGATAAACCTTAGGTCATCCACTTGAGGGAAATTTGATACTGTCCTACAAAACTCTACGCTTGGAGGCCCAACACGAGTCTACAAGAAGAAGGTTGCGTAGTAGACATCAGTCTTGGATTGGAGTGGGCAATGTTGCACAGAGACTAGGAGTAGATGGATTGGAGTGGTGGGGCGCCTTTATGAGAGTCCAAATTGCGTTACATTCAAATTGTGCTGGCCCCATTCTTCTTCTCCAATTACTTACTCCTACCTCTCCATGCTAATTCAATGCGGAGGCATCATTAACCGTTCACTGTTTCGGGAACCGCTACACTCTGCCTCGTTGGCATTCAAGCCGTATCAACGTAAATGCGTGTCAAAAAGAGACTAGTCAGTAGTAGTATACTCAATATTGTGCACCGCAACCAAGCCGGAGAGGAAAATGAGAGAACTATGTATTTATTTATGGTGTAGATTCACTCACTTCGCTCCGTATGTACTCATTTAGGGTGTAGTCACTTGTTGAAATCTCTAGAAAGGCAAATACTCCCTCCGTTTTTATTTACTCTGCATATTAGAGTTGACTGAAGTCAACTTTTCATAAAGTTTTACCAAGTTTATAAAAAATAATATAAACATTTATCATAACAAATAGAGTCTATATGATGTGAAAGTACATTCAATAATAAATCTAATTGTATTGGTTTGTTATTGCTTATGTTTGTATTTTGTTATAAACTTGGTCAAAGTTTATAAATCTTGACTTTACCAAATCTAATACACAGACTAAATAAAAACGGAGGGAGTATTTAGGAACGGAGGGAGTAGTCCCACCTTTCCGGTTTACAGGGCTATACTATTAAGAGCAAGTAAAATAGTGGGCTTATAGCATGCTTACATGGCAATTTTGTCTCATGCAAGAGCCTGGCTATATGCGTGCTCCAAGGCTCCTCACCACGCCCCACCCCTACACAAAGACTGCCGCACGAGCGTTTGCAACTGCCATGTTCGGGTTGCGATTGCCTCTTCGCCTCTTCGAGAAGACGAACAATGATGTTACTACTTCTACAATATCGAATCAACTGCTGCATGTCCGTCCATCGTGTGCGGGAGGGATAGCTTGTTGTAGTAAGCAAAAGCATGTCCTCGTCTGTGAGCCACTGTGTGCATGGGTGAGGGAGAGGGCGTGCATTAGTAAAATCAAGCTTCTCCTCGTTGTACGAGTTGACGCGACACGTCATAGCACTGGCCCCACATGCTTGCCTCTAAACTTGCCTAAACGACCCGCAGTGTATAATATATTTGCTGCAACCTCTAACATTTACCCCACCACAATTAAACTATATATTCCTGTCTTGACCAGATGAGCGTTCAAACTACAATCACCAGGATGATAGGTAGGGCCAGAAGATTATTTTAATCAAAAAATGCTTCGAGATGGCCTCATAGCATGGAGCCGACTCCAACGATGTTAAGCTTAGAGGCATGGTACACGCTATCCAAGACTATGTCACTATACTACCTCTCCTACACATGAAACTGCCACACGAGCGTCCGGGTTGCGCTTGGCTCTTCGCCTCTTCGGGAAGTCGAACAATGATGGTACTACTGCAGTGGAGTACTAGTAGTATGCTTCTGGCCATCTGACACCAAATGAACTACTGCATGTCTACCACGTGTGGGAGGGAGAGCGTGTGGAAAATGCTTCTCCTAGTCCCGCGAGCCACCACGGTCATGGGTGAGGGAGAGGGTGTTGTAATCAAACTTCTTGTTGTACGAGTTTATGCAACACATCAAAGTAGTGCACTCGATATATTTCAATAATTTGCGTTTACCGATGCATTAATTACAACGCATGCATGCATGCCGTGACTTTCCTTTTGATCCTTGCATGTGTTGATTTAATGCACCTTGAAGTAGTATGAATATGTGACGGTAAAACTTTGTAATGCCTCGACCCTAAAGCAAGAGATGGTTGTGCATGAGGAGGGCGAGATCATGCTGACGGAACAGGACCCGACGATGGAGCTCTCCCTGGTCTCTATGGACCTCACCTTGCTCCACTGCCCCTTGTGCCTCCGCCCCTTGAAGCCCCCAGTGTATGAGGTTCAAATACACCTTGTCCGTTTGGCTCATCGAGCAAGGTGCGGGTTTCTTGATTGATGTGTTGTTCAATTAATTTTTGCAGTGCAAGGGAGGGCACCTGGCCTGCGCGGACTGCCGCAGCGAGCGCCCTGGGAACCAGCGGCAGTGCCAGAAGTGCGAGTGCGGTGGCGGCTTCGATGTGTGGAACACGGCGATGGATGTTGTCCTCTCCTCGGTGAGGGGGGAGTGCCCGCATGAAGGTTGTGGGCTCTACGTCACTTACCACAAGCTCGCCGATCACCAGAGCGTGTGTCCGCTCGCGCCCTACAAATGCCCCGTGCCCATCTGCGGCTACGAAGGACCGCCACCGGCGCTCTCCCACTACATCAGCATTGTGCATCCCATGCCCGTGCACAGGATCCAGTACGGCAAGGTGCTCTAGCTGCAAGTGCCAGTGTCAGAGCCACGACCTTTGCTGTTCGCGGAGGAGGACGGCCGCACGTTTTTCTTAGTTGGTGGCATGCTCGACAACAATGCTCCTATCGCCGTGTCGGTCGTCTACTTCAGAGCGGGGGCGTCCCCACTGCCACACTATGCGGCCAAGCTGTGGGAGAACGGCCCGCCGGGGGAGCGCAAAGGCAGGACCGACGCCGTCAAGTTGGAAATCAAGGTGAAAAGCAGCAAGGATTCCGACGACATCGCCGTGTAGGAGCTGATATTCTTCACTGTTCCGCCCAAGCTGCTGGCCGGGGTTGGGTTGTCGAGGACGGTGTCCCTCCACACTCAGATTGACAAGCTCACCTCCTAAATGATTCTATAGTGCCTTCTATTTATCTTAGTAATATGCTAATATAGGGGGTAGGTCAGTCTACTTTAGCTTAAGAGATGGTGGGTTTTGGTGGCGACACATCAATTACTTCGACTTCAGATCAGCAGTTAAAGTAATTTCCAATAGTCAAATGGATATTTTGTGTTTGTTGGATATAAAGATCCTTTGGGTAAGAAGTGTAAGCAGCTTATATGCTCGTTTGTTCAGGAAGTGTTGCATACTTGTGCAAGTTGACGCCACACATCAAAGTAGTACTACTACTAGTAGTAGTCACCCGACTGCGCCCCAGGCAGACGAAGCTCGTGTCGTGTTGGTGCCGTGTGCGGCCCGCACATTAACTAAAACCTCGCGCCTCCAGATTAGCCTCCGCATTTTAAACTTCTCAATCTCAAGGCCAAGGAGCAACGAGAACCTATGATAGAGCCAATTGGATGGTTGAGAACACTACAATTCGTAGCTACAGATGCATGTGTGAGAGAGGACGAGTCCGTGCGTGCACCTCTTCTCTTCGTGTATAACGTACTAAACTTAGAGTACAAGTGTATGTTGGTGGCATCGACCTAGGGAGCTAGAGATGGTGCGTGCGAGAAGTCCCAAGAGACTAGGTGTGTGCGTGGGAAAGAGGGAGAGAGATGATATGTGTTGATGTAATGCGTGTAAAAAAAGACTAGTCTATAGCTCGCCACGAGGCTATTCATGTCGAACGCCCCAATAACCGTAAGATATGTATCCGGGTGCCAGTTATTGCATGTACAAAACAGTAGAAAAATAAGTACCATGGAATATTACAAAACAGCTACACCACGGCTGAGAACACGTGCCCACGTCATGCCATCCGGGAATAGTGCCGCACTTCGAAAGTAGAACCATCAATAAAAGTTGAGCTTGCGTCTCGTCACATTCCAAATTACTACTCCTGTTCACACCGATCACACCGATATATTTAATTGCAAACCTATTCACACCGATCACAACCTAAACCGTTTCCCACTTAGGAGCATATTAGTACTTGGTTATAAATACTACTATGCCAAGATGACTGCACATTCCTCCTCAACTCCTCATCCACAAAAGAAAACAAGTCATTCAACATCATTCCCTTGTGCCTGCCATGGCCATCGTGAGTTCTGGGTCGAGAGATTACCACCAGGGAGAGGCGAGCATGGAAGCGGAAGAATGAGAGATGTCCCGCCTCGCCGCGAAAGCAGTCGACATGTCTCGTCGCGTGGCAGTAGCAGCACAGAGGCCCCGTCGCGCCTCCAAAGTAGCACGAAGGTCCCGCCGCACCATCGATGCAGCAGACTGGTCCGCCCACGCCGCGGAAGCAACAGAGATGTCCTGCCGCACCGCAAATGCAGCAGAGATGTCCTCCCGCGCCACGGCGGCCTGGGTAAATGTCTCGTGGGTAGGCGTGGACTCTTATAGGCGCATGCATGCGATCGTTGATAGGAAGATGGATCAGGTCTCCGGCTAGATGAAATTGCATGACGAGATGAATGCCTCATTTGAATAGGCTACCGGCATCATCCGACAACTAGGGAAGGGCAATGCGAAGCTCCGGGCCGAGCGCGACCTACCGAGGGCGAAGATCGCCGGAAGGGCGAAGTAGGTGGAGGAGACTGCTGCCTTGTTGAAGAGGACGAGCATCATTGTCAAGAAACTTATGGACGAGAATGTCATGCTCCGCATCGAGCGTGAAAGGCTGGTGGAGGAATCTGTGGGTGCTGCCGAGCAGCATATTAAGGACATGAAACTGATGAAAGAGATTATCGCCGCTCGCCGCCAGAACTAGTCTCCGCGACTTGCAGCGCATCAAGAAAGTAGAGATCAGCGAGCCAGATCATTGTATGCGTCTTCCTTCTTCTTTTGCCCTTGTGTATTTTGGGTGTAGCCGCATGTGGTTTTTAATTATCTTCCTAGATATGTAAGACAATTATTATCCACTGTCGTCATCCATATATATTTATCGGTCTTGCTATAAGTCGCAGTAGATGCTATATAGGTTCGTCGGATCTTACATCAAGATTCGTGCAAAATTTTCTTCTCAGATTTTCTTTTTTCTCTCATAAATCTCAGTCGAGTGAGACATAGCCATGCCATTAAACAGGGGCTCAGGCACCATTAATGGAGAACTTGTGAGAGAGGTGGGCGGCAGATGGAGGTCAAAGGGCTCTCCTCCCGATAAGCATGCGCAGGGTTCTGATCGCATGCCTCTCGTACTCAAATAGCTACCCTGCACTGCGCCTCCGAGTTAATAAGAAAAGGGGACGCGTGGCGGTACGTAAATGGTAATTAGAACGCCCACGGTTTCAATAATACTTGTGTTTCCGATGGTAACGTGACAACACTTGTTCCAAAATGACTTTGTTGATTGTTAATGTGTGCGCCTTCGCAAATCGAAGAATAAAATTACCACAGCATGTTGGTGCCATGTCATGACACCAAGCCAAGTTACATGATTTTCATGTGTGTTTTGGATTTACAGGAATTAAATAACCAAGTTTCTCATTGTTTTCGGCCGAGCCATGACGCCCAGATGTTTGAATTTCATTCCCATTTCTTGCATGGGACCTAGAAATTTACCAGAGGACACACATGTGATTTTTCAACCAACTTTGGTGCACTAGAGCATGAGCTTGTAGTTCAAATTTGAATTATGCACATTAAATGACCAGAAATTCAACTAATGTATAAAAAAGGCCAAACAAACCCGGAATAATTCCAACATTTAACACGACACTCATATAGTTCTATGTTACCTCTGTAAAGAAAATAAAGGGGGGCAACGTATATCATTTCGCACACAAAGGTTGCACGTTCCCTCTCAGAACCACGAGCCTTCCTGAGAGAAGCTCCAGTTTGCAAGAAGGTTATACCAAAACTTGTTCCAATTCAGCCAAATTTTTTACCACGGCATGATAGTACCATGACATGACACCATGCCAAGTTTCATGATTTTCAGGCCTGTTATGTATTTACAAGAATTTTAAAACCAAGTTTCTCAATGTTCTCGGCCAAGCCACGATGCCCAGATGTTTGAATTTCATTCCCATTTCTTGCATGGGACCTAGAAATTCACCCGAGGACACATATGTTATTTTTCAACCAACTTTGGTGCACTGGAGCATGTGCTTGTAGTTCAAAATTGAATTATGTACGTTAAATGAATAGAAACTCAACTAATGTATAAACAAGGCTAAACAAACCCGGACTAATCCCAAAATTTAACACGATGATCATATAGTTCTATGTTGCCTCTGTAAGGAAAATCAAGGGGTGTAGCATATATCATTTCGCACACAAAGGTGACATGTTCCCTCACAGAACCACGAGCCTTCTTGAGAGAAGCTCTTGTTTGCAAGAAGCTTATACCAAAAATTGTTCCTATTCGGCCAAGTTTTTTGCCCCAGCATGTTAGTGCCATGTCATAACACCATGCCAAGTTTCATGATTTCGAGGCGAGTTTTGGATTTACAGGAATTAAAAAACCAAGTTTCTCAATGTTTTCGGTCGAGCCATGATGCCCAATGTTTGAATTTTATTCCCATTTCTTGCATGGGACCTAAAATTCAGCCGAGGACACACATGTGATTTTTCAACCAACTTTGGTGCACTGGAGCATGTGCTTGTAGTTCAAATTTGAATTATGCATACTAAATGTCCAGAAACTCAATTACTGTATAAAAAAGGCCAAACGAACCTGGAATAATTCCAAATTTTAACACGACACTCTAGTTCTATGTTGCCTCTGTAAAGAAAATCAAGGGGGGCAGCGTATATCGTTTCGCACACAAAGGTGGCACGTTCCCTCTGAGAACCACAAGCCTTCTTGAGAGAAGCTCCGGTTTGCAAGAAGCTTATACCAAAACATGTTCCAATTTGGCCAATATTTTTACCACAACATCATAGTACCATGACATGCCACCATACCAAGTTTCATGATTTTAATGTGTGTTTTGGATTTACAAGAATTTTAAAACCAAGTTTCTCAATGCTCTCGGCCGAGCCACGACGCCCAGATGTTTGAATTTCATTCTCATTTCTTGCATGGAACCTAAAATTCACCCAAGGACACACATATTATTTATCAACCAACTTTGGTGCACTGGAGCATGTGCTTCTAGTTCAAAATTGAATTATGCACATTAAATAACCAAAAATGCAATTAATGTACAAACAAGGCCAAACGAAGCTGGACTAATTCGAAAATTTAACACGACAGTCATATTGGTCTATGTTGCATCTGTAAAGAAAATCATGGGGGTAGCGTATATCCTTCTGCACACAAAGGTGACATGTTCCCTCTGAGAACCACGAGCCTTCTTGAGAGAAGCTCCGGTTTGCAAGAAGCTTATACCAAAACTTGTTCCAATCCGGTAATGTTTTTTACCACATCATGTTAGTGCCATGACATGACACCATGCCAAGTTTCATGATTTCCAGGCGAGTTTTGGATTTACACGAATTTAAAAACCAAGCTACTCATGATTCTCAGCCGAGTCACGATGCCCAGATGTTTGAATTTCATTCCCATTTCTTGCATGGGACCTAGAAATTCACACAAGGACACACATGTGATTTTTCAACCAACTTTGGTGCACCGGAGCATGTACTTGGAGTTTAAATTTGAATTATGCACATTAAATGTCCAGACACTCAATTAATGTATAAAAAGGCCAAACGAACCTGAAATAATTCCAAAATTTATCAAAATGTAAACTTTGGTGCACCAGAGCATTTGTAATCATATAAAAAGGGACATGACTCTTTCTTGTGGTGGGAATTGATTTTTTTGTTGTTGAGGGAAGTGCGAATTGATTTGGTATTGTATAGGGTAATCTTGTTCTCCCCTTTTTTTTACATTTTTCTTGTAGTTTTTTCAATGGCATTTATAGCAATACAACAAAAGGGACATGATTCTCTTGTGTCTTGTATGAATTGCTTTTTTGTACACGTTAAGTTTGTTCTGCCGAACACGGAATCCTTGCCTTGTTATCCTGAAATTTTCAAGCTCGGGTATCTTTTGTCTCTTCTACTATGGAGCTCCCGCCTCTTCAACCCGCACCGTGCCTTGTTATCCCGAAATTTTGACGTGCGCGAAAACTCCCTCGTCAACCGAAATCAGCCCCGCAGCCTAGACACGTGAAATCCCCCTTCTACCCCTTAGCCAAAAATGCCGCCTTGACATCGCGTGGTCAAAACTGGTGGGGTTAAGTTCGTAACTTACCCTAGATTTTGGACAAGCGCGTCCCTAAACCATGACTCCCCCTACCTTCCCATTCGCCCCCCGTATACCGAGGCCGCCAAAACCCGTGAATGTAACATCCCAAATTTTCAATTTGGAATGTTATACATTAGATCATCATTGCATATCATATTTTATTGCATTTTGGCTTGATCCTAGAAATTATACGCAACTCAAGGACCCACGGAGACAGTTGGGGATTTCGTTATTTTCACATTTGAGTTTTCTCAAATTTTGAAAAGAGGATCGTTTGATTTTAATTATTTTATTTTCGAAAATTTCTTTTATAAAAATATAAGAGAGGGAATAAAATGACTTTCCAAAAATAAAGAAATATTGGAGATTTAATATTAAAATCAAATAAGATTTTATTTCAGAGTTTTATTGCTATTTTATTTGAATAAGGAAAAATACGCATTTTTCAAAATTTCATTTTAGGCCCAAATAAATGTTCATCTTGTCCAACATATTTTTAGAGGACGAGGAAATTTTATTTCGGAATTTTTGGAGTCCGTTTAGTATTTCTATTCTTTCTTTTTCTGCATGTCGGAATTGTTTAAAAAAATGGAAACCGACTTCGGGCCGTACCCGACCAGGACACCTCGGGCCGGCCTTTTTAAGCCGTCGCCCCGGCACCCGACAGCCCAGTCGCCTGCGCCCCGAACCCGAACCCTAAGCCACCGCCGCCACCCGGCGCCAGCCGCCGCCGCCGGTTGCCGCCGCCACCGTCGCCACCTGCCGACGCCGCTGCTACCCGCCGACGCCGCCGCCACCCGCCGCCGCTGCCGTCGCCCCGCCGTCCGATGCTACCGGAGCCCCTCGCCACCGACCCGCCGGAGGTAGGCCCGCCGCCGCCGCAGTTTCCGAGAGAAAACCATCCGTTTTTTAGGAACCTCAATTTATTTTTTGAGATCGGTTCGTCGGTTTTTCTCGGTTTAGTTTATTTTGCGGATGTTCTTCCGTACGTTCATTTTAATGAACGGGTTTCACCGTTTAGCCGCAGACAGCGAACGTTCGTTCGTTAGCCTGTTCGTCAGTTTTTCTTTTTCCAGGGTTTTTCGTGATTATTTTCGATTGCGATTTCTGACCCGGTTTTTGATTTAGTTTATCTTTTCGCTCATTTATCAGAATCAGTCGATTCAAGCGTCTAGAGTTTCGTCTCGAAACCCTCTTTTTGTTTAACCAACTTGAACAAGATTTAGCTACTGTAAAATTTGACTTAAATCCAGTTTAGTAAACGAAGCTTGTTGTTTTTCGCAGTTGAGTTTCGTTGCTTCATTTGATTTGTTTCTTTTTGCAAATCGGAGTTCTTAAGTTGAACTTTCTGGTTAGATCTCTTATTTGAGTTTTACCCGTGCTTCTAGTTGAGTGCTTATTGTATGCTTGTTTGTTTGCGATAGAGTACCCGGAGTGCGCAGCGTGCTACTACTAGTCTCTAGGTTTCCCGGATCATCAACAAGGGAAGTAACACTTTGATCATACCTTTTTACTACCCAGTTTTATTGCATTAGATCAATCCTCAAACAATTGCATGGTTAGGATCTGATTAACATGTGGGTTTTGGGAAGTAGATGAGGTAGTACCTATTGTCCTGTTTATTATCAAACCTTTGGGAGTCACTTCTACGTTGCTTATAAATTGTTATGCTATGCTTGTAGACGTGGATTGGGTGAGTGTATCCATGACATATGTGAGTTTGTTACCTAATGGTTAACTTAAGGTGGCAACTTTAATACACATATGGGTGGATTGAGGCACCTGGGGAACCCAGTGTTGCCTCTATTTTTGGAAATCCTGGGGTTCCGTGTGATTCTCCTATGGACCGCCACCCAGGCTCAAAGGGATCATAAGATTATTTCATGCTAGAAACTTCCGTGTGCAGCCACAAGCTATTATGGGCTCTAGCATAGTTGAGTACGTTGCAAGACCTCTTTCAGTGGTGGGCTAGCAGATGTAGGGGAAAGTAGGCGTAACTATCCACTCAGATTAAAGAGTTATTGTTTCAGAAAGACCGTGTCTCGTTTCTCCAACCATGGATGTATTCGAGTCTTGTGGGAAAAGTGCGCAAATTCTGCAGAGTGTACACACTAATCATGGTTAGCCGTGTCCGCTGTTATGGACGTCTTGAGTATCTAGTTCTTGGTTTATCATGTTGATCTCATCATGTTAGTTAATTTAATTTTGATTGGGTTTAATGATGATGCTTAATTGGGATTGAGTTGGAGGAACCTTCTCAATGTTTAACAACCACCATGACAGTTAAATAAAATTTATTCCTTTGTTGTAGGGAAAAATTGGCTTTATGCAAAATTGTAACCATAGAGCTTTCCACCAGCCATATATGCATGTAGTGATAGCATTATTCTTGTTCATTACTCTCGATGTGTTATAATGCCAGCATATTCCATGTGCTGACCCGTTTTCGGGCTGCAACGTTCATGTTGCAGACGTTTCAGACGACGAGTAAGGTGCCTTAGGTTGTGAACTTTCATTCAGTGATGCCGTTGGAGTTGATGGACTCACTTTATCTTCCAAGCCTTCCGCTGTTATCGTTTTAGATGGCCTTAAGCCATATTTATTGTAATAAGTTCTCTTTTGAGACATCCGATGTAATAAGTGTGTGATTGCTACTCTGTTATAAATCCTTCAAGTATTGTGCGTGTCAGCATTACCGATCCAGGGATGACACTGATGCACAAAGATCAGACTGTTTGAGGTCTGGTCGCTATAGTGAAACCCCACGCTCCTCCATCGGCCTCCTGACCGCCGCCCAGCCAGAGACTCTTCCAGGACGATGTCGTCCACAACAACAGCTCGTCGTCCCTCATCCACCGCACCGAATGAGGATCCGTTGTCAATCTCGTTGTCCCGCCGGATCATCCGCCCCGTCCTCCATCTCCAAGGAGCTGCGCCCATGTTCGCCTCGTCTATCGCGCCACCTCCATCCCCACAATGTTGTCTTGACCTGCCCCACCGGAACCGCAACACCCTCACCAATTCCACCAATGAAGCCGAGGCCTACTCGGTGCCACTAAGGAGGTTCTGCACTCATTGCTGCATTTTATCTTTTATTCGATCTCACGTGGCTGCCGGTGCTCGATACCGAGTAGCCACGACGGGTCTCCATCGACGGCGACATCGCCGACCACTTCATCCGTGGCGTCTCTCCCCCATGTCGTTTCTTCCTCGGCGGCGACTTCCACTTTCCGGCAGTAGCTGCTGCTGCTCTGACTCTTGCTCGCGCTGCTGCTGCTCCGGCTCTCGCTCACGTTGCTGCTCTGTTCTTGCTGCCGGTCGGGCTGCTGCACTGCCCATGCTTTTGTTTGTGCTGCTACTCTGCTCTTCTATTGGTATCGGTCGCGCTGCTGCTCCACTCTTGCTCTTGTTTGTGTTGCTGCTCTGCTCTTGCTCTCGCTCACGCTGCTGATGCTACACGACCTCCGGCAGCTACAGGAGTTGCTGCTTTAGCACTCACTCGCGGTGCTGCTGCATGAGTTGCTCTCTGCTAGTGTGTACCCTGCTCGAGTGGCCGCTGATTTAGATCATTGCTTCTCTGCTACTAGTGCTCAAACGCCCTAAACTTCTATTGCAATGCTCTGCTACTAGTTCAATCAGTTTTGACAATAAAATTAGGTTTTGACTGTAAACTTCAGTTTCTTCAGTTAAGTTCAGAGTGAACATTATTTAGAGCATCTGCGGAGCGGTCGTGGCGCGGTGATGCATTTTACATCTAGCACTTTTTAGTGATGTATTTTACATCATCTATTGCAGATGATATTAGAGTCCCACTTTAGATTAACGTTGTCCGTCTTGTCCTGCTTCAGCCTCGTCGTCGTACACCTCACCGGAGCTGCCCCAACAACGAAACCATCCATCACAGTGGAGCAGTACCCTCGGCGACATATCTAGAGGCCTCAGATCTTCTTCCCCGCCTCCGACAGTCACACCAGCATTACCATCCTCCACGTCCAACCCAACGATGTTGAAGTCGACAAGGCTATGCCAAAGAGGTTGTACACTCGTCCCATCACTTTGTTACTCTGCATTCATGTCGATCCCTCAGGGATCCTTTGATTCAAAGTAGTTGCAAATCTGGAAATAAATGAATCATGGTCACAAAGTTAACAGGGAGAAAACTAAATGCTCTTTTGAACCACAATTTTAATCAATTTAGCAAGGTAGCCATTATATGATACTGATGTGGACCAAATGTAAGCTCACAAAATATTTCGAGGGCAGGCTTCAGCCTGTTGCAGACTGCCTACTAGAATCACCACTGGTTCAAAGAAAAAGTGAAGGAAAACATAGGAATTGGAAACTTTACTATGGTACTACTATTCGTGCATTTGGTTAGAAGGAATGGAGCAAAGCAAAATTGGAGGATTTTTTTCCTTTGGTGTCTCTTTCGAAGAAAAAATGTAGGAATTTTAATATCCACTTGGACGTCCTTTTCAAATTAATATGCATGGAGAACAGGACTAATTGCATTACTGCATAATAAGATTCTTATTTTTTTTCATTTTCACATGGTTTGACTTTAATTTGACCATGTTTCTCCATTCCCATGTTCTTCCAATTCATGTGAACCAAACACCTTGGTTGATAGAAATCCTATGTTTGCAAATGATGTGTTTTGCGCGTGCATTCCTATCCTATTCCTGTGTTTTCCTGTCCCTGCATTTATATAATCTTCCAATTCTAAGGAGCCCTTACCGATTTACTTCATTTTCAGATATGTGTCAAAAAAAACTCTGTGTGTTATGTACTGCTCCTGCAGTGTCGTCATCCACCCCACCTGAGGTGCACCATCGACAGAAGTGTTCACTACAACAGAGATTTCCCCTACAAACTTTCTTTCGCCGCCTCAGATCATCTTCCTCGTTGCCGCCAGCCACGCCAACTGCGTTACCATCATCGACTGAGCAGATGAACCTGAGGACTACACTGTTCTAGAAGAGAGGTCGCACTCTTTCATGCTTGCTTATGTTATACATCGATTATTATTACCTGCTACTTTATTGTCCTGTTCACTCTTAGACTTCGAGTCAAGTCCAAACTAATGTTCAAACTTGAGTTTTAAAATGCCTGTGGGGCACATATCGGGGCAACAACGAATAGTCTCTATCTACTATCTGGTCTAGCGTCTTCTATGTGGTTCATGTTGGGTGGGCAACAAACAGTAGATGATCCATCGTCTATCTTTTTAAACTGAAGCTATAATCTACGTGCTATCATGTGTTTTGGATCTATCCACTCGTTTGCTACCATCAGTCTTGATTTTTGCATGCACCCCTTAGGCCTTACATAGTCTAACTATGTTTTTTTATTATGCATGTCAGTTATTGTATACAATCGTATTGAACATCTAGAGAAAAAGAGAAGACCATTGTGTGGGAGTATATTGTCATGCAGACGCCGCTCCATGGTGGGCGAAGTGGCCCCCCTCCCGCCATTCCAGATTGTATTCTAGAGGAAGATAACTGTTCAGAGGGGGATTCAGAGGGAGCCGACCACTCCTATTTACCCCCTGAGGTGTTTGCTCTAACCTGGCATGCTGATGTTGGTCATATCATGCATATGGCGCCTTGCATTGCTTACATTATACATCTTATATGTCATCAGCTTAGTTTAGATTTGCTTTGTGTGAATGCTAGCTGTTTAGGTTTCTATATCATACTCCCACCCTTCCTAAATAATTGCCTTTTTAGAGATTTCAACAAGTGACTACATACGGAGCAAAATGAGTGAATCTACACTCTAAAATATGTATATATACATCCTTATGTGGTAGTCCATTTGAAATCTTTAAAAAGACAAATATTTAGGAACATAGGGAGTATATGAGAATTATGCAATGCCATCTTCTTTAGCTAGGCATCATATACATGAATCATGCAATGTCATCCTGTATAGCCAGTCATCGTATATGTGAATTGTATTATGCCATTTTTTTATAATGTATTCCATTTGTCAACAATGTTTATACATTCATCTACTCTACCTGTGCATCAGCCATTTGAGTCGGTCATGGGAAAATCTGGAGTGAAAACAAGGTCTTCTGAGCAGTCAGTGCTACCTGTCAATGTAGATTTCTTGCTGGTTACAGATAGCTCCTCAGAGGAGGATTTAGAGACAGATGACCAGTCGTATCCCCCCCGCCCCCGAGGTGCATGCTCTAACTTGGCAGGGTTATATTGCTCATATCATGCATATGGTGTCTTGCATTGTCATTCCATCTGCTTAGATTGGAGATGCTTTGTGTGAGCGCCTCATGTTTGCTTTCTATACCAGATATGTGAATTATGCTGCCATGTTTTTTAGCTAGTTATCATGTATGTGAATTATGCACCACCATGTAGCCAGGCATCATATATGTGAATCATCTCATGCCATCCTTTTTTTATTACGTATTCCATCTGTAGATAATCTGTGTATATTGAACTACTCTTCATGTGTATCAGCCATTTGAGCCAGTTATGGAAAAATCAGGAGTGAAAACAAGTTCTTCAGAGCAGGCAATGGTACCTGTTGAAGCATATCTCGATGGTTACAGGTAGGTCCTCAGAGGAGGATTCAGAGACAGATGACCAGTCCTATATCCCACCTGAGGTGTATGCTCTAATTTGCAATGTTTATATTTCTCATATCATGCATATGGTGTCCTGCATTGCTTAGTTTTGACATCATGTGCACAATATTCAATTCCATCTGCTTAGTTTAGAGATCATACATGCGAGTGCCAACTGCTTAGGATATGAATCAATTATGTCAATTATATCATGCCATCGTGTATACACAACATGTATGTGAATTATTTCTTCCCAACCTATTTTAGAGATACATCATATAGTTTTGTCATGTCATCCTGTTTAGATACTCATCATATGTTGAATTATGCCATTATATCCTGTTAAGTTATTCATCATATATCTAAAACTGTGTCATGCTATCCTGTTTAGTTAACCATCATATATGTGAAATTGTGTCATGTTGTCCTGTTTGGCTAGACAACATATATGTGAATTATCACATCTGTCTATCATAGAATGTCTGTACGTTCAATTTATTTTCTTGTGTATCAGCCATTTGAATTCGAGGGGGTGATGACGGTATCTAAGGGATCAAAAACCCTTTCTTCACAAAAGACGGTGCTTACCGTCGATGCAGATAGAACCATGGTTGTACTGGCCCATGAACTATCCTCACCACACATAATCGAGACTCTTCCAGATTGCACACTTACACCGTTGGACAGAGAACCAGCTACAACCCATCTATCCCCAACCCCAGCGGATAGTAACCCACTTCTAGTTGACACAGCACCATGTCCACCACAGTGTACCCCCACACAAGTAGCTTGTAAAGCAATTGCAGTGCCCAAAGCACGAATACAAACAAAAACCCAAACTCCACGTTTAAAGCAGAAGAGCAACTGTTCTCAGGTCAGATTATGTAGCTATGGTCCATACTCCTTTGCTCTTGCATCACTGTATTTACTCATACCAACTAATTTCCAATTTGAAGGATCCAATTGAAACTCCAATGGCGCAATAGGTATATTTTAAACCTATTTATTTAACTCGATTCTTGTTCTAACTTCTTGCTCTATGTTGATTTCAGTTTCAATTGTATAAGAAGTTATGTTCTC
The DNA here is from genome assembly GCF_002162155.2 of Triticum dicoccoides. NCBI lineage: Eukaryota > Viridiplantae > Streptophyta > Magnoliopsida > Poales > Poaceae > Triticum > Triticum dicoccoides. Next base: position 615,011,974 of record NC_041383.1, read on the forward strand.
ATGTGATGCACATTACACGTGTTGCGAGTGTTGTGTAGTTTCTCACACTTATATTCCGTCTATGCTGCTGTGTCTTAAAAATATATGATTCGAACTGTGTCTCTGTCTTGATTTGGCAACATAAACTAGAATGATATGGACAATACAGTGACCCTAGTACATTGGTATATGTTGATTTCATGTTGTTAGCATGTCCACCTTACTACTGAACCGGTTTACCAAAATGAGTTTCGTATACTACATGCCAAACCCGTGATGTGTTTGCTTGTTTCTCTTGTAGAATGCAAACAAAATATTGGAGAAGAGCAGCCCACTATGCACTGGTAGATAAAGTAATGCAAATAAGGTTCACGAAAGTGAGACAACCCTGTTGTTCTCCAAGAAATGTGATAAAAACGATCTTGTAGACAGTGAGACAACCACACAGTCCTGCGTAGATGTAGTGTTCGAGTTACTGGCCAGTAACGCTGGCACAAGCTGTTCGAACTCGCTGCCTGAATCACTTCGGCTTCTTCAGTATCAGCTATAAGATGAGAGGTATCAGTCAGCTGTGCTGCGGCAAGAAGCCGAAGGACTGAGGAAGTCCTAGCAGAATTCAGATGCATACTTTCTGGTGCAACAGCAAGCGCTGGAGGATTTAAGCGCCAAACAAGAGAAAGTTAATAAGCTTGCTAAGCATCTTACCAGCATTATGGGTACCCAGGATATTATTTCTTGAGCTCTTCTGAAGTGGTTTCAATTCTGGACTTGTTTTGCTACGGCGTTCATTTGCACTGGTCGCCAACTTCGACAACCAGTGTATATGATATGTTGCTTTGTTCCCTATATTTGCACTGGTGGTGAACTTCGATGCCTCGTGGATGTAATATGTATAATAGCCATGATAGCCTAGTGTAAGTTGCTTGTGTATTTATTTCCTTGTTGTCTTGTTTATTTGTTTGCTTGTCGTCAGTGCAGTTCTTTTTCCGCAGTTTGCTAGCGGCCGCAATAACCTATTTTTTAAAACTAGGCCACATACATGGGCTACATATTTACTGTAGTGACCATGGGCCTCCTACGGGCCATAGAAACAATGGGCCTTCTACGGGCCGTAGAAACAATGTGCCTTCTATGGGGTGTAGCATCAATGGGCCTTCTATGGGCCGTATGATCAATTGGCCAAACATGGGCCAATAACGGACCACATTATGGGCCGTAAACGGGCTAGAGTTGGAATCGTCCATTCATTGGCCGACCATAATGGGCCGTTGTTAATTGGCCGTATTTGATGACGCCATGCAAACGGCCCAATGGATTAATGGGACACAAAAGGGCCGACTGTAACCACAGGCTGAATTTGGCTTACAAGCAGAAAAGGCTAGTAATGGGCCATAAGTAACCGAATGCTAGAAATGAGCCCAAGAATAAATGGGCCCTGAGAAGTCCGATAGGTAACACGGGCTGGAAATGGCCCAATGGAATAATGAGCTGTTAATGGGTATAAAATGATACACTGTTCATTACAGTCCAGTTTCACCATGGGCCATTAATGGGCCAAGAGTTACAAAGGGCCTCTATCGGCTTTCTGGATATGGAGGTACCCAGACTTGCCTGCCTGCGGCCCACTACGTGGCTCCATCGATGACCTGGTGTGGCCCAGCTTCAGTATCTATAACTCAAGACCCTCACGAGGGGCCAAGCCTCGCGAGGCAGACGACACCAAGACCTCCAAGGGGATCGGCCTCCTCAGGCTGGCTCCCGAGGACCAGAGATTTCTATGCAAGGTGCACCTCACGAGGCTCAGCTGACGTGAGCCATGACGACCAAGACCAGGCGGGCACCAGCGGGTGCAGTGTACCAGTTTCCTCTTCAGTGCAAAGGAGGCAAGTAGCAGGCGCGGAGTCCCGAGGAATCAACCAAAGGTTTCCGTTTTGGTGCAACAAGACCTAGACCGCCAGAACAACAAGACAGAGGTCATCGCCGAGCCCACCGCGGCGTCACGACCAGAGGCTTTTGCAGGAGAAGACCACTTTAGTCAGGATATGATGTACTTGTTGTCTCCCTTCAAATCTAGCCGTTGTGGGATCCCTTCCCGCCAACATTTGGGAAGAGGACCAAGGCGACTATAAGTAGGACCTAGACACCACCATGGAATGGGAGACAAAAACACAAGGACAACGGATGGAAATGATCGAATCCATTCCACCCTCACCATCTCACCAGCTCACTTGAGCTCAAGAACACCTCACCTCCTGAGGTTGTTAAACCACTGTAAGAGTTCATCCTCAACCCCTCGAGGCAATCCACCACAAGGCTCGAGTAGGGTATTACACCGCAAGGTGGCCCGAACTAGGATAAACTGTCGTGTCTCTCTTTCCCTTTGAGTTCATCGCGCTAGGCTGTGAGGATCGCAAGTAGGCAGGCTGGGTAGGTTGAGATCGCCGCACGCACCCCAGAGTTTGAACCTATCAAGGGTTTACAGAACCCAAAATCTGACATTTGGCACGCCAGGTAGGGGTGCGTCGGAGATCCGCTGCTTCGTCCGCCACATTCCGCTGCAGGCTCCGATGGTAGGCGCTCCCCCATCGACTAGGCCATCACGCACCTTTGGGGGAGCCATGGGCCTCCACACTTTCACCCCCACCTTGCAACGGGTGGAGTGGCCAACCAAGTTCAGGCCGGAGATGCCGCCCCGCTACGACGGTGCAGTGGATCCGGCTGGCTTCCTCCAGGCGTACGAGGAGGCAGTTTAGGCGGCCGGTGGAGATGACAAGGTGATGGCCAACTGGCCCCCCATTTCCCTCTTAGGCACACCGCGCGCTTGGCTGCTCAACCTGCCGGAGTCTTCTATGGCCTCCTGGGAGGAGCTGCGCGGCCTCTTCACCGCGCATTTCGTGGCACCGGCGCCCCCCGTCATCGCAGATCTCCTGGGTGGCTCGCGGGCACCACCCTCTGACCGCCACATCAAGCAATTGTACTGCCAAATAAGCGCCACCCAGGTGCAGTCGGGGGCTCCCCCGAGTTGGGCGGTGCCCAAGGCCAACCTCACCTTCGGCCCAGAAGATCACCCAGCTACCGCAGCGGGAGGGCGCGCTCCCGATGCTCTGCACCCCCACCATCTGCAACGTGGCGATCACCAAGACCCTCATCAACAGTGGAGCCGGCCTCAACATGCTCTCTGTGGAGGCATTCGGCCTGCTTCACGTGCCCCATGCCCGACTCCGCCCCACCAAGCCTTTCTCCGAGGTCGGCGATGGCTCCACCAGCCCCCTGGGGCAAATCCGCCACACCGTCACTTTCGGGGCCTGCCACAACTACCGCACCAAGCTCGTCGACTTCAATATCACCCGGATTGACCTACCGTACAACGCCATCCTTGGGTACCCAGCCCTGGGCAAGTTCATGGCGGCAACTCATCCAGCCTAGAATTGCATGAAGATGACAGGTAGTAGCGGTGTCATCACGGTGTTAGGGGACACCAAGGACGCGCTGTAGTCCCTCAAGCTCGTCTTCAGGACCGCGGCGTCCACGCAGCCGAGCGAGAGAGGGGGCCCTGAGGCAGCGAGGGCAGCACCAGCCAAGAAGAAGCAGTTGTTTTCCCAAGACCGAGCCACGAAGCAAGTGCCAGTTGATGAGGATGGGGCGTTAGGCGCCACCTTAACCATAGGAGCTGGCCTCCCCAGGGACAAAGATAAAGCGTTGGTCAGCTTCTTGCGCGCCAACAGGGAAGTGTTTGCATGGGAGCCCAAGGACCTGGTTGGGATCCCGAGGGGAATAATCAAGCACCACCTGAGGGTGTGCCCAAATGTGCGCCCAAAAAAGCAGAAGGCCCGACGACAGTCCACCGAGAAGTAGATGTTCATCATCCAAGAAACCCGCAAGCTATGGGATGCTGGTGTCATGCAGGAGGTGCGGTACCAGGAGTGGCTCGCAAACCCAGTCATCGTTCCCAAGAAAGGAGGGAAGGAGCGCATGTGCATCGACTTCACCAACCTCAACAAGGCTTGCCCCTAGGACCCCTTCCCACTTCCGCGCATCGACTAGATAGTCGACTCCACCACTGAGTGCGACTTACTGTGCTTCTTGGACGCCTTTTTGGGCTACAATCAGATCAAGATGGATGTGCAAGATGTAGAGAAGAATGCGTTCCTCGCCCCCTGCGGGGTGTATGCTATAGCTGCATGCCCTTCAGACTGCGTAATGCTGGGGCTACCTTCAAGTGGTTGATGCACATTGCCCTAAGCCGACAGCTCGGGAGGAACGCTGAGGCGTACGTTGATGACATAGTGGTGAAGTCTCGGGAGGCGAAGACCTTGATTGCAGATACGAAGGAAACGTTTGCCAGCCCGCGCAAGGTGGACCTGCGGTTCAATCCCGAGAAGTGCGTGTTCGGGGTCCCCTCTGGCAAGCTGCTGGGTTTCCTAGTGTCGCACAGAGGAATCGAAGCTAACCCGGAAAAAGTCAAGGCCATAGAAGACATGAGCCCTCTGTTGACGCTCAAGGCGATGCAGAAGCTGGTAGGCCGCGTGATCTCACTGGGGCGCTTCATCTCTAAGATGGGGGAACGCGCCCTCCCGTTCTTCAACCCGATGAAAAAGAAGGGGCCGTTTGAGTGGACCCCTGAAGCTGATGCAGCCTTTCAAGACCTCAAGAGATACCTGACTAGCCCGCTGGTGATGGTGGCACCGCGCCCTCACGAGCCCTTGGTGCTCTATTTGGCCGCCACCCCTCACTCCGCCAGCGCTGGTCTGGTGATGCTAAGAGAAGAGCGCCAGATCAAGGACCCTCAGTAGGGCACCCGGTCAACAAGCGAAGCGGAGCATCCTTAGGATGGTGCTCCTGAGGCCTCAGCTAACCCGACAGTCAATATCCCTCATGAGGCTCAAACCAACCCGTCAGTCGGAGGGGCTCCTGAGGCCGAGTCTCACAAGGCCGCAGCTGGCGCGACAAGTGATGGGACCCCTGAAGGTCAGCATGCCCAAGAAACACAAGACCTCATCAACACCTCCCTCATCGAGCATCCAGTCTACTTCGTTAGCATGGTGCTACACGAGACACGGATGCGCTACCCCATGCCCTAAAAGCTTTTGCTCGCACTCCTCGTCACTTCCCGAAAGCAGCGCCACTACTTCCAGGGCCACCCCATCAAGGTCGTTTGAGCCTACCCACTAGAAAGGGTACTTCGGAGCCCTAACACCGCCAGACGGGTCACAGAATGGAACATCAAGCTTCAGGTGTTCCAGCTCGAGTTTAGCACCACCAGGGTCATCAAAGGCGCGTCCCTCGCGGATTTCATGGCGGAGTGGACTGACGTCCCGAACTGTGGAATATGTGGGGATCGCTCCCTCTTGCCTAGAGACGAGGTTCCAGACGGGGGGGGGGGGATCATGTACTTCGATGATGCATTCTCACGGCAAGGCATGGGGGCTGGAGCCATCCTCATCTCACCCGCCAAGGACAAGCTCTACTACACTGTACAACTCTGTTTCCAGCATGGCAAAAACTTCTCCAACAACATCACAGAATATGAAGGATTGCTCGCCGTCCTTAGAGCTGCGGCGAATCTGGGAATGAAGTGTCTCACCATCAGGGTGATTCCCAGCTCCTCGTCAACTTCTCCAATAAAGAGTACACACCCAAGGGCGAGCACATGGAAGCATACCTGGAAGAGGTATGCAAAATGGAGAAACGGTTTTTGGGCTTGGAATTGCAGCACGTACCGCGAGGTACAAACAAGGAGGTGGAAGAGATTGCCAAGAGGGCATCCCGGAGGCTACCTCAGGAGCCAAGGGTGTTTGAGGAACGACTCTTCAAGCCATCGGCGGTTCCTCCCACTACAGCACTAGCGCCACCTCGAGAGGACCTACCCCAAGCACCAGCAACATGCGTCCCGGCCTGTGGCCCATTCTCAGGAGCCCACCTACTCCTTGTGCTTGAGCCTCGAGAGGGGTGCTGGACCGAGGAGTTCAAGACCTACCTGCTTCAGGGGACCATGCCGGAGAAGGAGGAGGATGCCGAGCGAGTGGTTCGCCAGGCCACCACGTACTGCATCTAGGACGAGTTGTACTGCAAAAGGCCCAATGACATTTCTTTGCGATGCATGTCCAGGGAGCAGGGGCTTGAGCTGCTGGCAGACATACATGGTGGGAACTGCAGACACCACTCTTCGTCACGCACCCTCGTGGGCAAGGCGTTCCGCAATGGGTTCTATTGGACCACGGCACTCAACGACGCCACTGAGCTGGTGCGCTCATGCAAAGTAGGGGAGTTCCATGCCAAGTAGATCCACCAGCCCGCGCAAGGCCTCAACACTACCCCACTCACGTGGCCGTTCGCGGTCAGGGGGCTAGACATCTTGGGGCCATTTCCTCAAGCGCCAAGGGGCTACCGCTACCTCTACGTCACCATCACCAAGTGGGTGGAAGTAGAAGCCGTCCGCACCATCCTAGCCGGATCGGCTATCAAGTTCATCAAGGGTCTCGTGAGCCGGTTTGGGGTTCCTAACCGCATCATCACCGACAACGGCTCGCAGTTCACTAGCAACCTTTTCAAAACATACTGTGCTGACCTTGGAACGCAAATATGCTATGCCTCAGTGGCGCACCCCAGGAGCAACGGCCAGGCCGAGCGCGCCAATGCAAAAGTCTTGAGAGGCCTCAAGGCAAGGACCTTCAAGGCTCCGGCCTATGAAGGTCTCCGCTCAAGACACTCTCACGTAATAATGAGTGGGGCTGTAAACGCCCCGGAGTTTCCTGAGAGCCGCCCTGGGGCCTCACGGGGCTCCCTCCCACGTCCTAGTGGCAACACTTTGCTCTGCGCTGGTGAGAAGACTAGACTAGGTGCCAGATGTGACTATTCATTTGCTTTCCGAAGTTGCTTCGCAATCTTTTAGTGATCTTTAATGGAGTTGGTGTTTTCATGCTTTGGTTCATGAAGAAACGAGACTGTTCTCTCCTCTCGATTCGTTCGCTCTTAGCCTAGGCCAAGAAGGAGTGGCAGTTGCCCGTCGCTTTTCCACGCGCGCCTCGCGCGTGGGGGCTAGGCAGGTGTGTGCGCACGGGCCCGCCCTCGCACACGCACACCTCACTGAACCCCGTTGCCCCAGTGCTTCGGCTTTATCCTCGTGAGGAACCCTCGATCAAGCTCATGGGCCCCAGCACCCTCTCATGTCCGTGCCCCTCGGGCAGCATGACACGGTGCATTAAGCCACAACTAACCTATGACAGGGGGCTCGTGCAAGGATGAATGAGGGGCTAGTCAGGTTTTCGTTTTCTTTAAACAGCTCTGCAGCAGATCTACAGCATCTCCCGAGGCCTTAAACACCTCCCGAGAATAGTGGCCCTCGAGTCACTAGGAATGGGGGCTTCGCCTGGTGTCAAGGGTCTCGCCCTCGTGAGGTGGGAAGCTACCGCAAACATGTCAAGCTAAGTTATCCTACCCTTGCCAACCCAGAATACAGACATCATGGCACAACATTAAAAAATAGCAAGCATAGCATAAGGGGCATAACTGCCATAGTTCATTACACACCCCAGCGGGGCACCCTACTTTTTTCAAATTTGCAGAAGGAAAGAAAGGTCAAACAAAAGCGGCCGCAAGGCCGTGGCAGGTCTTGAGTCCAAGTTCGGTAGCCCCAAGCTTAGGCCCAGCTCTCTTCCTGCTTCCCGGGGTGTGGCGGCGAGACGATCGACTGCCTCCCTCGATCCGAGCTCGGCGGCACGGAGGTTGGTCATTGAGGGAGTCCTAGATTAGGGGGTATCCGGACAGCCGGACTATATACATCGTCCGCACTATTGGAGTGTGAAGACACAAGACTCAAGACTTCGACCCGTGTCCGGATGGGACTCTCCTTTGTGTGGAAGACAAGCTTGGTGATCCGGATATTGTATTTCCTTCCTTGTAACCAACTCCATGTAAACCCTAGCCCTCTCCAGTGTCTATATAAACCAGAGAGGATGGTCCTTAGAAGGCCGATCACAATTACAATCATACCATCGTAGGCTAGCTCCTAGGGTTTAGCCTCTACGATCTCGTGGTAGATCTACTCTTGTACTACTCATATCTTCAATATTAATCAAGCAGGAAGTAGGGTTTTACCTCCATCGAGAGGGCCCGAACCTGGGTAAACATTGTGTCCCTTGCTTCCTGTTACCATCAGCCTAAGAAGCATAGATCGGGACCCCCTACCGAAGATCCGCCGGTTTTGACACCGACATTGGTGCTTTCATTGAGAGTTCCTCTGTGTCATCGCTTCGAGGCCCGATGGCGTCTTCAATCACCAACAACATGGTCCAGGGCGAGACTTTTCTCCCCGGACAAATCTTTGTGTTCGGCGGCTTCGCACTGCGGGCCAATTCGCTTGGTCATCTGGAGCAGATCGACAACTACGCCCCTAGCCACCAGATCAGGTTCGGAAACTTGAACTACACGGCAGACATTTGCGGAGACTTGATCTTCGATGGATTCGGGCCTGTGCCAGGAGCGCCAGATAGTCACGACGAGCACGGCCTAGACCTGCTATCGGACAATGCTCGGGACATCATCCCTGCAGTAGCCCCGGATCTAAATCCGTAACAGGTTGCGTTGCCCAAGGACGGAGTGGTGGACCCCGCCCCGCAGGCCGCATGCTCATCGGCGGTGGAGCCGAACACAGGTCTCACCTCTGTGGAGGCCTGTAACCCCGGGCCCCCGGACTCGTATCCGGTTGTTGGTTCCGGTCCGCATACCCTCGAGCCAGCCAAGCCAGGTTGGGCTCCGATAATGGAGTTTACCGCTGCAGACATCTTTCAGCACTCGCCCTTTGGCGACATGCTGAACTCATTAAAGTCTCTCTCTTTGTCAGGAGGCTCTGGGCCGAACTATGTCCGGCTTGAGTGGGAAGCAGGCGACGAAGGAATTCGCTGCCCACCCACCACCCACTTCATTGCCACGGTTGATGATTTAATCGACGTGCTTGACTTCGACTCCGAAGACATCGACGGTATGGACGATGATGCAGGAGACACACAGGAGCCACCGCCCACAGGGCGGTGGACAACCACCTCTTCATACGATATATATATATATATATATGGTGGACACTCCGAAAGAAACAAATGGCGATGAGGCAATGGAGGATAACCCCTCCAAGAAGAAAGCAAAACATGGGCGTTGCCAGCGCCGCTCCAAGCCCCGCCAAGGCAATACCGGCACCGGAGACGAAAACAATCCGGACGTTGCCGAAGATGAATACAACCTCGATCAGCCCACCTTCAAGCAGGCCGAGCAGGAGGATGGGCAGGACAGCCCAGATGAACAGGCGACGGGCGGGTATCCGGAGGAAGACAACTACATGCCCCCCTCCAAAGACGAGATTAGCCTCCGCGACGACGAGTTCGGCGTGCCTGAGGACCCCGCGGAGCAGGAGCGCTTCAAGCACCGGCTTATTACCACTGCGAGGAGCCTGAAGAAGAAGCAGCAGCAGCTTCAAGCTGATCAAGATCTGCTCACAAACAGATGGACGGAAGTCCTGGCAGCCGAGGAATATGGACTTGAGCGCCACACGGCTGACCGGCCACCTCGAGGTCGGGATAAAACAACATATCAGCCCGAATACCAGCCTGCACCCCCGCGCCAGTTTACTATGGCCCGGGGCAATACTTAGGACCTGCGTGATAGATTGGATGGCACTGCAGGACAACCAAGATCGATCTACGGATCACGGGGGCATGCTGCAGCACATGACGATGACGGTCATACAAGATACACTAACAGTAAATCCGGCCGGCCCGAACATAACTAGCCAGATTTGGCCGGACTACGTCACGACATAGCCCGGCACAGAGGCGCCGCACACCCCCTCTGCTTCATTGATGAAGTGCTGGATCATGAATTCCTAGAAGGGTTCAAACCCGTAAACATCGAATCATACGATGGCACAACAGACCCCACGATATGGATTGAAGACTTCCTTCTCCACATCCACATGGCCTGCGGAGATGATCTACATGCCATCAAGTATCTTCCCCTTAAGCTCAAAGGACCCGCCCAGCACTGGCTTAATAGTCTGCCAGCAAATTCCATTGGCAGTTGGGAAAACCTGGAAGACACATTCCTTGACAACTTCCAAGGCACATATGTGCGACCTCCGGACGCCGATGACTTGAGCCACATCACTCAACAGCCCGGAGAATCAGCCAGGAAATTCTGGACCCGGTTCCTAACTAAAAAGAACCAAATAGTTGACTGTCCGGACGTCGAAGCCCTGGCGGCCTTCAAGCATAATATCCGCAATGAGTGGCTCGCCCAACACCTCGGCCAGGAGAAACCCAAGTCCATGGCAGCTCTCATGACACTAATGACCCGCTTTTGCGCGGGCGAGGACAGCTGGTTGGCTCGCAGCAGCACTACACCACATTCTGGCACGTCAAATGTCCGTGACAATAATGGCAAGCTACGGGCAACAGACACAAGCGAAGGAACAACAGCGACAACACCGAAGACACGGCAGTCAATGCTGGATTCAGCGGATCTAAATCCGGTCAGCGGAAGAATCCATTCAAAATAAACAATTAGGGATCGTCCAGTCTAGACCGTATATTGGAGCGCTCGTGTTCATGGCACCCCGGACAAGCCAGCCAACCACACCAATAGAGACTGCTGGGTATTTAAACAGGCCGGCAAAATAAACTCCGAAAACATGGACAAGGGGCTGCACAACAATGATGACGAGGAGCCCCGGCGTCCGAACACGGGGGGACAGAAGAAATTTCCCCCCAGGTGAAAACGGTCAACATGATCTACGCCACTCACATCCCCAAGCGGGTACGGAAGCGAGCACTATGGGACGTCTACGCGATGGAGCCAGTCGTCCCCAAACTCAACCCATGGCCAGCTTGTTTGATCACCTTTGATCGTAGGGATCATCCTACTAGCATCCGTCACGGCGGCTCGGCCGCATTGGTCTTAGACCCAATCATCGACGGATTCCACCTCACGGGAGTCCTTATGGACAACGGCAGCAGCATGAACCTGCTTTACCAGGACACAGTGTGCAAAATGGGCATTGATCCTTCAAGGATGAAGCCCACCAAAACCACCTTTAAAGGTGTAATTCCTGGAGTAGAGGCCCGTTGTATGGGCTCTATAACATTGGAAGTGGTCTCCGGATCTCTGGACAACTTCCGAAGCGAGCAATTAATCTTCGATATCGTCCCTTTCCGTAGTGGTTACCATGCACTGCTCGGGAGAACCGCATTCGCTAGATTCAATGCAGTACCACACTATGCATACCTCAAGCTCAAGATGCCAGGCCCGCGCGGGGTCATAACAGTCAACGGAAACATGGACCGCTCTCTCTGTACAGAAGAGCATAGTGCAGCCCTCACGCAGAAGTACAATGCGGCCTCCTCCGGCAAACCACCAATCCGGCGACGACAACCTCAAGCACCGTCAAGCAAGTTCGGAGCACCCCACAACAGGACCACCAGGCACGCCAAGAGCACGACTAGCAGTCCGGCCTCCGCTCAAAGCCCATCAAAGAAGCATTCATGCCACGCGTACACAATTATGCACTTAAAATACCATGGGCACAGGTGGAGACGCAGCAGTGGCTCAGTCAACAGTGCGGTATCACCGCCACGTACCTTCGTAACCTTTCCTTTCACCTTTTAGGACATTGCTTTCGTGAAGCCTCTCCAGAAGAGACGGATTTCAGACTTACATAGGAGAGAAAACCAAGAAGGCAACAGGCTTTGCGCACAGAAGGAAATACCCAGGTGGAATCTATTTACGATCGTTATACCTGCTTTATCTATCTGCACGTAGCCTACCCCCGGATAGGGTATGTCAAATAATCCTCTTTATCTCCGCTTAATGCATTCATTGTAAACATACGCTTAAATGTATTATTCATCAATGGGAGATCATATATATCGTCAGCTTATTATTCTTATTTGAACATTTTTTCTTACAAATGTCTTTTTGATATTGCATCCGTACACCTTGGTATGTTCAGTTTGCCAGGGGCTTCTTATGGCGCCCCATAATATGGCAAGACAAGTCTGAACACTTTCAATAGTGCGGCACCCCGAACTTATAGCATTAAATGCATCAGCTCCGAATCATGTCTTGGTCTACAGTTGGGATAGCCCGGCTCCCTTGTTTTGGTGCCTTACGTTCCATTATATCGGCTAAGGTAGCGCAGGGAGAACTGCTGCGATTGTGTCCTAGTTCTTCCGGATGAGCACCTCAGTAGAGAAAGCCGAAAATTGACCGACATGATGTGGCGAGAGCTGGTCGTTGTTTGAGAGGTCTTAAAATCCTTAAAGATTTTTCCGCTTTAGGCGATAATTCGGCTTCGTCCGATCTAGGCGTATATAGCGCTCCAATTCGGCCTTCCGGATTCTAGGGGCTTCGCCAAAATTTAAAATTGTAGACTTCTATGACTAAGTGAAGGTTGTAAAGCCGCATAGTCGGATTGCCTTGTTCGCTGCGCCAGACACCTCCTTAAGGGACCAAACATTTGGATAAAGAGTGTCCGGGTTTTCCACGAACACCCCAGTATTAGTTACATGGGGGTGGAAGCCAATGACTGGCCTACTTTCAGAATTTTATAAACAACCGCACATAAGGTAATATTTTAAATAACAAAAGCACTACATAGCGCAAGTAACTTCGTGCTTAAATTACAAACATGACAGAAGTGAATTCATTCTAAAATTATGTCCTTGGTACATTCATCGGCCACGAGGCGAGCGCCCTTCCTAACGCCATCATAATACTTCTCCGGATAGCGATGCGTCTTGCCCTCCGGCGGCCCGTCCTTCACCAGCTTCCCCACATCCAGCTTGCCCCAATGCACCTTCGCACGGGCAAAGGCCCGGCGGTCACTGTCAATGCAAATGGGTCGCTTGATGACTTCCAGTCGCGGACAGGCATTCACCATCCGCTTGATCAGGCCGAAGTAGCTAGTGGGCAGGGGCTCACCAGGCCATATCCGGACTATGAAATCCTTCATAGCCACTTTGGCCGCCCTGTGGAGTTCGACCAACTGCTTCAGTTGGTCACTCAGAGGCGTTGGATGTTCGGCCCCAGCATACTGGGACCAGAACAGCTTCTCCGTTGAGCTCCCCTCCTGAGCATGATAGAACTCCGCAGCGTCTGATACGCTGCGTGGCAGATCTGCGAATGCCCCTGGAGAGCTTTGGACTCGGGTAAGTAAAAGAAATGCCTCCTCCACATGTTTGCTTTGCATAAATAATTTCTTACCCGCTGCTATCTTTTTGGCCTCCTGGATCTCCTGCTGTGCCTTCTTGGCTTCGGCCATGGCGTCTTTTATACTTGCAAGGGCCTTCGTAAGCTCGCCCTCTTTCGCCTTAAGCTCATGCTCCACGGCCTCGAACCTCTTGCTGAGATCCTGGAGCTCTTGTTGTACCTCTCCCACTCTCGCATCTTGCTTTTCGCGCTCTTTGCGTTCCAAGGCCGCCTTTTGTTCGGCCTCGGACAACGCTTTCTTGAGAGACGCCACTTCGGTGGTGGCCTCTGTTATCAAATCACGACACTTCGTCGTTAGAATAACCAATTTTATCTATCCTTCATTATATGAGAAAGGGGAATCATTCACCTTTGCTCTCTTCGAGCTGCCTCCTCGTGAGGTCGAGCTCTCCCTGCGCCTGCACCAGGTCCTGTTTTAGTCCGGCGATCTCGGCCATACGGATCACAACAGCAAGCAGCAGAGCCTGCTTATTCACATTCAAACTTATTGTTTGACTCCTGCGGATTATAATTGACCCTCTGTTTGGTTTTTCCTTCCGAACACCAAACAGAGTATCAGGGGCTACTACCTATCGGGTGGTAATTTCACACATTTTTATTACTTACCTCAAAGCCTGGCAGGAGGCTGGTGCAGGCTTCAGTTAGTCTGCTCTTGGCGGACGAAACCTTCTGAATCACCGCACTCATAAGAGTACGGTGCTCTTTATCTATGGAAGCGCCGCGAAGCGCTTCCAGCAGACAATCTGGCGCCTCGGGCGCAACGGAAGTCCTCGACACAGACGGCTCTCCCTCCCTAACGAGGGGCTGCCCTCCTGAGTCCGGAACCATTGAATGCTCCCGAACAGTGTTCGGTTGAGAGCCCGGCCTACTGTGGCTCTCATCAACACGGTCCGCGGGGATCTTGAATCCCGCGTGTCCGACGTCTGGAATGCCACCTTGGGACGCCTCCAGAGCCACCTCCCCCGCTCTAGGAGCCTTTGGGATAACACCTTTGTGTCATCTGCAGGCTGAGAAGTAGTGGCCGTCGGGAGCTAGTTCATTGCCGAATCGCTCAAGGACCCATCCGAAGACAACGCCTCGGGATGGACCCTGGCCGGACTGCATACAAGTTCGGCATTATAACAAAACTACGAAGCAAAATTACGATAGAGTGCGGATACTTAAGATCGCACTACGGGCTTCTTCCTGGGAGACCACCCCTCCTCGCTATCGGCGGCGGTGGCAAGGTAGTCCGGAAGGGACGCCTTTCCCTTCTTGGACATCCCAGCCTCCCCCTCTGTGGCGGCCTTCCTCTTTTTCTCCCCCCCAATACGGGGAGGTGGAGTTTCTTCTTGTTTCCCCTGCCTCCGCGGAGGAATCTGCCTCATCGTCATCGGATGACGAGGGCATGACGGCCTTGCGCCGGGGGCCTCTCCTGGCCACCTGGTCTGCCCTCTTAGGCCCCTCGTCCTTTCCGGATGGGGCGACCTCCTCTTCTTCTTCTTCCCCTTCGGGGGAGGAGTGTGCCCTGTCGTCTTCGGATGAGGCTTCTGGCGCAACCTTACGTCGGAGACCCTTTCGGATCCCCGGGGCCTTCTTATCGGCCTTCTTCTCCCGCCCCTTGTAGGGCACCGGGGCCAGCATCTCCGTCAGGAGAGCATTAGCTGGGCTTTCTGGCAGCGGAGCCGGATAGTCAATCTGCTCCACTTTCTCCACATAATCCTGAACAAATATGCACAATTACTTAAGGCTCCCCCATGAATATATTGGGAAGAACCGAATCCGGTGGCAGCCTGAGAACTCACCTAACTAGGAGGTTGCGCGGCGTGGAGCCCACGGTCCTCGAATATGGGAGGAGGTACTTCGGAGGCCTTGAACAACGCCTTCCACGCGTTTTTTGTGCTTCTGAAGCGTCTGGTGTTCGGCCGGGACGAACTCCCATAGATTGAATGCCCGCCTTTGGCATGGCAGAATCCGGTGAACGAGCATGACCTGGATCACGTTGACAAGCTTGATGTTCTTGTCCTTCATGCCCTTGATGCAGTTTTGGAGTCCGGTCAGCTCTGTAGATTCGCCCCAGGACATGCCCTTCTGTTCCCAGGAGGTAAGCCGCATGGGGGTTCCGGATCGGAACTCGGGGGCCGCCGCCCAGTTGGCATCGCGCAGCTCGGTGATGTAGAACCACCCCGACTGCCACCCCTTCATGGTTTCCGCAAATGAGCCGTCAAGCCAGGTGACATTAGGCATCTTGCCCACCATGGCTCCTCCGCACTCCGCTTTCTGGCCGCTCACGGCCTTCGGCTTCACGCAGAAGATTTGCAGCCACAAGCCGAAATGAGGCATGATGCGGAGGAAGGCCTCGCATACGACGATGAACACCGAGATGTTGAGGACGAAGTTCGGGGCTAGATCATGGAAATCTAGCCCGTAGTAGAACATGAGCCCGCGGATGAAGGGGTGAAGTGGAAACCCCAGTCCACGGACGAAGTGGGCGAGAAACACGACCCTCTCGTGGGGTCCTGGAGTTGGAATGATCTGCCCGTCAACTGGTAGCCGGTGCGCTATGTCTGCGGCCAAGTATTGATCACCCAAAGATTCGCGATATTCTTCTCCTTCACGGTGGAAGCCACCCACTTACTTCCTGCTCCGGACATGTTTAGCTGTGCGGAGAAGACTTGGACGAGGGCGGTGGAGCTCGAGGGGGCAAGAGTGGGCAAAGGAGGAAGAAGGCGTGGGTAAAAATGGGGAACTCTTATCCCTTTATAAAGGCCACGGAAGTGGTGCGCCTCCCCACTAGCCCGTTGAGAATCGCTTACTTCCCAAGCGCCATGATTGATGGCACGGTGGGATTACCCATACCCGTATTGATGAGAATCCCGTGATAAGGGGACACGATCTCTACTTCGACAAGACGTGTCAAGGAAACCACCTCGCAATACACGCTATGACTGGTTCTGGGAAAACGGTTCGAATAATGACCTGACCATAATGACATATCACGTCGTCTAAAAAGTTGTCAGCTGAGGTATCATTCTCTCTACGGTGGTATGTGAAGATCATTTTGCAGATCCGGACACGGTCTACGTGTTCGATAATAACCTTGGAGTATTCGGAAGGAGGAACCCGCCTTGCAATGCCGAAGACAAGACTGTGCGCTGGACTCATCGTCATTGAAGCCTGGTTGAGGGGCTACTTAGGGAGTCCTGGATTAGGGGGTATCCGGACAGCTGGACTATATACATCGTCCGGACTATTGGAGCGTGAAGACACAAGACTCAAGACTTCGGCCCGTGTCCGAAAGGGACTCTCCTTTGCGTGGAAGACAAGTGTCGGTGTCAAAACCGGCGGATCTCGGGTAGGGGGTCCCGAACTGTGCGTCTAGGCCGATGGTAACAGAGACAAGGGACACGAGTTTTACCCAGGTTCGGGCCCTCTTGATGGAGGTAAAACCCTACGTCCTGCTTGATTGATATTGATATTGTGGATGTTTACAAGAGTGGATCTACCACGAGATCAAGGAGGCTAAACCCTAGAAGCTAGCCTATGGTATGATTGTAATGGTTGTTGTTGTTCTACGGACTATAGCCATCCGGTTTATATAGACACCGAAGAGGGCTAGGGTTACATAGAGTCGGTTACAGTAGTAGGAGATCTACGTATCCGTATCGCCAAGCTTGCCTTCCACGCCAAGGAAAGTCCCATACGGACACGGGACGAAGTCTTCAATCTTGTATCTTCATAGTCTTGGAGTCCGGTCGATGATGATGATAGTCCGGCCGATGATAGTTCGGCCGATGATGGTAGTCCGGCTATCCGGACACCCCCTAATCCGGGACTCCCTCAGTAGCCCCTGAACCAGGCTTCAATGACAATAAGTCCGGCGCGTATATTGCTTGGCATTGCAAGGCGGGTTCCTCCTCCGAATGATAGAAGATTGTGAACACCAGGATAGTGTCCGGCTCTGCAAAAAAATTCCACATTCCACCATAGAGAGAATAATATATACACAAGTTCAATCTGCTGACTTTTTTGCGGCATGACGTCACGCCACTACCCAGCCATTACTTGAATCGTTTTTTACTCTACCACCTCAGCGCATTTAGCGAAGCGGTTTCCTTGGCACGTCTTGTCGAAGCAGAGATCGTGTTCCCCCTTAATCCAGGATTCTCATCAATATGGACGTGGGTAACCCAACCGCGCCATTGATGGTGACGCTTGGGGGATAAGCAAGTTTTACCAGGCCGGTGGGGGGCGCGTAGACTTCGCCCGCCCATATAAGGGATAAGGATTCACCTTTTCACCTACGCCTTCTTTGTCCTTTGCTTATCCATCTCCGCGCACTCGAGCTCCAGCGCCCAAGCCCGCACATCTCGTCTCAACCTTCCCCAGTCATGTCTGGAGCGGGAGGCAAGTGGATGACCTCCTCCGTTACGGAGGAGCACATCGAAAGACTGCGCAGCGCCGGCTACCTGTCCGGCGACATTGCGCACCGGCTGCCTGACGAGGGGCAGCTCATCCCCACCCCCAGGCCCCATGAGAGGGTCGTTTCTTCCCCACTTCCGCCGCGGACTGGGCTTTCCACTTCACCCCTTTGTCCGGGGGCTCATGTTCTACTACGGCCTGGATTTCCATGATCTGGCGCCGAATTTCATCCTCAACATCTCGGCGTTTATCGTCGTGTGCGAGGCCTTCCTCTGCATCCAGCCCCGCTTCGGCTTGTGGCTCAAGACCTTCAATGTCAAGCCGAAGGTAGTGAAGGGCACTCAAGCAAAGTGCGGAGGCGCCATGTTGGGCAAGATGCCCAACGTCCTTTGGTTCGAAGGGGCCTTCGTGGAATCCGTCAAGGGGTGGCAATCGGGGTGGTTCTATATCACTGAGCCGCGCGACCCTACGTGGGCGGCGGCCCCCGAGTTCAGATCTGGTATCCCCACGCAGCTCACCTCCTGGAAAGAGAAGGGCTTGCTGTGGGGTAGTTCGGAGGAGCTGACGGGACTCCAAGCCTGTATCCAGAAGCTGGTGAAGAAGCTCAGGCTGGTTAACGTGGTCCAAGTCGTGCTCGTCCGCCGGATTCTCCCATGCCAGGAGCGGGCATTCAATCTATGGGAGTTCAATCCGGAGCAGCACCAGGCGCTGAGCGGGCTCTTCGACACGACGTACGAAGGCGCCTGGAGGGTGCTATTTAAGGGCGCCGAAGCCCCCGCATCCGCGACTGAAGATCACGGATTTCACTCGCAGCGTCAAGCCGACGAGGTAAGTGATTCTACCCCTTTATAGGACACTTGCTTTTCATAGTTTGACTCTACGCGGGTTTTAATTTCCCCTTTTCTTTTGACATGACTGGATGAGGAAGGCGGAGCAGATTATCTGCCCGGCTCCTATGCCAGAAAACCCAGTAGACACCCATCTAGCGAGGCTGCTGGTTCCGGCACCGCACGTGGTGCCGGAGAAGAAGGCCAAGAAGGAGGCCACGGGTGCTCGAAAGAGTTCCCGTTTTCAGGCGTCCGACGACTCCGGGGCGGACTCCTCCCCCGAAAACGAGGAGGAGAAAGAGGACTCTCTCCCAGAGGAGGGAGAGAGGAAGAGGAAGGCTTCCCCAACAGGGGAGGCCGAAGGGTCCAAGAGGGGAAGGACTATTCCCCCGGACAGCTCCGCCAACATCAACGTTGGCGAGGAAGAATGGCCTTCAAGGGCCAGGCCTCCAGCGAGATCGTAAGTATCCGGATTCCTGAATGATTTATAATTTCTTTTTCTGCGTCACATAGTGTCATTCTGATGCCGCATGCTGCCTGTAGTCCGGCCAATGATGATCTCCCCGCTTCATCGAGCGGGTCGTTGGCTCCGTCGGATGTAGACTCTATCCTGACCGCCTCCACCCCTCGCGATACCGAGGACGCCGAGGTGGGATCCCAAGAAGGGACCCATCAGGGGGAGGCTCCGGAGGTGCCACAAGGCGGCCTCCCGGACTTTGCGCCGGACTCCACATCAGAACCCGCAGTGGTTCCGGAGTCCGGCCGGCGGCCCCTTCGCACGACGGGCAAGACCGTGACGCCGGCAGCTTCCGTCCAACCGGAGGCGCCGGACAATTTGTTGGAGGCGCTATAGAGCGCTTCCATCGAGGAAGAACACAGCACTATTATGAGTGCGGTGATTCAGAAGGTACGGCTTGCCAAGAGCGGGCTGACCGAAGCCTGCAATAGCCTTCTATCAGGCTTTGAGGTAAGAGGTTAAAAATGTGCAATGTAATACCGCATAGACAGTAGCCCCTGATGCTCGGTTCGGTGTTCGGAAAGAAAAGCCGGACTGAGGATCTGAAAAAAGAAGATATACGCAGGGTTGCTAAAAAATTATGTCAATATGGGTTGCAGGCTGCGCTGCTGACCTCTGCCGCATTGACTGCGGAGGTTGGTGCTTTGAAGCAGGAGCTCGAGCGGTCCGAGCAAGAGCTCGGCCGCGCCAAGAAGCAGCTCCAGGACAAAGAAGGTGAGTAACACCACTTTGAACTTGTACCTTACAGAAAAGGATTTGGGTTGCAACAAAAAATAACAAGGATAACATGGGTACTGCAGGGGCCACGAACGAGGTGGCGACCCTGAAGGAGGCCGTGTCCGCGGCCGAACGCAATGCGGCCGCGGAACGGGCAGAGCGAGAAAAGCATGAGATTTTGGAGCGGTGGTTCGGCAAGAGCTCCAGGCTCTCATGGAAAAGCATGAGATTTTGGAGCGTGACTCAAAGACTCGAGAGTCCGAGCTTGCCTCGGCTCTCGAAAGTGCCAAAACTGCCAAGGCCGATGCCCATAAGTCCCTTCAGGAGATTGAGTTGGTGAGGAAGATAGCGGCGGGTAAGGCATTTTTCATGCAAAGCAAGCATGTGAATGTAAATTACGTGTTACTTACCCGAATTCAGAGATCTCTAGGGGCATTTGCAGATCTGCCTCGCAGCGTGTCTGATGCCGCCGCATTCTACCGAGCCGAGGAGGGGAGCTCAACGGAGAAGGTCTTCTAGTCTCAGTATGCTGAGGCCGGCCATTCGGTGCCCCCTAGCGACCAGCTGAAGCAGCTGGTCGAGCTCCACAAGGTGGCCGAGCAGGCCATGAAGGGCCTCATAGTCCGGCTGTGGCTTGGAGAGGCCATGCCTGGGAGCTACTTCGGCCTCGTACGACGGTTGGTGGATGCGTACCCCTGGGTGGAGGTTATCAAGCGCTCCGCCTGTATTGAAGGTGCTCGTCGGGCCCTTGCCCGTGCAAAGGTGCATTGGGGCAAGCTGGATGCGGAGAAGCTAATCACTGACTCGCCACCAGCGGGCAAGGAATATCGTACGCCCGAGATGTACTATAAGACTGTCCTGAAGGGTGCCCGCAAGATTGCGGATGAGTGCCCTAGGGATGTAATTATTGAGTAAATTCGCAATGTGTTATCCTGTGCGCTGAAAACTTTGTTCATATGCGCTAAGCAATGCTTGTTAATTTAAAATATTACCTTCTGTGCGGCCGTTTATTAAATCTGAGAGATGGCAAGTCGTCGGCTTCAGCCCCCATGCCACGAGTACTGGGGTGTTCGGGATAAACTTGAGCACTCTTGTTCCCATTTTTGGGTCCATCTAGGGAGGCGCTCAACACAACGAACAAGGCAACCGGACTTATAGTGCTTGAACACTCTCACTTAGCCATATAATTCTATAATTTTAAATTTCGGCGAAGCCCCTAGTATTCGGAAGACCGAATTTGGGGCGCTATCCACGCCTTCGTCGGACATTATCCGGTACTTCTCTCGAAGCGGCGTAGGTCTATAAGGACCCAAAAAGACCTCTCGAACAGCGACCAGTCTCTCGCCTTATCATGACAGTCAGTTTTAGCTTTCTCCACTGAGGCTTTAACCCGGCTCAACCGGGGCGCAATCGCAGTGGTTCTCCCAGTGCTACCTTAGCCGAAAGAACGGAACGTAAGGTGCCAAACATGGGAGCCGGGCAAACCCAATTATTGACCCAAGACATGATTTGGAGCCGATTCATATAATGCTATAAGTTCGGGGTGCCGCAGTTGTGAAAGTGTGCGGACTTTATCACACCATAATGCGGGGAACATAAGCCCCTGGTGTATTTGGCCGTACCAAAATGTACGGATGCAACATGTCGTAAATGAACATATATATATATATATAAGGTAATGCAATTATGGGCAAAAAGTGCTGCATTTTATTCGAGAAGATTTGCTATGAGTGCGGAATGATACAAATAGTGCGGAAAGCAAGGGATTGGACGAATTAAAGGCGTCTCCCTCCAGGGGTAGGCCGCGGAATGGTGTATTTAACAAATTTAATGCTCGTAATGGAGACCACCTGAGTGTTCGTCGTAGCCTTTGTCCCTCCCTGGCTGTTGCATCATGAGTTCGGCAGGTTCGCCGCCGGACAGAGTTCTGTATAAAAAAGAGAGAAATAAAAGATAAAAAGAGCGACACACTTGGGAGCCCCTGGTGTGGTCGAATTGCACTCTGGGTCTGTTGTGGTTGTGCCTCTCCCCCTATGCCCATGGTATCTCCAGGGCGTAATTATGTACGCGGAGAGTTTGTCTTACAATTGTGCGAGGGCTGGGGTTGAGGCCGCATTGCTACGCGTGCACGGAACGTGCCAGGTGGTCTTGGTTGATGTTGCTCCGGGCGCGTTTGGCCGTGTCCGGTCGTTTAACGGCCGGACTCGAAAATTGCCTTAAAAGGCTGCTCTGTACTTCTGCCGCGAGAGCCGCTGTGTGTTCCTCCGTTCCGAGGGAGCATTCCGTGTTTCCATTGACCGTGATGACTCCACGAGGGCCTGGCATCTTGAGGTTAAGGTATGCATAATGCGGCACCGCGTTGACTTTTGCGAACGCGGTTTGTCCGAGCAGAGCGTGATAGCCACTGCGGAATGGGACTATGTCGAAGATTAACTCCTCGCTTCGGAAATTATCCGGGGATCCGAAGACCACTTCCAGTGTAACTGAGCCTGTACAACTGGCCTCGACACCTGGTATGACGCCTTTGAAGGTTGTCTTTGTAGGTTTAATCCTTGAGGGGTCTATGCCCATCTTTCGCACTGTATCCTGATAAAGCAGGTTCAGGCTACTGCCGCCGTCCATCAGGACTCTCGTGAGGTGAAATCCATCGACGATTGGGTCTAAAACCAATGCGGCGAATCCGCCATGGCGGATACTGGTCGGATGGTCTCTTCGATCAAAAGTGATCGGGCAAGAGGACCATGGGTTGAATTTTGGGGCGACTAGCTCCATCGCGTATACGTCCCTTAGTGCACGCTTCCGCTCCCTCTTGGGTATATGCGTTGCATATATCATGTTTACCGTCCGAACTTGAGGGGGGAATCCCTTTTGTCCTCTGTTGTTCGGCGGCCGGGTCTCTTCCTCGTCATCACTGTGTAGCCCCTTGTCATTGTTTTTGGCGATTAATTTGCCTGCCTGCTTGAATACCCAACAATCTCTGTTGGTGTGTTAGCTGGCTTTTCGGGGGTTCCATGTATTTGACAGGAGCGGTCGAGTATTCGGTCCAAATTGGACGGGCCCGGAGTGGTTCTTTTGAATGGCTTCTTCCGTTTACCGGGCTTGGAGCCTTGGAATCCGGCTATGACTGCCGTATCCTCATTGCTATCGCTGTTAATGCGGCGTTTGTTTTTGTTTCGACGCGACCTGCCATTGCGGTCCTTGGTATCCGGACTGCCAGCGTTTTTGCTGAGGTTGTTGCTGCGAGCTAGCCAGCTATCCTCTCCCGCACAGAAGCGGGTCATGAGTGATGTGAGGGCTGCCATGGATTTCGGCTTTTCCTATCCTATGTGCCGGGCCAGCCACTCATTGCGGATGTTATGTTTGAAGGCAGCGAGGGCCTCTGCATCGGGACAGTCGACGATTTGATTTTTCTTTGTTAAGAACCGTGTCCAGAATTGCCTGGCCGATTCGTTTGGCTGCTGGATTATGTGGCTTAGGTCATCTGCGTCCGGTGGTCGCACATACGTGCCCTGGAAGTTGTCGAGGAATGCGGCTTCCAGGTCTTCCCAGCATCCAATTGACTCTGCGGGCAGGCTGTTAAGCCAATGCCGAGCTAGTCCTTTAAGCTTGAGCGGGAGATATTTGATGGCGTGAAGATCGTCGCCGTGGGCCATATGTATATGGAGGAGATAATCCTCGATCCAAAACGCGGGGTCTGTTGTGCCATCGTAGGATTCGATATTAACGGGTTTAAACCCTTCAGGGATTTGATGATCCATTACTTCGTCAGTGAAGCATAGTGGGTGCGGGGCGCCTCTGTATTGAGCAATATCGTGACGTAGCTCGAGAGAGTGTTGTCTGCTGTGTTCGGCTCGGCCGGAGTAGTTGTATCCGGCGCGACGGTATTCGTCATGGGTCTTGGGGCGCCCACATGATCCATAGATAGATCTGGATTGTCTTGCCTTGTCCTCCAATATATCCCGCAAGTCCAGCACGTTCCCCCGTGGCTTCATGCTTTTTGAGCGGTGCTGGGGTACGGTTTTGGTGGAGGGCTTGCACGCCTCTCTGTCGCGGCCACGAGGTGGTCGGTCTGCCGTATTGTGCGCTGGTGATGCAGGTTTGTACGCTTCCTCCTCTAGTAGGGGGAGCAACTTGCGTTTTGGGCAACTTTTGGTGGGGCATTCGAGTTCATACTCTTCGACCGTGAGGACCTCGGTCCATCTGTCGGCCAGTAGGTCTTGATCAGCTTGAAGCTGTTGCTGCTTTTTCTTTAGGCTGTTTGCCGTGGCCATTAGCCTGTCTCTGAAACGCTCTTGTTCGACGGGATCCTCAGGCACGACGAATTCGTCGTCGTCGAGGCATGCCTCGTCTCCGGAGGGGGGGTAAGTAATTATCATCCTCGACCTCTTCGTCTGCCGCCCTCTCATGAGGGCTTGCTTCTGCCTCCTCCTGCACTGGATCGTGCTGGAGGGGTTGTCTTCGGCACTTTCTGGGGTGTTATTATCTCCTGTGCCGGAATCTCTATTCTTGTTGTTGCGGGATTTAGAGCGGCGCCGCTGATGTCGGCGCTTGGGCTGTTTCTTTAAGGAATCGGCCTCCGTTGCTTCTTCGCCGTCCCCAGCTTTTGGGGTGTCCACCATATATATGTCGTATGACGAGGTGGTCTTCCAGTGTCATGTAGGCACTGGTTCTTGATAGTCTCTGGCATCTTCGTCCATACCGTCGATGTCTTCGGAGTCGTAGTCGAGTACGTCGGTTAGATCGTCGACGGTGGCTATGAAGTGGGTGGTGGGTGGGCTCTGAATTTCTTCGTTGTCCACGTCCCAACCATCCTGGCCGTAGTTCGGCCAGGGCTCTCCGGATAGCGAGAGATGCTTCAGCAAATTTAAGATATCGCCGAAGGGTGAGTGCTGAAAGATGTCCGCAGCGGTGAATTCCACGATCGGCGCCCAGTCGGATTCGACTGGCAGGGGCGCAGGAGGTTCGGAGTCCGGCAGAGAGTCCGGCACCTCGGAGTCATGAGCTTTATGCGGGACAAGGTAAATGTTCGGCTCCATCGCCGTAGAAGTTGCAGCTCCAGAGGCGGTGTCCAGCCATCCGTCCTCGATCTGAGCGATCGGCTCCGGACTATGGGTCGGAGCGGATTCGTGTGCGGCCTCCAAGGTGCTGTCCGGCGGCAGAGTTAGGTCGTGCCCATCGTGACAGCGCGGCACGCTCAGCTGTGGCTCAGATCCATCGAAGATCAAGTCCCCGCGGATATCGGCCGTGAAGTTTAGGCTTCCAAACCTGACCTGACGGCCAGGGGCGTAGTTTTCGATCTGCTCCAGATGGCCAAGTGAGTTGGCCCGCAGTGCGAAGCCGCCGAATACGAAGATCTATCCGGGGAGAAAAGTCTCACCCAGGACTACATCGTTGTTGATTGAAGAGGCCATCAAGCCTATCGGTGACGACACAGAGGAACTCTCAATGAAAGCACCAATGTCAGTGTCAAAACCGGCGGATCTCGGGTAGGGGGTCCCGAACTGTGCGTCTAGGCGGATGGTAACAGGAGACAAGGGACACGATGTTTTACCCAGGTTCGGGCCCTCTTGATGGAGGTAAAACCCTACGTCCTGCTTGATTGATATTGATATTGTGGATGTTTACAAGAGTGGATCTACCACGAGATCAAGGAGGCTAAACCCTAGAAGCTAGCCTATGGTACGATTGTAATGGTTGTTGTTGTTCTACGGACTAGAGCCATCCGGTTACAATAGTAGGATATCTACGTATCCGTATCGCCAAGCTTGCCTTCCACGCCAAGGAAAGTCCCATCCGGACACGGGACAAAGTCTTCAATCTTGTATCTTCATAGTCTTGGAGTCCGGGCGATGATGATGATAGTCCGGCCGATGATAGTTCGGCCGATGATGGTAGTCCGGCTATCCGGACACCCCCTAATCCGGGACTCCCTCAACAAGCTTGGCGATCCGGATATTGTATTTCCTTCCTTGTAACCGACTCCATGTAAACCCTAGCCCTCTCCGATGTCTATATAAACCGGAGAGGATGGTCCTTAGAAGGCTGATCGCAATTACAATCATACCATCATAGGCTAGCTCCTAGGGTTTAGCCTCTACGATCTCGTGTGTCATGCCCAATATGCGACCCTATCCAAAAGGAACTCGAAGGTCCCCCCAAGGATAGACCCGTATATTGAAACGCTTTTGCAAGGTGGATATCATTACATCAACATTACATAATAGATGGGGATACATACATAAGGCATACAATAACACTCCAATACAACATCACAATACATCAGAGCATCATCCGACTACGGATGAATCACAAACAGAAACTCAAACGACATCCACCCTGCTAGCCCAGGCTGCCGACCTGGAATCTATCCCCTGATCAAAGAAGAAGCAGAAGAAGAACTCAACGCAAGCAAGCCTCGCTCTCGCGTCATGATCATCGCAAAACCTGTACCTGCAACTGTTGTTGTAGTAATCTGTGAGCCACGAGGACTCAGCAATCCCATTACCATGGGTATCAAGACTAGCAAAGCTTAAAGGGAAAGGAAGGGGTAAAGTGGTGAGGCTGCAGCAGCGACTAAGCATATATGGTGGCTAACATACGCAAATAAGAGCGAGAAGAGAGCAAAAGGAACGGTCGTGAAGCTAGCAATGATCAAGAAGTGATCCTGAACTCCTACTTACGTCAAACATAACCCAGAAATCGTGTTCACTTCCCGGACTCCGCCGAAAAGAGACCATCACGGCTACACACGCGGTTGATGCATTTTAATTCGGATCTGGTGTTAAGTTATCTACAACCGGATATTAACAAATTCCCATCTACCTATAACCGCAGGCACGGCTTTCAAAAGATTATACCCTGCAGGGGTGTCCCAACTTAGCCCATGACAAGCTCTCGCGATCAACGAAGGAATAGACCTTCTCCCAGGAAGACCCGATCAGACTCGGAATTCCGGTTTACAAGACATTTCGACAATGGTAAAACAAGACCAGCAAGACCACCTGATGCGCCGACAATCCCGATAGGAGCTGCACATATCTCGTTCTCAGGGCAACACCGGATGAGCAATCCTTACAACTAAAACCAGACCTCAAGTTTCCCTGAGGGGGCGCTGCAAAGGGCTCTAGTTCGGACCAACACTTAGACAAGCACTGGCCCGGGGGGGGGCTATAATAAATATGACCCTCGAGAGAGCGACTCCCAAGGGAAAAGTAGGTGGTGGTGAGGCAAATGGTAAAACCAAGGTTGGGCCTTGCTGGAGGAGTTTTATTCAAAGCGAACTGTCAAGGGGGTCCCATAAATCACCCGACCGCGTAAGGAACGCAAAATCCGGGAACATAACACTGGTATGACGGAAACTAGGGCAGCAAGAGTGGAACAAAACACCAGGCATAAGGCGGAGCGTTCCACCCTTTACCAAATATATAGATGCATTAATAATATAAGAGATATTGTGAAATCCCAACCAAAATCCTGTCCACCATGGAGAAATCTTCAACTTCACCTGCAACTAGCAACACTATAAGAGGGCTGAGCAAAGCGGTAACATATCCAAACAACGGTTTGCATAGGACAGGTGTCAAAGGTTAGAGGTTCATGGCAATATGGGATGGCTTGATAGATAGATGATAGGTAGCGCAGCAAAGTGATAGAACGAAGCAACTAGCATGGCAATGATAGTAGTGAGATCCAGGGTAGCGGTCATCTTGCCTGAAATCCCGCTAGGAAGAAGAACGATTGCATGAAGAAGACGAACGGAAGTAGTCGAACGAATCCTCACAATCGCAACATTACCGGAACTATCGAGGAGAAGCACAACCGGAAAGAAGCAAACAACATGGTAAACAACCAATACATAAACATGGCATGATACACAACCAAGTATGATGCATGTCCGGTTTAATGAGGCATGTCATGGCAAAGTGCAACAAACAATACTACAAGTTAAGTGGAGCTCAATATGCAACGAGTTGCATATTGAAGAAACACCACATTGAGTTATTTAGTTGATCTCGGTTTTGTACCCAACAATATTAAATGTTATTAAACATGGCAAGGGGTGAAGCATATGAAAACTACCTATCTAGGAAAGTTTAAATGAGGCCGGAAACAAGAAACAACAATTCCGGAAAATCCCCATATGCAAATTATGGATTTGGTACTGTTCTGCCCTAAACACAATTTTAGAGTTGTTAAACAGTAAAACAAAGTGGACCATGTTAAACTAGGCATTTTTCCACCCCATTTACATAAAAAGTTTATTAAATTCCGAGCTACGGTTATTTAGTTATGAAATAAATCATTTTAGCATGGCATTTAGCAAAATAAATGCAAACAGCATTTTTAACATATTAAACATGGATGAAAGTTGCATATTATTAAACTAGATGAAATTCTAAGCATATTGCATATAAGACATGTTTTATTTGGATGCATGGTTAATTAATTATTAATGCACTGGTTTAAATCGCAAAATCCGTCCAGGAAAAAAAATGAGATGGGCCGAATCTAGTCAGCCCACTAGTGCACAGGAGAGGGGCCAGGGCTGCTCACCCTGGGCCAAGGCCCGGTCGGTGTAGGAGGCCTGGCAGAGCTGGGCCGCGGGAGGGGAGGTCGGCTGGGCCGGTCGCTGACCGCGGCTGGGCCTGGGCTGCAGCTGGGCCATGGCCCCCGCGGAGGGGAGTCCGGTCGTCGCCCTGCTTGCGCACGGGCAGGGTGCAGGGACGGCGGCGGCCATCCTGAACGGGGACGGCAGGGGGGGTGGTCCGGCGAGGCCCCCGAGGTCAGGAACGGGTAGATCCGGCCTCGGGGATCCCAGATCCGGTGTCGTCGGCGGTCGGAGGGTCACGGGTCGGGGCGCAGAGGGGTTCGGCTCCCATGTCGGCGGCGAGGCCCTGCGGGCAGAGGGAGGTTAGAGGAGGAGGAAAGAAATGGAAGAGGGAGCAGGGACGGCGAGGCTCTAGCCTGAAGGTCGAGGTCGCCGGCGGCGGTGGCGCGCAGCCTCCGGCGAGGACGAGTTGCGGGGCGGCGAGGAGCTCCTCCCTGGAGCTCGGGAGCGAAGCGGGAGGCGGGCGCAGAGGGGCGCGGGCGGGCGCCTGCGGGCACCTCGGGCCCAGATCGGGGCCCGAGCGGGCCTGACACGGGCCTGACGGCGCGGGGAGGCAGGGGAAACAGGTGGCGCATCCAGAGTGGCTAGAGGCGACCACGTGTCTGCGCGAGAGAGGTGGAGGGCGACGGGTGCGGCGGCGCAGGGCGGCGGCTGGCCGTTGGGCCGGCGCCAAGTGGCGGCGGGGTGCTGGCTGGGCACGGAATCTGAGGAGGAGGGGCTAGGAGGTAGGGGAAGGGCTAGGAGATGCCCAAAATGGCATGAGGGGGTCTATATATAGGGTAAAAGCGAGGGTTTATGGGGGTTTGAGGCCATTTTGGACCGTTCGATCGCCATCGGACGGTCCAGAGCGGAGGGGGGTAGGTAGGTGGGTCTAATGGGCTATGAAGAGGGCCTCGGCTGAGAAGAGAGGGGAAGAAGTGCGACCCGCACGGTTTCGGAGACCGAAAACATCCGACGAAGGTACCGACAGCGGTACCGCTATATGTCTAACGGTTGGGCAGTCAAACGGACTCCGAATGCGTCGAAATTTGGCAGGCGGCCTGTCTACACTATAATAAGACCGCATGACAAGTTTCATCCCATTCCGAGAACATTTTTATGCCACTTATAAATAATATTTCGGAGGTGCCGCGGGCGCGTGTGAGAGTGTCGGGGCTCGGAATGGACAACGGAGAGAACCGGCGGAACCCGAACGGATGCAAGTTTTTATGAAAACGATGCCGATGCAATGCGAATGATGACAGGAGACGAGATGCATAACAAGAACAAAATGCAAAACAACAGACAAAAACCGAACCACGGAGGAAATAAAAATCACATCTCCAGAAAAGGCAAGAGTTGGAGTTACAAATATGGAAAGTTGCATCCGGGGCGTTACAACACTCCACCACTACGAGAGGATCTCGTCCCGAGATCTAGGATGGCACCGGAGGGAAAAAGGAAGAGGACGATAAGAGGTAAACTAAATTGCTTCTTTGACAAACGAGTGAAACCATGAACCTTGAGAGGTTGAGCAAAATGAAAGGAAGAAAACAACGAAGATGAGCAAAGTTGAAAACACTCCGTTAGAAAAGAGGAACAAGGGATACGACGAGAACCAAGAGGTTGCAAAGACATGAATGACGAGCACAATGGACAAGAAAGAATTGAAACCACTCTGGTTGAAACGAGATAAGAATGAATAAGAATGATATAATTTGGCAGCACTCCGACTGTAAATTGAAGGAATTGAACATGAACTTGAGAAGATGGGATGGTACTTGATGAAATCAACAACACACTGCCTCTGGAACTATTGAAAGAATGGCATAATGGGTAAGAAGGATTTCAAACAGCACTCCGATTGAAACTATAGGCAAAACTTGATAAGATGAAAGAACATGAATGAGAACACAACACTCCGGTTAAGTGGATAAGCATGGAAAGAACACGATCTTGACAAAACAAGATGATGAGTGAAAAGAACAACATCACAATGCCTTCGGAAGAAAGAATAGAAGATAGACCGTTGGGATAAAGGGACGGAGAAGAAAATGACAACTTGTGCCACAAATGAGCTTGGAAAGCACCCTTCCCAGATGGTTACAACGGGGTTGTTGGAAAACCAACAACGAAAAGAATAAGCTTGTAGTGGGCTTATGGAAACATCGCAAGACTATGAGATGACATTCTGCCACTAACGAAAAATCAATTGCTTGTTTGAGATCAACGAAGAGATGAAAAACCTCTTTCACCGAGAAGGATATGCAGAAAGCTTGGATCAATGATAATCACCAGAAATAGCAACATTCCTTAGGGAAGGCTTTAGGTGAAATCTATACCAAGATAACTCTAACGAAGAGATTAATGGATTTAAAATATCTCATTCTTGACAACATGTGAATCATGAAACACGAACTCAATTTGTCAAGAATGACATAACACCATCTCAAAAGATAAGGTAGAAATTGCACTTGGGGATGCAAGATGAAGAATACTTGAGCTCCTCAAAACAAAACATGTGTTGAACACCATGTTTATTTTAGAGTATAGCTTGACGGATCATAACTTCAAGAGAAATCTTGAAGACCAATTGAAGAATGAAAAGAATCCTTGACGAACCATCATGTAGAGCCTCCATGAAGAACTCCGGTAATAAAAGGATGATAGAAAGAAAGAGAAGTTGAAAACACAAGGTGAAGCCTTGCGATGATTTAGATGGAGCTTTGCGATGATATAGCCGAGAGAACTTGGAACTCCGGAAAGAAAAGATGATCACTAGAACCAAGAATTACTTCATCATGAACAATCTCCGGAAGAAAAGAATTCAATCACCTCGAGGAAATAAGAATAAGATTTATTGTATGCTTATCCTTTATCAAATTAAATTGATGACAAGCAATGGATTTGGCATACTACTTATTCCAGAAGAAAGGATTAAGAGAGATATAGCGCAAACTTGAGAAGGTCTTGATGGAACCACCGGTGGGATTTGGAAACAACGAATGAATGAATGAATTGATACAATGACGAATGAAGAGAAATCTTGAATGAACCACCGTAAGAATTGAAAATGAACGTAGCAAAGGCACAATTCACCGGGAAGAATTGGAAAACGAATGAAGATACTTGAGGCGATTTAGATACATGGGAACGAAGAGATCATGAGCTGACTAGAGGGTATATGAACGAATCACCGGTAAGATTTGGAGAACAAGAGTTGAAGGTTGAGAATGAGTAATATTCAGAAATGATGTCATTCGGATTATAAAGAAAGGAAGCAACTCCTGAAATGCATCAGATGGTTGAAAAGAATTCTCACGATCGAAAACAATTATGAGAGGATGACATAAGCTAGAACTATGAATCTTTGGAAGAACGGGTAAGGATTTAAGAGGAAATCTTCTTCGGACTTCAAAATTCGAGAATGATGACGAGAAACACCACCATGAATTGTTGAGGCACTCCGGAATGACAATTAGAAAGGTTGAACCAATAACGAAAGAATTTCAAAGCGATCTTGGAGAAGGCATGTGACTGATGGAATCCATTCTTACACCACACTTTGAAAAGAATTTGGGAATAGCACCAGAATAATTATAAGAGCCAGGTAAGATCCTGGGAAAAGACCTATGGGTTAGGGCCCACTCAAAAGAAAACACCGTTAAACAATTGATTGAAAAGGGGGATTGCACCGGTTGAATTAAATGGCTCAAAAGAGATAACAACCTCGAGATATCTAAAACAGATTAGGAATGATAACATGAATCTTCCGAGATATCTTCAACACTCTGGAACAAATGAATAGCAAGAGGTGAGTGATTGAGAGGTGCACCGGCATGGAAAAAACATTTGAAACAAGGAAAGGGATATGATCAACACCGAAAGCTTGAAATTAATCCACCGGAGAAGAAAAATAACGAAGAATGATGAACTTGAAGCTCCTGGCCAACTTCATGAAAATCACCGGGTAAGAACATTGATTGAAAAGAGTGAAGAGACTTCACATGAATAAATGGATACTTGATTATAATATATGAGTCCTTGAAGAAAAGGGGTGGGAGGGTGGGGAAAAACAAAGACAACTTGGGATGAACGAAACAAACACCGTTGAGAAAACTTAGAATTGATCTTGCGGATGGGGAGAATGATGGGATCATCTCGAAGAGAAGCACGCCGGTTGGAAAAGAGTTGACATGATAACCTCAGTGATCAAAAGGATTTGTACTCCCATAGAAATATGAAAACACCGCTTGAAAGGTATGGAATCAACACTTGACATGAAGCAACTCGAATACCACAACTCAAAACAAAACAAAGGATTTGGCTTGCAGAATAAGCCGGAACAAACATAAGATAGAGATTCCGTCCGAAGTTTTCAT
Source organism: Triticum dicoccoides (assembly GCF_002162155.2). Classification (NCBI taxonomy): domain Eukaryota; kingdom Viridiplantae; phylum Streptophyta; class Magnoliopsida; order Poales; family Poaceae; genus Triticum; species Triticum dicoccoides. The sequence continues at coordinate 615,044,638 of NC_041383.1, forward strand.
GGTGGGGCCCACACGGGCTCGAGTGTACAGTACCGTCATGTACAAGGCAGTCCACATGACATACGAAGTGTCCCCGAACCAGCATAGCCAAGGGTTCTTTAAGACACAACGAGACCACTGTAAAAACGACCGTGGAAAGGCGGACCACTAGACGTCGAACCCCAATCTCATATTATGCATCTGTCGAAAAGATATTCTAGGAGCTACTTGAATTCCCACCTATAAAACTCCCGAAACTTTCTGGTTATGAAATCTGGTGTTGGGGATACATGGGAAGCAATATATCTCACCCAAACTAACAATACCTACATCCAGGCTGTATCCATCCGTCAACACATAACCAAGAAACCTTCGGAAATCGTGTACCTCAACCTTCGAAAAGCATCCGTTATACGAGTTATGGCAATACTCCCGAACTCCCCAGTAGTGGGTGACGTCGAGGTTATCTCACCAACAACTGCATAAAAGAGATTTTCGATGTCGGCAAAACTCAGGTATTCCAGAACTGCAACGATAAAATTGTGACGACAACACCTCGGAGCTCAACTCCTCGGGTCAAAGCCACATAAATAGACAGGAGGCACCAAGAATAATGTTCTCGTCACAAAACCATCGAAACGATTCCAAGATACCCGCGTGATCCTAAATTTTTTTAGTGAAATTTGAGAAGAGGACAGTCAAAACATCTACGTCAGGAGACCTCACCAGAGCGACGAGGGGGGCTGAGGAGTAAAAAGAATCCTACTCTCTAATATATATAATCCTAAGACTCAAAATAGTTTTCTTCTAGACTCAACAATGACCAACAATCAAAGGGGCTCCTATGGTCGGTCGAGGCTCTGATACCAACTTGTCACGCCCAATATGCGACCCTATCCAAAAGGAACTCGAAGGTCCCCCCAAGGATAGACCCGCATATTGAAATGCTTTTGCAAGGTGGATATAATTACATCAACATTACATAATAGATGGGGATACATACATAAGGCATACAATGCCACTCGAATACAACATCACAATACATCAGAGCATCATCCGACTATGGATGAATCATAAACAGAAACTCAAACGACATCCACCCTGCTAGCCCAGGCTACCGACCTGGAATCTATCCCCTGATCGAAGAAGAAGCAAAAGAAGAACTCAACGCAAGCAAGCATCGCTCTCGCGTCATGATAATCGCAAAACCTGTACCTACAACTGTTGTTGTAGTAATCTGTGAGCCACGAGGACTCAGCAATCCCATCACCATGGGTATCAAGACTAGCAAAGCTTAAAGGGAAAGGAAGGGGTAAAGTGGTGAGGCTGCAGCAGCGACTAAGCATATATGGTGGCTAATATACGCAAATAAGAGCGAGAAGAGAGAAAAAGGAACGGTCGTGAAGCTAGCAATGATCAAGAAGTGATCCTGAACTCCTACTTACGTCAAACATAACCCAGAAACCATGTTCACTTCTCGGACTCCGCCGAAAAGAGACCATCACGGCTACACACGCGGTTGATGCATTTTAATTCGGATCTGGTGTCAAGTTATCTACAACCGGATATTAACAAATTCCCATCTGCCTATAACCGCAGGCACGGCTTTCGAAAGATTATACCCTGCAGGGGTGTCCCAACTTAGCCCATGACAAGCTCTCGCGATCAACGAAGGAATAGACCTTCTCCCAGGAAGACCCGATCAGACTCGAATCCCGGTTTACAAGACATTTCGACAATGGTAAAACAAGACCAGCAAGACCGCCCGATGCGCCGACAATCCCGATAGGAGCTGCACATATCTCGTTCCCAGGGTAACACCGGATGAGCAATCCGTACAACTAAAACCAGACCTCAAGTTTCCCTGAGGGGGCGCTGCAAAGGGCTCTAGTTCGGACCAACACTTAGACAAGCACTGGCCCGGGGGGGGGGGCTATAATAAAGATGACCCTCGAGAGAGCGACTCCCAAGGGAAAAGTAGGTGGTGGTGAGGCAAATTGTAAAACCAAGGTTGGGCCTTGCTGGAGGAGTTTTATTCAAAGCGAACTGTCAAGGGGGTCCCATAAATCAGTCGACCGCATAAGGAACGCAAAATCCGGGAACATAACACCGGTATGACGGAAACTAGGGCGGCAAGAGTGGAACAAAACACCAGGCATAAGGTCGAGCCTTCCACCCTTTACCAAATATATGGATGAATTAATAATATAAGAGATATTGTGATATCCCAACCAAAATCCTGTCCACCATGGAGAAATCTTCAACTTCACCTGCAACTAGCAACACTATAAGAGGGCTGAGCAAAGCGGTAACATAGCCAAACAACGGTTTGCATAGGACAGGTGTCAAATGTTAGAGGTTCATGGCAATATGGGATGGCTTGATAGATAGATGATAGGTAGCGCATCAAAGCGATAGAACGAAGCAACTAGCATGGAAATGATAGTAGTGAGATCCAGGGTAGCAGTCATTTTGCCTGAAATCCCGCTAGGAAGAAGAACGAGTCCATGAAGAAGACGAACGGAAGTAGTCGAACGAATCCTCACAATCGCAACATTACCGGAACTATCGAGGAGAAGCACAACCGGAAAGAAGCAAACAACATGGTAAACAACCAATACATAAACATGGCATGATACACAACCAAGTATGATGCATGTCCGGTTTAATGAGGCATGTCATGGCAAAGTGCAACAAACAATACTACAAGTTAAGTGGAGCTCAATATGCAACGAGTTGCATATTGACGAAACACCACATTGAGTTATTTAGTTGATCTCGGTTTTGTACCCAACAATATTAAATGTTATTAAACATGGCAAGGGGTGAAGCATATGCAAACTACCTATCTAGGCAAGTTTAAATGAGGCCGGAAACAACAAACAACAATTCCGGAAAATCCCCATATGCAAATTATGGATTTGGTACTGTTCTTCCCTAAACACAATTTTAGAGTTGTTAAACAGTAAAACAAAGTGGACCATGTTAAACTAGGCATTTTTCCACCCCATTTACATAAAAAGTTTATTAAATTCCGAGCTACGGTTATTTAGTTATGAAATAAATCATTTTAGCATGGCATTTAGCAAAATAAATGCAAACAGCATTTTTAACATATTAAACATGGATGAAAGTTGCATATTATTAAACTAGATGAAATTCTAAGCATATTGCATATAAGACATGTTTTATTTGGATGCATGGTTAATTAGTTATTAGCAGTTTAAAACAGGGGCATTATCTGGAATTATTAATGCACTCGTTTAAATCGCAAAATCCGTCCAGGGAAAAAAACATGAGATGGGCCGAATCTAGTCAGCCCACTAGTGCACAGGAGAGGGGCCGGGGCTGCTCACCCTGGGCCAAGGCCCGGTCGGTGTAGGAGGCCTGGCAGAGCTGGACCGCGGGAGGGGAGGCCGGCTGGGCCGGTCGCTGACCGCGGCTGGGCCTGGGCTGCAGCTGGGCCATGGCCCACGCGGAGGGGAGGCCGGTCGTCGCCCTGCTTGCGCACGGGCAGGGTGCAGGGACGGCAGCGGCGATCCTCAACGGGGACGGCAGGGGGGGTGGTCCGGCGAGGCCGCCGAGGTCGGGAACGGGCAGATCCGGCCTCGGGGATCCCAGATCCGGCGTCGACGGCGGTCGGAGGGTCGCGGGTCGGGGCGTAGAGGGGTTCGGCTCCCATGGCGGCGGCGAGGCCCTGCGGGTAGAGGGAGGTTAGAGGAGGAGGAAAGAAGTGGAAGAGGGAGCAGGGACGGCGATGCTTTATGATAATATGTCATCCACCTTTCAAACAACCCTTCATGCTTTATAGAAATTCTACATCATTTCTGATGAACAATATGTCATGCACATATACTTATCAGAAATGATGTAGCGCTCCCACTCACTTTCTTGTAAATACGAGTTTCCTACAAACTTTGTATAAACCCAAAAACTTTGATCACATCATCAAAGTGTGTATTCCAACTCTGAGATGCTTGCTCCTATCCATAGAAGGATCGCTGGAGCTTGCATACCTTTTAGCATCCTTAGGATCGATAAAACCTTCTAGTTGTATCACATACAACCTTTCCTCATGGAAACTGTCAAGGAAACTTTGTTTTGACATCCATCTGCCAGATTTCATAATTTGAAAATGCAGCAATTGCTAAGATTCATAATCCCAACAGATTTTAGCATTCCTACGAGTGAGAAAGTTTCATCATAGTCAACTCCTTGAACTTATCAGAAACCCTATGAGATAAGTCAATCTCTATAAACGGTGACATTACCATCATCATTTATCTTCCTTTTAAAGATCCATTTATTCTCAATGGCTTGTTGATCATCGGGCAAGTCCACCATAGTCCATACTTTATTCTCATACATGGATCCTGTCTCGGATTCCATGGCCTCTGACTCAACCTGGCAGTCGGGTCGGGTTTGCCCGGGTCAAGGTCTACCAAACCCATGCCCGATTACTAAATGGGTCTACCCAGTCGCCCATGACCCTGCCCATGGGTGAAGGATCAGACCCACGCCCGAACCCGATGGGTAACCCGACCCGATGGGTTACCCATCGGGCTGCTGTATATTGTTCTTGTGCAGTGTACAACAGAGTAGTGGCAAAATTCATATAACAAATATTGGTTCACACAGTGACCAAAATGCACAAATAGCTTCAGTTACTAACCATCAATGTGAATATATAGTAGAACAGCTAGAAAACACAATATCAGGAAGGCAAATACAAGGTTCAAGAGCACAAATAGCATCACAAATACATGGTGCAGGTCTTCAGAAGCACAAATACAAGGTTCAGGAGCAGAGATACAAGGTTCAGGTGCACAAATAGCAGCAGAAATACAAAGTTCAGCAGCAGCACAAATACAAGGTTCAGGTTGAGTAGTTGTGTGCCAACAAGCTAGCAGTAGGAAGTAGTAGTGTAGCAGCCATGGATAAATGTAAATAACAACAGGTAGCAGTGTAGCACGCCGGGTCGTCTACCTTCTCGTCGCAACCAAGCAGCAGCAGCAACATCATACAATCATGTTTCAGGCTTCAGTTAGGATGGATTGATCATCAACCTCCTGAAACACAAGAAAATAGAAGCATTCAAAGTAAACAACAAGATTTGCATTAAAATCTATAAGATTAAAAGGCATGCTAAGTTGCTAAAAGTAGAATCTGTTACCATCATTTCTGTGTCATACTTAAGAACAGTTTCAAAGTCCGCAAAGAGAGTAGAATTGCAAACCTAGGTGCTGACTTACTGGACTGGGCCGGGGACTGTGGGCTGGACTGCGGGAGACTAGCCTACTACTACTATTTAGATATAAATGGCCCACATGTCAGCTAATCGGGCTACCCATCAGGTGACCCATGGGCAGAACCTCGTACCCATGCCCTACCCGTGACTAATCGGGTTACCCATCAGGCTTACCCATGGGTGAATATGCCGACCCATACCCTACCCATTCTGGTCGGGTGCCCATGGGCGCGGCCACCCATGGGTCGAATTGCCGGGTTGACCTCTGACCATTTGTCGGAATCCTGGCCCACCATCGCTTCTCCATATCTTGTAGGTTCACCGTTGTCTAACAACATGATCTCTAAGACAGGGTTATCATACCACTCAGGAGTAGTACGTATCCTCGTCGACCTATGAGGTTCTATAGTAACTTGATCCGAAACTTCATGATCACTATCATTAGCTTCCTGTTCAATTGACGTAGGTGCCACAAAAACATCTTTCTGCGCTGCACTACTCACTGGTTAAAGTAAAGGTTCAACAACCTTGTCAAGTTCTATCTTCCTCCGACTCAATTCTTCCAAGAGAAACTCTTTCTCGAGAAAGGACCCGTTCCTAGTGACAAACACTTTGCCCTCCGATCTGAGATAGATGGTTTACCCAACCGTCTCCTTTGGGTATCCTATGAAGACGCATTTGTCCTCTCTGGTTTGAGCTTTTATGGCTGAGGCCTTTTGACATAAGCATCGCAGCCCCAAACCTTAAGAAACAACAGCTTAGGTTTCTTGCCAAACCATCGTTCATACGGTGTCGTATCTACGGACTTATATGGTGCCCTATTTAAAGTGAATGCAGTTGTGTCTAATGCATAACCCCAAAGTGAGAGTGGCAGATAAGAAACCGACATCATAGAATGCACCATATCCAATAAGGTACGATTATGACATTCAGACACACCATTACGCTGTGGTGTTCCAGGTAGCGTCAGTTGTGAAATAATTCCACATTGTCTTATGTGATTGCCAAACTCATAATTCGGATACTCTCCCCTTTGATCAGATCATAGGAATTTGATCTTCTTATTATGATGATTCTCAACTTCACTCTGAAATTGCTTGAACTTTTCAAATGTTTTAGACTTATGCTTCATCAAGTAAATATTCCTATATCTACTCAAATCATCGGTGAAGGTGAGAAAGTAACGATATCCACCGCGCACGTCAACACTCATCGGACCACACACATCAATATGTATGATTTCCAACAAGTCAATTGTCCATTCCGTTGTTCCGGAAAACAGGGTTTTGGTCATCTTGCCCATAAGGCACGGTTTGCATGTGTCAAGTGATTCAAAATCAAGTGACTCCAAAAGCCCATCAGCATGGAGTTTCTTCATCTAAGTGACAGTGCCACAAGAAAGTGGTATTACCATTATCAACTCTACATCTTTTGGCATCCATGGTATGAACATGTGTATCGCTACGATCGATAATCAATAAACCATTCAAATTAGGTGCATGACCATAGAAGGTATTATTCATGTAAGCAGAATAACCATTATTCTCTGACTTAAATGAATAATCGTATTGCAATAAACACGATCTGATCATGTTCTTGCTCAATGCAGACACCAAATAACATTATCTAGGTTCAACACTAATCGCGAAGGTAGAGGGAGCGTGTGATGGTGATGACATCAACCTTGGAAACACTTCCAACACACATCGTCACCTCGCCCTTAGCTAGTCTCTGTTTATTTCGTAGCTTTTTGTTTCAAGTAACCAATATTAGCAACTGAACTGATATCTAATACCCAGGTGCTACTAGGAGTACTAGTAAGGTACACATCAATAACATGTATATCAAATATACATTTTGTTGAAGTTGCCAGCTTTCTTATCTACCAAGTATTTGGGGTAGTTCCGCTACCAGTGACCACCCCCCTTACAATAGAAGCACTTAGTCTCGGGTTTGGGTTCAACCTTGGGTTTCTTCACTGGAGCGGCAACTGGCTTGCCATTCATGAAGTTTCCCTTCTTGCCCTTGCCCTTCTTGAAACCAGTGGTCTTGTTAACCATCGACACTTGAATCTCCTTCTTGATTTCTACCATTGCGGCCTTAAGCACGGCGAACAACTCCGGGATCATCTCCATCCCCTGCATGTTATAGTTCATCACGATGCTCTAGTAGCTTGGTGATAGTGACTAGAGAACTCTGTCAATTACTATCTTATCTGGAATATTAACTCCCACTTGATTCAAGCGATTGTAGCACCCAGACATTCTGAGCACATGCTCACTGGCTGAGATATTCTCCTCCATCTTGTAGGCAAAGAACTTGTCAGAGGTCTCATACCTCTCAACATAGGCATGAGCCTGAAATACCAATTTTAGCTCTTGGAAAATCATATGTTCCATGGTGTTCAAAACGTCTTTGGAGCCTCGATTCTAAGCCATAAAGCATGGCGCACTAAACTATCAAGTAGTCATCAGAACATGTCTGCCAGATGTTCACAACATCCACAAGTGACACTAGAGGGTTTGACACATCAAGCGGTGCATCAAGGACATAAGCCTTCTATGTAGGAGTGAGGACAATCCTCAGACTATGGACCTAGTCTGCATAATTGCTTACAATAGCTTTCAACTTAGTCTTTCTCTATTGATCTACAACATAATTTGCAAATACAATTTAGACTATGTTCATAAAAATGAGTTTAATTAATCATATTACCTAAGAACTCCCACTTAAATTGACATCGCTCTAGTCGTTTGAGTGTAATACGATCCAACTTCACCCACCCAGGTCTGATCATCATGTGAGATGAGGTGGTTTCAATGGTGAACATCTCCATGTTGATCATATCTACTATATGACTCGTGTTCGACCTTTCAGTCTCTTGTGTTCCGAGGCCATGCATGTACATGCTAGAATCGTTAAGTTTAACCCAAGTGTTCTGCATGTACAAAACTGGCTTGCACCCGTTGTATGCGAACATAGAGTCTATCACACCCGATCATCACATGGTGTTTCGAAACGAGGAACTTTCGCAACAGTGCACATTTGGGGAGAACACAATTTTATCTTGAAATTTTAGTGAGGGATGACCATATAATGCTACCATCGTCCCAAGCAAAATAAGATGCATAAAAGGATTAACATCACATGCAAATCATACGTGACATGATATGGCCATCAACTTGTGCTTTTGATCTCCATCTCCAAACCACTGGCATGATCTCCATAGTCACAGGCATGACACCATGATCTCCATCATCGTGTCGCCATCGGGGTTTTCACGCCAACCATGCTTCTACAACTATTACTACCGCTTAGTGATAAAGTAAAGCATTAGATAGCGCTTAATGATTGACACGCAGGGCATACAATAATTGTAGACAACCCTATGGCTCCTGCCGGTTGCCGTATGCATCGACATGCAAGTCGATATAAACTATTACAAAACATGATCATGTCATACATCAAATATATTTGATCACGTATTCGGCCATATCATATCACAACATACCCTGCAAAAACAAGTTAGGCGTCTTCTAATTTTTTGTTGCATGTTTTACGTGGTTGCCATGGTATCTAGCAAGAATGATTCTAACCTACGCAAAACCACAATGGTGATGTGCAAGTTGCTATTTAACCTTCTACAAGGACCGCCTTCGTCGAATCTGATTCAACTAAGGTGGAAGAGAAAGACACCCGCCATCCATCTTATGCAACAAAGTCACATGTCATTCGATGGAACCGGTCTCATGTATGTGGACATGTAAAGTTTGTCTGGGACGCTTCATCCCACAATACCGCTGAATCAGGAAAAGACCAAGGAAGGGAGAAATCTGAATATGAACGCCCACAAACTCCTATGTGTTCTACTCATGATGTCATTTGTGCATAGGCCTAGCTCATGATGCCACTGTTGGGGAACATTACATGGGAAACAAAAAATTTCCTATGCTCACCAAGATCAATCTAGGAGATGACCGTCTACGAGACGAGAGATTGCATCTACATACCCTTGTAGATCACTAAGCAGAAGCATTAAGAAACACGGTTGATGTAGTTGAACATCTTCACGATCCAATCATGATCCGTCCTGGGAACTCCCGATCTAGCAACGAACGGATGGTACCTCCGTGTTCAACGTACGTATGGCTTGATGATGCCTTCACCTCCTCGATCCAGCGAGCGATGGTGAAGTAGTAGCTCGAGTCCTCCGGCATCACGACGGCATGGTGGCGGTGGTGGTGGCGCAATCTCAGTAGAGCTTCGCTGAGCACTATGGAGAGGAAGAAGGCTACAATGGAGAGGAGGGGCAACACCGTGGCATAGATAGATGTGTATGGGTGCGACTGCCCTCTCTATATATAGGGGGAAGGGAGGAGGAGGGGCACCCCTAGATCCCAGCTAGGGTGGCGGTGGCTAGGATGGGGCAA
>NC_041383.1:615054879-615080477 GCF_002162155.2 Triticum dicoccoides
GAAACCCCTTTCAATCATGCTGGTCATCACCCGGTACCCCAGTAACACTTCCGGACTCCAATACCCTTCGTCCAGTATATCAATCTTCACCTCCGGACCATTCTAGAGTTCCCCGTCATGTCCGGGATCTCACTCGGGACTCCAAACAACCTTCGGTAACCACCGTAATGACTCAAATATACTTATATCGTCACCAAACATTAAGTGTGTACACCCTGCAGGTTCGAGAACTATGCAGACATGACCGAGACACCTCTATGGTCAATAACCAATAGCGGGACCTAGATGCGGATATTGGTTCCTACATATTCTACAAAGATCTAATCAGTAGAACCTCGATGTCAAGGATTTAATTAATGCCGTATGCAGTTCCCTTTATCTATCGGTATGTTACTTGCCCGAGATTCAATCGTCGGTATCCCCGTACCTAGTTCAATCTCGTTACTGGCAAGTCTCTTTACTCATTCCGTAATACAAGATTCCATGGCTAACCCATTAGTCATATTGCTTGCAAGTTTATTGTGATGTTGTATTACCGAAAGGGCCCAGAGATGCCTCTCTATCATACGGAGTGACAAATCCCAGTCTTGATCCATGCCAACTCAACAGACACCCTCAAAGATACCTATAGAGCATCTACATAGCCACCTAATTACATTGACACATTTGATACACACAAGGTACTCCTCCGGTGTCAGTGAGTTGCGTGATCTCATGGTCATAGGAACATATACTTGACATGTAGAAAACAATAGCAACAAACTTGATATGATCATATGCTAAGTTCATAGTTTGGGTCTTGTCCATCACATCATTCTCCTAATGATGTGATCCCGTTATCAAATGACAACTCATGTCCATGTCTAGGAAACCGTAGCCATCTTTGATCAATGAGCTAGTCCGGTAGAGGCTCACTAGGGACATGTTGTTGTCTATGTATCCACACATGTATCTGAGTTTCCGATCAATACAATTCTAGGATGGGTAATAAACAATTATCATGAATAGGGAAATATGATAATAACCAATTTATTATTGCCTCTAGGGAATATTTCCAACATTTAGGGTGGCGCAAGTTGATGACCCACAAGTATAGGGGATCAATTGAACCCAACGAGGAGCAGAAGGAAATGACAAGTGGTTTTCAGCAAGGTAATGTCTAAAAGTACTGAAATTATTGGTAACAAGTTGTTTGCTAGCAAGATAATTGGTAACAAGCAAGTAATTGTAACGGTAAATAAAGTGCAGCAAGGTAGCACAATCCTTTTGAGGTAAAGGGCATGCCAAAATGGTCTCTTATAATGAGCAAAGTGTTATATAGGGTACACGGGAATTTCCTCATGTTGGCTTAATTCGTGTTCGTTACTTTGATAATTTGATATGTGGGTGGATCGGTGCTTAGGTTATGTTCTTACTTGAACAAACATCCAACTTATGATTAACCCCCTCACAAGCATCCGCAACTATGAGAAAAGTATTAAGATAAAATCTAACAATAGCATTAAACTTTTGGATCCAAATCGGTCCCTTACGAAGTAGAGCATAAACTAGGGTTTAAGCTTCTGTCACTCTAGCAACCCATCATCTAATAACTACTCCACAATGAATTCCCTTAGGCCCTAATAAGGTGAAGTGTCATGTAGTCGACGTTCACATGACACTACTAAGGGAATCACAACATACATATCATCAAAATATCAAACACATATCAAGTTCACATGATTAGTTGCAACATGACTTCTCGCATGACCTCAAGAACAAAAGTAACTACTCACAAATGATAATCATGCTCAAGATCAGAGGGGTATTAAATAGCATAATGGATCTGAACATATAATCTTTCACCAAATAAACAATATAGTAATCAATTACAAGATGTAATCAACACTACTAGTCACCCACAAGTACCAATCTAAGGTTCCGGTACAAAGATTGAACATAAGAGATGAACTAGGGTTTCAGAGGAGATGGTCTGTTGAAGATGTTGATGGAGATTACCCTCCCAAAGATGGGAGAGTTGTTGGTGACGATGATGACGATGATTTCCCCCTCCGGAAGGGAAGTTCCCCGGCGGAATCGCTCCGCCGGAGGGTAAAAGTGCTCCTGCCCAAGTTCCGCCTCGAGACGGCGGTGCTTCATCCTGAAAGTCTTCTCCTGATTTTTCTAGGTCAAAATGACTTATATACAGAAGATGGGCACCAGAGGTGGGTCGAGGAGGGCATAACCAACCAGGGCGCGCCTGGGGGTCCTGGCGCACCCAGGTGGGTTGTGCCCACCTGGTGGGCCCCCTATGGTAGTTATTGACTCCAATAATTCTTCAATATTCCATAAAAATTCTCTTTGGAGTTTCAACTCATTTGGAGATGTGCAGAATAGGTAACTCTGATGTAGCTTTTTCACGTCCAGAATTCCAGTTACCGGTATTCTCCCTCTTTGTGAAAACCTTGCATATTATGAGATAAAAGGCATTAGAAATACTCCAAAAAGCATCATTATGCATAAAAACGTTATAAATAACATTAGGAAATCATGATGCAAAATGGACGTACCAACTCCCCAAAGCTTAGACCTCGCTTGTCCTCAAGCGAAGAACCGATATCGAGAAACATGTCCACATGCTTAGAGAGAGAGGTGTCGATAAAAACAAAATATGGATAGAGAAGCATCATGATTATTATTATAATAGCAAAGAATCCTAACATAAAACTTTATCACACAACTTTTTATCATGTAACTTCTAATGAACAAGTAACAATTCATCACAACATTGAAGTATAAAGCATAAACTCTATTGAAAACCGACAAACTATGTTCTCAGTCAACTTTGCAAGTACAATTCATCATATTTTCAGGAAGGGTCATATGTAGAAGCCTTTTGGCAAGTCCACATACTCAACCATCATTTAATTTCCATGATTGCTAACACTCACATCGTACCCATGAGCAAAAAGTTTCAACCGGACACATAGGAAGATAGGGGCTTATAGTTTCGCCTCCCAACATACTCACCTCAAGGGTGATGTTAACAATAATATTTCATGCTCACTCACATCCAACTGGATATATGTTCTTAGATATTTCCTCACCACATGATGCTTTCCAAAATAATAAATAAAAAGGAACATGGAAGAATACTTTGACTATTGGTAAAAGAAATACATGAAAGTAAAAGATAGGCCCTTCGTAGAGGGAAGCAGAGGTTACCATGTGACTTAATGCAAAAGAATGTCACGTTATATTTCCCCTTAAGATAGCAACCTTTATCATGCAGTATGTCACTTTTATTCTTTGCCATCACAAGTTCGTACAACGCTCAATTTTCTCTTGCACTAAACGATCCAACACTTTTAGAAGCAATTTTTATTGCCTTATCGCACCGATGACAACTTACTGGAAGGATCTTACTCAATCCATATGTAGGTCTGGTGGACTCTCAAGGCATGAATTGGGTTTAAGGTTTTTGGATGCACAACTAGTATATCTACTTGGTGCGGAGTTTTTGGCTAGAAAAGATATTAGGCAAGCACCACATGTTGAAAGATCTATAACAATATAACTTCTATGTGGATATGAACAAGTAAAACTCATTACGTTGTCTTCCTTGTCCAACATCAACTATTTTGGCATATAATATCTAACGAGGGCTCACAATCATAAAAGATGTCCAAGTTAGTATATTTTCATGTGAATCTTCTCTTCCCTTATTAATTCTTTCATGAGTTGCATCATTGACCAATGTTATGTTTGTCAATCTCCAACAAATTTTACCACTTGTACTTTTCCTAATGTCATTACTTACCATAAGATTATCATATGATCTTTTTCATTTATTTCTTCCTTTTATTTGATTGCAACATGAGAGTAAATAAGCAAAGACTCACGCCAAAACTTTATTATATAACTTGCACATGATTACATAGATAGGTAGATCACTAAGCAAGCACTCGAAAACAAAGGATCGAACTAAACTTTTATTGAACTAAATCATAGGAAAGCTAAAGATCAAAATAAAATAGATAAAAGCAAAGATAGTGGTGATGATACGATACCGGGGCACCTCCCCCAAGCTTAGCACCAGCCAAGGGGAGTGCCCATACCATGAACTCATGTCCCTTTTGGTGATGAAGAACGAGGTGGTGGTGATGAGGTAGTAGCAAGCTTATCCCCCAGTTTCCATGGCAGTGGTTCACCATCATAAGAGGAAGAACGAGTCTCTAAGTCCTGCAACTGGTAGCCAAACTCATACCTTTAAACATTGCCTCATATTTAAAGACTTGGTTTTGGAGATGATAGATTTAGCTTTGTAGATAGTTGATTTGCTCATTGAGGGTGAAGACAACACCCTTCATGGACCGTCCATCCACCTTGAGATCATGAGTAAAATCCGTAATCATGAGGTGATTGGCATTGAGTCTGTGCTCCACCATCCCCTTGCACTTGAAGACCTCTTGCTCCATAGCTTCAAACCTAGCCTCCAGGCTTTCCGTCCTCTTGGGTCCCTGGACGTCTTGAATGTGGAGCACCCCCTCACACATCTCAATGGCTCGAGGGTGTTGCATCACCACCCACAAATATGGGTTGATGCCATTCTTGAAGAACTTGTCCTTGGAGGAGCTCGAGGCGGCCATGGTGATTTATATCTGTCAGAAAACAACAAGAAAGAAGAACAAAAGATTTCTCCGTGATACGGTGGTCAACACGTTCGGGGGGTATATAAAGATTTTTTTATCTTGGGAAACAAGAAAACAGGAGGAAAACAGAGTCGAGAAGGTTCCCGAGGTGGGCACAACCCACCTGGGCATGCCAGGGGGAACTGGTGCGCCCTTGTGTCTTGTGCCCCCCTCGGGTGCCTTCCTGGTTGTTTCTTATTTTCCTAATTTTTGTAATATTCCAAAACTGATAGAAAATATTTTTTCGGATCTTTCAGAGTTTGTTTACTTGTCGTATCATGTACCTCCTCTTTTTCAACTATTCTGGAGTGTTCCGGAAGGTTTATTTTATGTGTGCCTCTGGTGTCATTGTTTTGATTATATTGCTTTCAACATTAATAGGCGTACCTGAGATATAGTGTTTAATTCTTTGACCATTGACCACATTCGGATTTGTACCTTCGGCATTATTGATTTTGATGGCTCCGGAGCGATAAACCTCTTTGATAACATATGGTCCTTCCCATTTGGAGAGTAGTTTTCCTGCAAAGAATCTGAAACGAGAGTTGTACAAAAGCACATATTCTCCAACTTTGAATTCCCGCTTTTGGATTCTTTTATCATGCCATCTTTTAACTTTTTATTTAAATAGTTATGCATTTTCATAAGCTTGGGTTCTCCATTCATCTAATGAGCTAATATCAAATAACCTTGCTACTTCTTGAGCTTGCGTTGGTTTTTTCCTTGAAGAGTAAAGGGTGATGCAGCAAAGTAGAGATAAGTATTTCCCTCAATTTGAGAACCAAGGTATCAATCCAGTAGGAGACAACACGCAAATCACCGAATACCTGCACAAACAATCAAACAAACTTGCACCCAACGTGATAAAGGGGTTGTCAATCCCTTCACAGTTACTTGCAAAAGTGAGATCTGGTAGAGATAGATAAACGATAAAGTAAATATTTTTTGGTCTTTTTGGTTTATAGATTGGAAAGTAAAAGATTGCAAGAATAGTAGATCAGAAACTTATATTGTAGATCGGAAACTTGTATGATGGAAAATAGACCCAGGGGCCATAGGTTTCACTAGATGCTTCTCTCAATATAGCAAATAATACGGTGGGTGAACAAATTACTGCCGAGCAATTGATAGAATAGTGCAAAGTTATGACGATATCTAAGGCAGTGATCATGAATATAGGCATCACATTCGTGTCAAGTAGACCGAAACAATTCTGCATCTACTACTATTACTCCACACATCAACCGCTATCCAGCATGCATCTAGAGTATTAAGTTCATAAAGAACGGAGTAACGCATTAAGTAAGATGACATGATGTAGAGGAATTAACTCAAGCAATATGATGAAAATCCCATATTTTTATCCTCGATGGAAACAATACAATACGTGCCTTGCTGCCCCTACTGTCACTAGGAAAGTACAACGCAAGATTGAACCCAAATCTAAGCACTTCTCCCATTGCAAGAAAAACCAATCTAGTTGGCCAAACCAAACCGATAGTTCTAAGAGAATTACAAAGATATCAAATCATGCATATAAGAATTCAGAGAAGATTCAAATAATATTCATAGATAAGCTGATCATAAATCCACAATTCATCGGATCTCGGCAAACACACCGCAAAAAATGTATTACATCGAATAGATCTCCAAGAACATCGAGGAGAACATGGTATTGAGAATAAAAGAGAGAGAAGAAACCATCTAGCTACTAGCTATGGACCCGTAGGTCTATGGTAAACTACTCACGCTTCATCGGAAGGGCAATCGTGTAGATGTAGAAGCGCTCCGTGATTGAATCCCCCTCCATTACGACACCGGAAAAGGCCTATAGATGGGATCTCACGGATATAGAAGGTTGCGGCGGCAGAAAAGTGTTTTCGTGGGTACTTCGGTTGGTTTGGGGATATATGGGAAATATAGGCGAAGGAATTTGGTGAGGAGGTGCACGAGGGGCCCACAAGGGTGGGGGGGGGCTACCCCCTGGGCGCGCCCTCCATCCTTGTGGCCGCCTCGTGGCTCCTTCGACTTCATCTCCAAGTCTCCTCGTTGTCCTCTGGTCCTAGAAAAATCATCACGAAGGTTTCATTCCATTTGGACTCCGTTTGGTATTGCTTTTCTGCAAAACTCAAAAGCAGGGGAAAAACAGGAACTGGCACTGTCCTCTAGGTTAATAGGATAGTCCCAAAAATAATATAAAATAGCATATTAATGCATATAAAACATCCATAACAGATAATATAATAGCATGGAACAATAAAAAATTATAGATATGTTGGAGACGTATCAAACCTCTTTTCACCGGCAAGTTTGAAATCATAGTTGAGTTCTTTTATTGCCTAATATGCTTTATGTTCTAACTCAAGAGGTAGATGACAAGTTTTTCCATAAACCTTCTTATAAGGAGACATACCCATAGGATTTTTATAAGTTGTTCTATAGGCCCAAAGTGCATCATCTAATTCTTAGACCAATTCTTTCGAGACCTATTAATAGTTTTTGCAATATTAATTTTATTTCTCCATTGCTAAGTTCAACTTAACCACTATATTGAGGATGATAGGTGATACGTCTCCAATGTATCTATAATTTTGGATTTTTCCATGTTGTTATATTATCATTCTTGGATGTTCTACAATTATTTTATAGTCATTTTATATAATTTTTTGGTACTAACCTATTTACATAGTGCCCAATGCTAGTTGTTGTTTTGTGCTTGTTTTTTACATTGCAGGAAATCAATATCAAATGGAGTCCAAATGCAGCGAAACTTTTTGTGGATTTTTTTGGACCAGAAGACATCAAGTGGGCCGAAGAAGTACCGAAGAGAGAGCCCGAGGGGGGCACAAGACACTAGAGCGCGCCTGGGCTCCCAGGTGGGTTGTGCCCATCTCGGTGGCCTCCTGCACCGCCTCTTTGCTCTACAAATACCCCAATATTCCATAAACCCTAGGAGAGTCGATGAAAATAAATTCCATCCGCCACAAGTTCCAGAAACACCAGATCCAATCTAGACACCATCATGGAGGGATTCATCATGTCCATTGGTGCCTCTCCGGTGATGCGTGAGTAGTTATTTGTAGACCTACGGGTCCGTAGTTAGTAGCTAGATGGCTTCCTCTCTCTCTCTCTCTCTCTCTTGATTCTCAATACAATGGTCTCTTGGAGATCCATATGATGTAGGTCTTTTTGCGGTGTGCTTGTTGGGATCCGATGAACTTTGAGTTTATGATCAGATCAATGTTTTTATCCATGAAAGTTGTTTGAGTCTTCTTTGATCTCTTATATGCATGATTCATTATAGCCGTATTTCTTCTCTGATATTTGGGTTTTGTTTGGCCAACTTGATCTATTTATCTTGCAATGGGAAGAGGTGCTTTGTGATGGGTTCGATCTTACGGTGCTTGATCATAGTGATAGAATGGGAAACGACACGTATGTATCATCGCTATTAAGGATAACAAGATGGGGTCTATTTCTACATAAATAGATCTTGTCTACATCATGTCATCGTTCTTATTTCATTACTCCATTTTTTTCATGAAATTAATACACTAGATGCAGGCTGGATAGCGGTTGATGTGTGGAGTAATAGTAGTAGATGCAGGCAGGAGTCTGTCTACTAATCTTGGACATGATGCCTATACAATGATCATTGCCTGGATATCTCCATGATTATTTGAAATTCTACCAATTGCCCAACAGTTATTGTTTTCCCGCGGTTTGCTATTTTTCTCGAGAGAAGCCACTAGTGAAACCTACGGCCCTAGGTCTCTTCTTTAATATATTTGCATCTGCGATCTATTTTCCTTTGCTTTTTACTTTCAGTTCTATTAGACAGAAAATACAAAAAACCTTGCTGCACTTTATTTTATTTCTGATCAATTTATCCAATCTATTAGAACTTTATCCCGTCTCCGTGCCAATTTCTGGCACCGTTGCCCGAAAGGGATGGACAACCCCTTTAACACGTCGGGTGGCGAGTATTTGTTATTTGTGTGCAGGGGTTGTTTAAGTTGTGTTGCGTGGTTCTCCTACTGGTTCGATAACCTTGGTCTCATCACTGAGGGAAATACCTACCGCTGTTGTGCTGCATCATCCGTTCCTCTTTGAGGAAATACCGACGTAGTTCAAGCAATAATTAAAAGTAATGTCTGGCGCCGTTGCCGAGGAGGATCATCAACATCAACCAGATTCCTAATCACAAATCTCATCTCCTTGCAATTTACATTATTTTCCATTTGCCTCTCGGTTTCCTCTCCCCCACTTCACAAAAATTTGCCGTTTTATTCGCCCTCTTTTTCGTTCACCATTTTCTCGTCAGAATGTTTTTGAGTGCAATCTTGTTGTGAAGTCACCATGACTCAAGAGAACACCAAGTTGTGTGATTTCTCAAATACCAACAACAATGATTTTATTAGCACTCCGATTACTCCTCCCGCCACTAGTGCAGAGTCTTGTGATATTAATACTGCTTTGCTGAATCCTGTTATGAAAGATCAATTTTCTAGTACTCCTAATGAGGATGCCGCGTCCCATCTTAACACATTCGTGGAATTATGAGATATGCAAAAGAAAAAAAGATGTGGAAAATGATTTTGTGAAATTGAAATTATTTCTATTTTCTTTGCGATATCACGCAAAAATTTGATTTTCTTCTTTGCCTCGCAATAGTATCGATTCTTGGAACAAGTGCAAGGATGCTTTTATTACGAAGTATTTTCCGACCACAAAAATCATTTCCCTTAGAACCCATATCATGAATTTCAAGCAACTTGAACATGAGCACGTTGCACAATCTTTGGAAAGGATGAAATTGATGCTAAGGAATTGCCCAACTCATGGGTTAAATCTTTGGATGATCATACAAAAAAATTATGCGGGGTTGAATTTTGTTTCTTGTAATCTTTTAGATTCCGCCGCTGGGGGTACCTTCATGGAAATTACTTTGGGTGAAGCTACTAAATTGCTAGACAATATTGTAGCAAATTAATCACAATGGCATACCGAAAGAGCGCCTACTAGTAAAAAGGTGAATTCGGTAGAAGAAATATATTCTTTGAGTGAAAAAGTTGATGCTCTTATGAAGTTGGTTGCCAATGTAAGTGATCCTATTGATTTTAATGATGTGCCTTTGTCTACTTTGATTGAGCAAAATAGTGATGCCATAGATGTGAATTTTATCTCGTGAAATAATTTGAATAACAATGCATATAGAGGTAATTTCAATCCTAGGCATTCTCCTAGTAATTCACCTAATTATTTTGGTAATTCCTATGGTAATCCTTCTTATAAGAATAATAGGAACACCTCTGATCTTGAGAATAATATTAAAGAATTTATCAATACTCAAAAAGTTTTCAATGCTACGATAGAAGAAAAGCTAAATAAAGTTGATGGTATGTCTAGAAGTATTGATAGAATTTCTAATGATGTATAAACTCTCAAGATGAAAATTTTTGTGCCTAAAGTTGAGGAATCAATAAAAGCTCTTTATGTTTCTATGGATGAAAGTAATAAAAGAACCTCTATGCTTAGAGCTAAAAGAGAATTTTTGGAAAGGGCGTTTTCTAGTGATTGCTTTCATAAAAGTAATGAAGATCTTAAAATGATTGGTGTTTCCTACATTGATTCTTTGTTTAGTAAAATTAAGATTGATGAAAAATGGACTGGAGAAGAGTCAACTTTAGCTAGAAGGTGTCCCAATAATTCGGAGGGTGAATATCTTGTTGAGAAAATTGATAAAAGTGGGTTTGAAGAGGTCAAAACTTTAACTAGTGATGTGCCCACTATTTTGGATTACTAAGACTTTAACTAATGTATTGCTCTTTGGTTGATTATATTTCTTTGTTGCAATCCATGATAAATTCACCCCATGCTTATCAACAAACAAAGCTTTTACTAAACATATTCTTTATGCTATGATGAAAGCTTGTGAAGAAAAGTTGGAATTAGAAGTTTCAATTCCTAGAAAATTACATGATGAATGAGAACCTACCATCAAAGCAAGGTTAAAAATTATGTGTGTTTTGCTTTATGTGACTTGGGTGCTAGTGTCTCTATAGTTCTGAAATCTTTATGTGATGTGCTTGGTCTTACCGATATTGAAGAATTCTCTTTAAATTTGCACTTGGTGGATTCTACTATTAAAAAGACTATGGGAAGAATTAATGATGTTCTTATTCTTGCAAATAGGAATTATGTGCCCATAGATTTTATTGTTCTTGATATTTATTGCAATCCATCTTGTCCAATTATACTTGGTAGATAGTTTTTACGTACTATTGGTGCCGTGATTGATATTGAAGAAGGCAATATTAAATTTCAATTTCCACTAAGCAAGGGTATGGAACATTTCCGTAGAATAAGAATTAGGCCACCGTATGAATCAATCATGAGGGCGTCATATGGATCTAGAGCTAAAGATGACAACACGTAGATCCTTCGTGTTATGCCTAGCTAGGGGCGTAAAACGATAGCGCTCGTTGGGAGACAACCCAACTTGTATCTTTTTGGTTTTTGGTTTTCTTGCTGTTTTCAATAAAATACACAAATATGCCTTTGATTATCTATGTTTTGTGGTTTAAATTACAGTTTGTGCCAAGCAAGGCCTTTGGGATGATTTGGGTGAGAGTTGATTTGATCTTGCTGAAAAACAGAAACTTTTGCGCTTATGAAAATATTTTTCATTTTTAATACAAGAGTGCTTCCGAGTTGATTCTTTTTGCAGAATATTAATAAAAAAATTATTCACACTGTCCTAATTTTTTAGAATTTTTGGAATTACAGAAGTATTCAAAGTAGTCACATTGCTACAGTCTGTTCTGTTTTTGACAGATTCTGTTTTCTTTGTGTTGTGTGCTTGTTTTGATGATTCTATGGTTTTCTTTGAAGAGTTTTTGCCATAGAAAAGTTGGAATACAATAGATATAATGCAAAAATAAAATATGAATGGGTTTGCAATAGTACTTACAGTAGTGGTTTGCTTTCTTATACTAACGGATCCCGCGAAGGTTTTGTTGAGTTTTGTGTGATTGAAGTTTTCAAGTTTTGGGTGAGATTACGATGGACGAAGGTATAAGGTTTAGCAAAAGGCTAAGCTTGAGGATGTGTCGGTGTCAAAACCGGCGGATCTCGGGTAGGGGGTCCCGAACTGTGCGTCTAGGCGGATGGTAACAGGAGACAGGGGACACGATGTTTTTACCCAGGTTTGGGCCCTCTCGGTGGAGGTAAAACCCTACTCCTGCTTGATTAATATTGATGGTATGGGTATTACAAGAGTTGATCTACCACGAGATCAGAGAGGCTAAACCCTAGAGGCTAGCCTATGGTATGATTGTTGTTTGTCATACGGAGTAAACCTCTCCGGTTTATATAGATATCGGAGAGGGCTAGGGTTACACAGAGTCGGTTACAATGGGAGGAGATCTTCATATCGTATCACCAAGCTTGCCTTCCACGCCAAGGAAAGTCCCATCCGGACATGGGACGAGGTCTTCAATCTTGTATCTTCATAGTCCGGGAGTCCGGCCAAAGGTCATAGTCCGGCCATCCGGACTCCCTCGGGATGCCTGAGGCACCCCAAGATAATATTCAAGAAGTGGCAAGCAACTAAGCTTGTGGATGCCCCCGAGTGGCATCCCCTCTTTCTTCCAACGACCATCGATATTTTACTTGGAGCTATATTTTTATTCATCACATATTATGAGTTTTGCTTGGAGCATCTTGTATGATATGAGTGTTTGATTGTTCTGCTTTTTATTTTAAGTCTTGAATCCTTGCTGGACACACCTTTTTGACAGAGCCAAAATTTATGCTATGCTTGCTCCTATGTTTCACTTAAATTTTTAGAGCCTTGGAATTGCTCTAGTGCTTCACTTATATCTTTTTGAGCACGGCGTGCTTTGTTATTTTTGAAGAAATGCTCTCATGCTGCACTTAGATTTATTTTGGAGTTAGTAATTTTTTTAAGAAATTATCTCTTACTTCACTTAGATTATTTTGAGAGAAAGAAAAATTATGCTCATGATCTTCACTTATATTTGTTTGAGCTTATTAAAAGCAACATATGAATTACTCCCAAAGTGATAGATATCCAAGGAGGATATAATAAAAAAATCATGAAGATCATTGGACAAAATAAACTTGGTTCTTAGTAATGGTTTTGAGATATGATGATATGATATGTGAGTCGTGTTGATGAGTAATTATACTTTAGAAAGATTATTGGTGTTAAGTTTTGTATCTCCCTATGCAAGCATGAAATTCAATAGTTATGCAATGAAATTACATCCTACTTATGGTGCATTATTTGGTGTTACTTATGCTTAATGCTTGGGTAGGGGATTTTTCGTTTCTTGGTTGGACGCTTCTCAATCTTTTTGCTAGCCTTCATTTTGCACTAAGTATGATCACTACTTGTGCATCCAAAACCCTTCTAACTAGCTTTGCCATATGAGTCCACTACACATACCTATATGCGGTATTTCCATGCCATTCTAAGCAAATTTTTATGTGCCATCTCTAATTTTCAAAATAAATTTCTCTTTTGTGTGCTCGTACCGCTCACAAGGCAGTGAGGGGTAGCCAATATTTTCCATGCTAGATGTGTTATTCTCACGATGAGTGTTGATTCACTAGTCATTGCACGAGAGTACGACAAAGGTATTACAGATGTCTAGTCCCGAAATGAAAAATAAATTTACGTTATGTTGTCAAATAATAAATTCCTTGGAAAGTGTTGGTATGGAGGGCACCTGTGGATACATATAGCCATGGAAAGTGAAAGTATGGTGGAAAAAGGAATAAACTTTATTTTCTATTTGGGAACCGCCTATGATGTATCTAGCATGGAAAGTGTTGGGAGCTCTAAGTCGTTTTCGTTGGTGGGAAAAGTATGCCTCCCAAAATGTTTTTTATCTCTCAGTTTTTGCTTTGAGCTCTAGCACCTCTACAAATCCCTGCTTCCCTCTTTGAAGGGCCTTTCTTTTACTTTGTGCAATTTTTTCATTTTTGAACTTGAGTCTCCATCTTCTCTTATAAAGCACCAACTAAGGGGCACTATGATCGTATTTGAGCATTGGGTATAGCTAATATTCGAGTGTGTTTCATGAATGGATCAATGGTTGAGCATAATGGGCTAGGGATAACTTGCTTTGGCGTTGATATTTTGAAAGACATGGTTGCTTGTTGGTATGCTTGAGTATGTAAGTCTTCATGTCAAAAGTAGACTATTGCTTTGAACCATATAAAAGTCCAAATGTCCATGCTACAAAGAAAAGAAAATGTGATGAACATGTTAGGCAGCATTCCACATCAAAAATTCTGTTTTTATCATTTACCTACTCGAGGACGAGCAAGAATTAAGTTTGAGGATGCTGATACGTCTCCAACATATATATAATTTTTTATTGTTCCATGCTGTTATATTATCATTCTTGGAAGTTTTATAATCATGTATAGTCATTTTATATCATTTTAAAGTACTAACCTATTGACATAGTGCCCAGTGCAAGTTGTTGTTTTCTGCTTGTTTTTTACACCATAGGAAATCAATATCAAACAGAGTCCAAACATAGCGAAACGTTTTGTGGGTCTTTTTGGACCAGAAGACATCCAGTGGGCCGAACAAGTACCGGAGAGGGAGCCCGAGGGAGCAAAAGACACCAGGGTACACCTGGGCCCCAAGGCGCGTCGAGGTGGGTTGTGCCCACCTTGGTGGCCTCCCGCACCACCTCTTTGCACTATAAATACCCCAATATTCCAGAAACCCTTGGAGAGTCATCGAAAATCAATTCCAGCCGCCGCAAGTTCCAGAAACACCAGATCCAATCTAGACACCATCACGGAGGGGTTCATCATGTCCATTGGCGCCTCTCCGATGATGCATGAGTAGTTCTTTGTAGACCTACGGGTCCGTAGTTAGTATCTAGATGGCTTCCTCTCTCTTTTCTCTCTTGATTCTCAATACAATGGTCTCTTGGAGATCCATATGATGTAAGTCTTTTTGCGGTGTGTTTGTTGGGATCCGACGAACTTTGAGTTTATGATCAGATCTATGTTTTTATCCATGAAAGTTATTTGAGTCTTCTTTGATCTCTTATATGCATGATTGATTATAGCCTCGTATTTCTTCTCCGATATTTGGGTTTTGTTTGGCCAACTTGATCTATTTATCTTGCAATGGGAAGAGGTGCTTTGTGATGGGTTCGATCTTACGGTGCTTGATCCCAGTGACAGAAGGGGAAACGACACGTATGTATCGTTGCTATTAAGGATAACAAGATGGGGTCTATTTCTACATAAATAGATCTTGTCTACATCATGTCATCGTTCTTATTTCATTACTCCATTTTTTTCATGAAATTAATACACTTGATGCAGGCTGGATAGCGGTTGATGTGTGGAGTAATAGTAGTAGATGCAGGCAGGAGTCTGTCTACTAATCTTGGACATGATGCCTATACAATGATCATTGCCTGGATATCTCCATGATTATTTGAAATTCTACCAATTGCCCAACAGTTATTGTTTTCCCGCGGTTTGCTATTTTTCTCGAGAGAAGCCACTAGTGAAACCTACGACCCTGGGTCTCTTCTTTAATATATTTGCATCTGCGATCTATTTTCCTTTGCTTTTTACTTTCAGTTCTATTAGACAGAAAATACAAAAAACCTTGCTGCACTTTATTTTATTTCTAATCAATTTATCCAATCTATTAGAACTTTATCCCGTCTCCGTGCCAATTTCTGGCACTGTTGCCCGAAAGGGATGGACAACCCCTTTAACACGTCGGGTGGCGAGTATTTGTTATTTGTGTGCAGGGGTTGTTTACATTGTGTTGCATGGTTCTCCTACTGGTTCAATAACCTTGATCTCATCACTGAGGGAAATACCTACCATTGCTGTGCTGCATCATCCCTTCCTCTATGGGGAAGTACCGACGTAGTTCAAGCAAACATAAATAAGGTGATGCAATTCTATGGTTGACATCATATTTAGCAAGCATTTTACGGAAAGCACCATGAATCAAGTGTGAACCACCATCAGTCATTAAGTATCTAGGGACTCCAAACCTTGCAAGATAACTTCCTTAAACATTTTAATGGAAGTGTCATGACAAACACTACTAGTTGGAATAGCTTGTACCCACTTAGTGACATAATCAACAGCAACCAAAATATAAGTATACCCATTAGAGGAGGGAAAAGGTCCCATATAATCAAAACCCCAAACATCAAATGGTTAAACAGCAAGTGAATAATTCATAGGCATTTCTTGACTCTTACAAACATTACCAAATTCGTTGACATTCATCACAAGATAAAACAAAGTTATGGGCATCTTTGAAGAGAGTAGGCTAATAAAAACCAGATTGCAGTACCTTGTGAGTAGTTCTATCTCCAGCATGATGCCCTCGATAAGCCTCAGAGTGACATTTCTGTCGGATTTGTTCCTGTTCATGCTCAGGTACACAATGTATAATAATACCATCTACTCCTTTGTAAATATGTGGGTCATCCCAAAAGTAATTTCTTAAATCATAGAAGAATTTTTTCTTTTGTTGGTATGTGAAACTAGGTGGTATATATTTAGCAACAATGTAGTTAGCATAGTGAAAGCACAAGTGCTCCCTGGGTGATTTTGGTAATTAATGTCAACATAACTCTTGTTGGATTGATGCTTTTATCTAGTGTATTTCAGATAACTTCAATAATGGCATGGCAAGCACAAGTGGTTGTGGAACCCCTTCAAAGTGGTAAGGACACATATTGGAAAAAGCTCAAGACTCTTCATTTCTATTTAAGTGATCCAAGAAAACATTAAGTCCATAGGAAAGCCAATAATATTAAAAGGGGGTGAGGTGTTGCTTCATGGTCTACTTGCTCAAAATGCTTTGTGATATTGCTCCAAAACCCTCAACCACTTTCCCATTCCAAATATGTCCAAAACTCAAAGTCAAACTCGGACCCACCGAAATATCCTATCCGACGCCACCGAGTTCATTTGTGAAAGCACAAGTGTTCCCTGGGTGATTTTGGTAATAAATGTCAACATATCTCTTGTTGGACTAATACCTCTATCTAGTATATTTCAGATGAGTTCAACATTGGAGTGGCAGGACATGAGGATGTGGAACCCCTTCAAGATGCTAAGTACAAACATTGGCAAAAGCTCAAGACTCTACATTTTCATTTTAGTGATCCAAGATCACATTGAGTCCATAGGAAAGCGAATACTATTAAAAGGGGATGAGGTGTTGCTTAATTGCTTTCTTGCTCAAAGTGCTTAGTGATATGCTCCAAAGCCCTTAACCACTTTCTCATTTCCACATATGTCCTAAACCTAAAAGTCAAACTCGGCCCCACCGATTTGATTCATCCGGCGCCACCGAGTTCACCTGACACAGCCAATACCAGAAACCTTAATCAGTTCGATCTCACCGGTGGGATCTCGGTATCATCGAGATGGCCTTGCAAACTCTCTGTTACCTATTGCAGTTATTTCGGTCTCATCGAGATATGCAGTCGGTCCCATCGAGTTTGCTTGACCAAGTCTTTGTTTGCTTATTGCTGAAAATGGTCTCACCGAGTTCACGCAATCAGTCTCACCGAGATGAGGTTGTGCACTAACCCTAGCACATCGATCCCACTGAGTTGACCTTGTCGGTCCCACTGAAAAGCCTAACGTTCACATTTTGAACCAAGTCGGTCTGACTGAGTTTGGGAATTTCTGTGTAACGGTTAGATTTTGTGTGGAGGCTATATATACCCCTCCACCCCCTTCTCCATCACAGAGAGAGCCATCAGAACGTGCCTACACTTCCACTACTCATTTTCTGAGAGAGAACCACCTACTCATGTGTTGAGTCCAAGACATTCCGATCCAACCACAAGAATCTTGATCTCTAGCCTTCCCCAAGTTACTTTCCACTCAAATCATCTTTCCACCATAGCCAAATCTGTGAGAGAGAGTTGAGTGTTGGGGAGACTATCATTTGAAGCACAAGAGCAAGGAGTTCATCATCAACACACCATCTATTACCTTTTGGAGAGTGGTGTCTCCTAGATTGGTTAGGTGTCACTTGGGAGCCTCCGTCAAGATTGTGGAGTTGAACCAAGGAGTTTGTAAGGGCAAGGAGATCGCCTACTTCATGAATATCTACCCAAGTGAGGCAAGTCCTTCGTGGGCGATGGCCATGGTGGGATAGACAAGTCTGCTTCTTCATGAACCCTCCATGGGTTGAGCCCTCCGTGGACTCACGCAGCCGTTACTCTTCGTGGGTTGAAGTCTCCATCAACATGGATGTACGATAGCACCACCTATCAGAACCACGCCAAAAATCTCCGTGTCTCCAATTCCATTTGCACACTCCAATCCCATCCCTTTACTTTCTGGCAAGTTGCATGCTTTTCTTTCCGTTGCTCATATATTCTTGCCATGATTGCTTGAAATGTATGAATGTTTGAAGTTGTGCTGATTTCCCACCTCAATTTGAAAAACATAGAAACTGCTATCTTTACTTGTTGAGGGTCTAATCACCCCCCTCTAGACACCTCTTCTCGATCCTTTCAATTGGTATTAGAGCTTTGGTCTCCATTGCTTTGGTTTAAACACCATTGGAGGAAGATGGATGAGTCTACGATTGGAAGTATTAGACATGGAGTGCCTATGCTTGATGGAGAGTTCTTTATTGCTTGGAAAAATGAGATGCATGAGATTTTCAATGAATATCTCTTGAACAAGTACATTACTACCCCTTGTGCGCCCCTTGTTGACCCCTTGCATCCTGTCCCTGATGAGTCTCTTGATAGGATTCGCAACCTTAGAATGGCCAGTCTTATCACTGGAGGATTACCTAGAAACTTGATTGCTCGCTTGCCAACTCTTAAATGTGCTTACACTATATGGTGATTTCTCGAGGAAAGATTTCCAGACTATTCCTTGAAAAACATAAATGAGATTCTTCACAAGTCTATTGCTTTGAATAAGATGAGTCCCAATGACCCTAAGTTTGGTGACTTTCTATTTGAGCTTTGTGACCTTATGCGTACCAAAGGAGATGTTGGAATCATTAGCAATATCATATCCAAAGTCATTAGAATTCATAGAGATGCACATTGTCATGATCGCAAAACTAATGAATCACTCTCTCTAGGAAATGATCAATCACAAGATGATGTTGAACGTGGATACTATGATAGTGACTATGATCTCGATGAGTCTATGAGACACTTTGGACTTATGGAAAACCTTCGCGGCTACATGGCTGGAGGGAAGGAATGGGTTCTTGATAGTGGATGTACCGATCACATGACCGGAGACAAGGATATGTTTCGTGAGCTTGCTGAAAACGACGGCCCTCGAAAGTATCTCACTTTTGGTGATAACTCAAAGGGTAAGGTGGTTGGCCTCGGTAAGGTGGCCATCTCACATGACAGCTCCATACAAAATCTTATGCTCGTTGAATCTCTTGGCTACAATTTACTTTCTATATCTAGACTAGCTAATTTTGGTTTCAATGTCCTATTCACTGAAGTAGATTGCCAAGTGTTTCGAAGAGACAATCATAATATGGTCTTTACCGGCATACCTAGATGTGATCTATACATTGTTGATTTCACTAAAAAGGCTCAACCTAGAACTTTCTTAATTGCTAAATCCTCTAAAGGCCGGCTATGGCATAGACGGTTAGGTCATGCATCCATGCGAAATATTGACAAGCTTATTAAAGGTGATCATATCCTTGGTGTTAAATATGCTATATTGACAAGGATAGACTTTGTAGTGCTTGCCAAGCAGGAAAACAAGTTGGAGGAAGTCATCCCGTGAAGAACATCATGACCACGAGGAGACCACTTGAGCTACTTCAGATGGATCTCTTCGGTCCCAACGCTTACAAGAGTCTTGGTGGTAACTCATTCGGATTGGTCATTGTTGATGATTTTTCAAGATTTATGTGGGTGTTCTTTCTGGATGATAATTCGCAGGTCCAAAAGCTCTTCAAGAACTTCGCTAGGAATGCCCAAAATCAATTTGAAGTGAAGATCAAGAAGGTTCGCAGCGACAACGAAATGGAGTTCAAGAACGCCAATGTGGACACCTTTCTTGACGAAGAAGGGATTTCACATGAGTTCTCGGCTACGTACACCCCTCAACAAAATGGAGTTGTTGAGAGGAAGAAACGGACGCTCATCAAAATGGAGAGAATGATGCTTTATGAGTACAAGACGCCAAAACACTTTTGGGCGGAAGCGGTTGAGACAGCTTGCCATGCAACAAATCGTCTATATCTTCACAAGCTACTCTGCAAGACGGCATACGAGCTTCTCGCCGGTAACAAACCACAATTTGGATACTTTCGAGTATTCAGGTCAAAGTGCTACATTCTTGATAAGCATTGTCGTTCGAAATTTGTTCCTAAATCTCATGTAGGATTTCTTCTCGGTTATGGCTCAAACTCTCACACCTACCGTGTCTACAACAACTTCACCCGAAAGGTTGAAGATACGGTAGATGTGAAGTTTGATGAATTTAACGGCTCATAAGTAGAGAAATTGCCAATTGATGTAGGTGACAAAGATCCTTCAGAAGCTATACAAGACTTGTCTATTGGCAAGATTCGCCCAACGGAGGTGAAGGAGAGTACCTCGTCTGTCCAAGTGGAATCCTCAACCTCATGCCAAGGTGAACCACAAGTTGACTTGGAGGCATCGACAAGTGGGACACATCAAGACAATGAAAACAAGGATGTACAATAAGATGAACCTCGACGAGCTCCTTCTCCACCTCCACGAGAGAACAACAATGCCAACAATAACGAAGAAAGACAAGAGGAAGAACAAGACAATGAAGAGGATATTCCACACTGACCCAAACAAAAGCTCTCACGAGTTCGAGCAAGAGTCCCAAGACATCATCCCATCGAACAAATCTATGATGATATTCAAACCAGGAGAATTACTCGTTTGGCTAACTTTTGTGAACATTACTCAATCATTTCTAGCATTGAACCAATGAAGGTTGAAGATGCTCTTGATGATCCGGATTGGGTGAACTCTATGCATGAAGAGCTACACAATTTCAATAGCAACCAAGTGTGGACATTGGTTGAAAAGCCCGATAAGAAGCACAATGTCATTGGAACCAAATGGGTGTTTCGGAAGAAGAAAGATGAAGATGGACAAGTTGTATGCAACATGGCTCTTCTTGTTGCTCAAGGCTACACTCAAGTTGAAGGTATGGACTACGATGGGACAATGCCCCCGTTGCTAGACTTGAGTCCATTCGCATCTTACTTGCTTATGCCAATCATCATGACATCACCCTTTATCAAATGGACATTAAAAGTGCCTTTCTTAATGGTGAAATTGAGGAGGAAGTTTATGTTAAACAACCTCCTAGTTTTGTTAATTCCAAGAAACCCAATCATGTTTACAAACTTCACAAAGCTCTTTATGGTCTTAAACAAGCTCCTAGAGCGTGGTATAAATGCTTGACTAAGTTCCTTATTCAAAAAGGCTTTGAGATTGGAAAGATTGATTCTACACTTTTTACTAAAAGGGTTAATGGTGAATTATCTGTGTGCCAAATTTATGTGGATGATATCATATTTGGTTCGACTAACCCTCATTTTAGTGAAAAGTTTGGAAGGCTAATGTCAGAGAAGTTTGAGATGTCTATGATGAGTGAACTCAAGTTCTTTCTTGGTTTGCAAATCAAGCAAACCAAGGAGGGTACCTTTCTTTCTCAAACAAAGTACACCAAAGACTTATTCAAGAAGTTCAACATGCAAGAATGCAAATGTATGAGTACCCCATGCCTACTAGTGGACATCTTGACTTGACAAAGGATGGCGAATCAGTTGACCAGAAGGTTTACCGCTCTATGATTGGTTCATTGTTATACCTATGTGCCTCATGTCCCGATATTATGCTAAGTGTGTGCATGTGTGCAGGATATCAAGCGGCCCCCAAAGAATGTCATCTTAAAGCTGTGAAAAGGATGGTGAGATACTTAATTCACACACCAAACTATGGCATTTGATATCCTGAGAGGTCTTCCTTTGATCTTGTTGGCTACTCCGATTTGGAATATGCTGGTGACAAGGTTGATAGAAAGTCCACTTCGGGTACTTGTCAATTTCTTGGTAGATCTCTTGTGTCTTGGTCCTCCAAAAAAGAAAACTCAGTATCCTTATCCACCGCCTAAGCGGAATACATTGCCGCCGTATCATGTTGTGCTCAACTACTTTGGATGACCAAAACTCTTAAAGATTATGGGATATATGCGAAACATGTTCCATTGCTTTGTGGAAATGAAAGTGTCGGTGTGGGAACGACACCTATGGGATCACTAGAATCCCTACTACGGTTGCCGGGGCGCGAGGTTGTGGAAAGAGCGGGTCTAGGAGTCAGGACAAAGATTGTTTACCCAGGTTCGGGCCGCGAGGATGCGTAATACCCTAGTCCTGCTTTGGTGTATATTTGAGTGTGCTTGAGCTCTTGAGCTAGCTACCGTGCATGGCTTGTTCAAAAGAGCCGAATCCTTTCCCAGTATGCCTCGGGCCTCCTTTTATAGTCGAAGGGGGCGCCACAGTGGCTTACAGGAGGTGGAAAGGTGTACGGTGGCTGAGTTTATCACCTTCCATTATGGGACATAATGCATTAAATGCACTCCTTAGGTGTCCCCTTGCTTTATTGGGGACAATAACGAGGCCCGTCCTGTCCGTCGCCACCTCGCCTTGCCTCGATACACGTCTAGGCCAACAAGGCGTGCAGTGCCATGTAGGATGGCAGGCTGCTGAGTTGGCGTGGTGGTAGGGTCTTCACAAAGATCTGCATGCCACCACGCAGGTGATTGCTGAGGTGGCCTGGAAACCGCTAGTCGCCATGCAGGTGCCTGCCTAGTTGGTGGGTTGGCAGCCGAATGGGAACGGCGGTGGAGCTTCGGCAGATGTGGGCCTGGCTGCGGCCCCACGGATGTCCTCGGCAAGGGCCTTGCCGGGGCCCTGCCAAGGGTCTTGTCGTGATATCGCGGTCGTCCCCAGCAAGGATATTGCCGGAGGTCTCATGGATTTCCTCGGCAAGGATCTTGCCGAGGATCATCGTCTTCTGGTCCTTATCTGATCTTGTGTGTTTGTGATATTTACAAAGATCTGGATGCCATCATGGAGGTGCCTCCGGAGCCTTGGTTCCAACATGGTTGATGGCATTGGAACTATTGGGCTCATGGGTGGCACGCTCCGCTGGCGCTGGGCAAGTTGCCCTGGCAAGGCCCTTGCCGGGGCTGCAAAGGCTGCCCCGGCAGGGGTCTTGCCGGGGGGCCTGCCTCGCCCTGTTGCCTCTTGTGTCTCTGGTCTTGGCGTTTCCTTGATTATCTTGTGCCTTCGGCTTCCCTCCTCTGCCCTGCTAGGTGTGGCCGCGGGCGCGGCTCTGACTGCCCGTGCACAAGTAAAGGGGTACGGAAGGGAGCCCTTACTTTTGTACACTGACAGGAGCCTCCGGGCCTGGGCCACGCATAAGCGCGACGCGTTGTTGGGCTAGGACCAAAACGGTGCGCGGGCAGGCGGGCCGGACTTTTACCGCGGTAACTCCCTTGTCCGTTGTGCTTCCCCACGACTCGCGTTGAATGCGTGACGTGGGGGTCGTGCGTGGAATGACCGCAAAATGCTTGCGAAATCTGTGGCGAATAGTAAAGAGGTGGCTTGCGTGTTCCCTCGGAATGACAGAGCCGCCGCTCATTTACTCTCTCCGCCTTGGAACCGTCGTTCCATGTTTCCCACTATGGCCGCCCCCTTGCGCCACGTACGCCGCATGCACGACGTGGGGTAGGTGACACACGCGCGGGATATGGGAAGGCGTGCGTGGGACGATACTCACGTGCCCTCGATTGGTCGGGGAGGGTGGTTGATGGCCTCGCCTTCTACCACTTTATTGAGCCTGATTCAAGCGGGCTCTTCAGGGGCGTAGAGCTAGTCCTTCGGCCTCCCCTGCCCAACTATAAAAAGGGGACTCCGGGGCAGGAGGAAAAACATATCTCTGCGTCTCCCCCTGTCTCCATCCTCACCCATGGTCATGGCGAGGGGGCATGGCCGCGGCCGTTCTTCTGTGGAGGCGACCAGGTCCTCCTCCCGCCAGAGAGCTACGGCAGTCAAGGAAGAGCTGGATGCTCAGGGTGAAGGCCATACTCGAGGCGGGGCTGCTGGGCGGGGCCGCAGTCGGCGAGGTGGTCGAGGCAGAGGTGGGCGCGGAAGGGGGATGCATGCGCCGTCTCCATCTCTGTCGCCATCTCCCTCGCCAACTCCTCCTGCTTCGCTGAGCGGCCACGTCGGGGACTCGGCGCTCGAATTCATCCTGCAGCTGCATGGGCCGCCGCGCCGTAGCCTTTGTCTTCCCGGGCATTCTTGTGTGTGCTGGAGGTCGACTAGCCACCGTGGCTGAGGCTTCACATGAAGGGGTGTTGCACGGTGACATGTGGGTGAACACAGTGTTCCCCGCCCCTCAAGTGATGCTCCTTCGTCGGGGCTGGAAAACCATTGCATGTGCACATTGCTTGATGGATGGGCACATCCTCTGCTTCAAGCAAGCGGAGAGTGACTTGCTCTCCATCAAGGTCTTCGGGCGCTCGGGACACAGATTAGGATGCTGTGCGGAGAGCTCGACTGATGGCGAAAGCTCCTCTTCAAGCGAGAGTGACGGGGAGGACAGCAACAGCGATGACGAGGGTAGCAGGCGGGAGGATGACGGGTCCGACTAGGCGTTGGGCACACCGTTCCTGGGCGACGCTGGCAGCGCCATCATCTGCATCGCTAGCTCCTTGAACTTCTCAGGGTAGCCTCCTTGGGCGGCTGGCCCGGGAAGGCCGGAGAAGGCGAAGAAGGCGGGTGTCGGGACGTCAAGTCAGAGTACGCGGGCACCGATGCCTTCATAGCGTATTCCCGTCCCACTACCTCATCTTTCGGCTCTTCTCCCGGCACCACCATCACCAGCCCTCTTTTGGACGACCACCGGGATGTTCTCTTGGTGTCTTCTGCTGCTTGTACCTCGCCTAGGCACTCCTTTTGCCCTCCTGCTGTCTTGTTCCGCTTCCTGGGGGAGGAACATGAAAGGGATTACGGGCATCTTATCTCTCTTTAGTTTTTAAGACTATGTGTACTTGTCAGATTTAAACCTTGTAATCCCCTTGCTCATGTTTATATTCCGTACGAACTGTACATGTATGGGACGTATTATTGAAAAAGGGTTCTTGTCGGGTTCTTTGTGCGTGAGCGAGGCCCATGCCAAGGAATGATTCCTTGTTATTTTTAAGATAAACATTGTCACCCGGCAACACGCCTTGCCATCCCCTTGCTTCAGTCGACCATACTCACGCTTTTGGCGGAGCCAGGGGTGAAGTAGGGTTAGGCCCTTTGTTCGCTTCCTTGTCACCGCGACTACAACCAAGTTCCGACCCAGGGATTGGGTACAGGAAAAGGGGAGCACGGTGGCCTAGGAATAAAACGAGGTTTCATACGTCCCAATTCTATACGAAAATGCAAAACATGGGATAAAGGACATATCTGAATCTGCAGCTCCCCCGACAACCTTGGCTTGTCGTGGTTGGACCCTTGTGTCTGCAGCCCCCGACAACCTTGGTTTGCCGGGATCGGAGAGCCCACTCGTTCTCTTTATTCCAAATAGCTCAGCAGAAATGTCCATATACCCCGCGAACCAAAGAGGACGGAAAGGAACAGAGAGACGCACACTCGACCTCTATGCTAGGGGTTAGTCGCCGCTAAGCACTATCAACCCTAACCGAGGGAGAGACTTAACCTAGCATGCATGCTATAACTTAGGGTGCCAACGCTTCATTTATTTATGCTCAGGGTCTGTGCCTGGCATTGTACATAGGGTTACATGCCTTGCTGGCAAGGCTCGTACAATAGGT
>NC_041383.1:615080960-615105169 GCF_002162155.2 Triticum dicoccoides
GGGTAAAACTTGCAAAGATGCTCGATGTTCCAGGAGTTGCGCACTGGAATGGCATCTTCGATCTCCAGGCAGACTGCGCCGAGCATGGTGACTCATATTACCTGATAAGGGCCTTCCCACTTTGGCGTCAACTTGTTGGAGTTCATGGCCAATTTAACGCACCGAAGAACAAGGTCGCCTTTGTCAAAGCTTCGGGCGTGAACCTTGCGGCTATGATAGTGGCGCAAGGCTTGCTGGTAGCACGCTCTCACAGCCGCCCGAAGACGATCTTCCTCGAGGAGCGTTGCGTCATCTTGCCACAATCGCTCTTGCTCAAGCTCCTCATAAGAGAGCACTCGTGGTGACCCGTATATGAGTTCCGTGGGCAGAACTGCTTTTGCCCCGTATACCAGGGCAAAGGGCATCTGGCCTGTGGCTCGATTTGGTGTCATTCTGATCGACCAAAGAACTGCCGGCAACTCATCGATCCAGCGCCTTCCGCTCTTGCAGCTTGTCAAAGGTCTTTGTCCTCAGGCCTCACAGCACTTCAGCATTTGCCCTCTCAGCCTGGCCGTTGTTCCGTGGGTGTGCCACGGAAGCGAAACAGACCTTGTTGCCGAGGTCGTGGATGTATTACATGAAGGTGCGGCTTGTGAACTGCATGTCGTTGTCGGTGATGACTGTTTGGCACCCCAAAACGGAATAATAGCCCCTTGAAGAATTTAACGGCTAACTGCGTTGTCACCTTCCTCACTGCTTCCACCTTCGGCCACTTTGTGAACTTGTTGATTGCAATGTACAAGTACTCAAAGCCCCCGACAGCGCAGGGGAAAGGGCCCCGTATGTCGAGCCCCCAGACCAAAAATGGATAGGAGAGAGGGATTCTTTGAAGGGCTTGAGATGGCTAATGAAGCTTCTTTGAATGGAATTGACATGCTTCACACTTGGTTACTAGTGGCGTCGCATCCTGGAGGGCAGTGGGCCAGAAGAAACCTTGCCGGAAGACCTTGCCGGCAAGGGACCTCGACCTTATGTGGGAGCCACGTATGCCTCCATGTATCTCTGCCAACAGCTCCAGTCCTTCCTCCCGGGGAATGCACTTCAATTTCACACCGTTTGGTCTTTTTCTGTACAAAACATTGTCAACGAACTGATACATGGCAGACCGGCAGGATACTTTCTCCGCTTCTTCCTGCTCCTCAGGAAGTTCCCCTTTTTGGAGGAATCGAATGGTATGCTGCCCCCATGCCGGAGCCTGGGGCTCGACGGCAAGGACTAAAGGCATTTCCTCTGCCATGGGAGCGGCTGTCTCTACGGCCAGGGCTTGATGCCCTGCCGGAGTGAGTTGCCCCATGGCAGGCTCAGTGTCCACGGCAATAGCTTTGCCAGCAGCTCCTGGGAGCTCGGTGGGAAAGTACTTGTCGGGGCCTGATTTCCTCCGCTTGTTCTGCTTCGTTGATGGTTCAACGGATGGTTGAGTTAACTGAAGCACAAAAGTACCTGGTTCAACACGTAGTTTGAAGGCGGCGCGCTTCGACAGGTAGTCGGTGATGTCGTTCTCCACTCGGGGAACATGCTCCGCCTAAATACCGTCAAAGCGCTCCTCCAGCTTCCTCACCTCATCTACGTAGGCCTCCATCAATGGGCTTTGATAGTCCTTGTTGACCTGCCTGACGACAAGCTGTGAATCACCCCTGACGTTGAGCTTCTTTATCCCAAGGCCTGCCGCGATCCTGAGACCGGCAAGCAATCCCTGGTATTCAGCAGTGTTTTTCGTCGACATCTCCCTAGGAAAGTGCATCTGGATTACATACTTGAGGTGCTCTCCGATGGGTGCGATAAGAAGCACACCAGCACTGGCGCCTTGCAGCGAGAAAGCCCCATCAAAGTACATAATTCAGTTGCGACTTGTTTCCTTGCCGAGAAGAGTGGTCTCCTGGATTTCTTCGTCGGGCGTCGAGGTCCATCCTGCAATGAACTCCGCCAAGACTCTGCTCTGGATCATCGAAGTACTTTCAAACTTCAAACCGAAGCTCAACAGTTCCAAGGCCCATTCCGCAATCCTCCCGGTTGTGTCCGGGTTATGCAGTATCCATTGCAACGGGAGGCGGGTGACGATGGTGATCTCGTGCGCTTGGAAGTAATGATGCAGCTTCCTGAAGGCCATCAGGAGGCCGAAGAGCAATTTCTGCACACTGGAGTACCTTAACCTAGCTCCCTACAAGAGGGATCTGACGAAGTAAACGAGGTGCTGCATCTTCTTCTTACTATGCACCACTTCATCTGACTGCGCAGGCCCTGCCGGGGGGCCTCGCCTTGTCGGGACCATGCCTTGCCGGGGGGAGCTCTGGCTCACCATCCGCCAGTCCTACTGTTGCCACTGCCTCTTCGTCGACCTCCATCTGTACCACTAGCGCGGCGCTGACCACTTGATTCGTTGCCACTAGATACAGCAGCAATGACTCTTGTGGTTTAGGCGCAACCAGTATTGGCATGGAGGAGAGGTGTTTCTTCAAATCCTGCGGTGCTACTTCGGCTTCTAGGGTCCATTCCATTGGGCCCACCTTTTTCAAGATTTTGAAAAAGGGAAGGGCATGCTTAGTAGACTTGGAGATGAATCTGCTCATGGTGGCAACGCAGCGAGTGAGCCGACACACTTAGGTGCCTCAATCTGCTCAATGGCCTTGATCTTGTCTGGATTCACCTCGATCCCACGCTGTGACACACAGAACCCGAGAAGTTTGCCGGATGGAACGCCGAAGACACACTTCTCAGGGTTCAGCTTGAGGTTGATCTTGCGCAAATTTGCAAACGTCTCTTCCAAATCTTGTACAAGTGTTGCCTTGTCCTTGGTTTTGACCACTATTTCATCCATATAAGCTTCCATATTTCTATGTAGCTGGTGCTCAAAACCAATTTGGACTGCTCTTGCAAAGGTTGAGCCAGCACTCTTCAACCCGAAAGGCATCCGTAAAAAGCAATATGTACCACATGGGGTGATGAATGTTGTCTTCTCTTCATCTTCTTTCATCATGAAGATCTGGTGGTATCCTGAGTAGGCGTCAAGGAATGACAACAAGTCACACCCGACCGTGGAGTCAACAATCTGGTCAATGCGCAGCAACGGGATAGGGTCTTTTGGACACGCCTTATTGATATCTGTGTAATCAATACACAGCCTCCACTTCCCATTTGCCTTGCGCACCACCACCGGATTGGCCAACCACGTCAGATGGAGTACTCCCCTCACCAAGCCTGCTGCTTCTAGCTTCTTGATCTCCTCTGTGATGAACTCTTGCCTTTCCAAAGCTTGCTTCCTGACCTTCTGCTTGAAGGGTCGCGCATGAGGACAGACAGCAAGGTGGTGCTCAATCACCTCCCTGGGAACGCAGGGGATGTCAGATGCTTGCCATGCAAACACATCGACATACGCCTGCAGGAAAGTGATGAGTGTGCCTTCCTATTTGCTACCGAGGGCGGAGCTTATGGTGAAAGCCCCTCCCGTGCCATCCTCCTTGACGGACACCTTCTTGGTCTCTGGTGGTGCAGCTCTAGATTTCTTGCTCTTGCCGGTGGAGCTCTCTGGCATGTCCTTGATGGGAGCACAACACTCCGAAGAGGTGCACTTGCCGGAGTGGGTGCGAGAGGTCTTGCCGGTATTCATCCCTCCCCGGGCTTCAGCGGCAGGAGAAAGTGCCTTGGCAGCAGTCGCTACAACTGCTTCCCGGTAGAGTTGGTCAGTGTAGATCAGCGCATCCTTCTTGTCGGAGGGGACGGTGATGATGCTCATCGGCCTGGGCATCTTCAGCGTGTTATAGGCATAGTGCGACGCTGCCATGAACTTGCCTACTGCCGGGCGGACGAGGATCCCGTTGTAGGGCAAGGGGATCTAGGCTACGTTGAAGACAATCCTCTCCGTCCCGTAGTTAAACTCGCCTCCAAACGTCACAGGCAGCGTGATCTTACCCTTCGGCTGACTCCTTCCCGGGTTGACCCCTTGAAACGTGGCCGTCTCTTCGAGGTTCCCATCTGGAATCGGCAGCCTTTTGACCACAACAGGCGAGATCAAGTTCAGACCAGCCCCGCTGTCAACTAGCATCTTTGTCACCTTGAGGTTGCGTATTGTTGGTGAAACCAACAACGGCAGACACCTGACTGCAGTTGTGCGATCAGGGTGGTCCTTGGTGTCAAAAATGATAGGTGTGCTAGACCACTTTAGTGGCTTCCGAGCGTTGAACGATGGCTCCGCCGCTGCGATCTCACGCGCCCACTACTTCAGCTGGCGGTGAGAAATGTGCAGCGAGGCGCCACCGTTAACGCACATGGCCTCTGTAGCTTTCTGAAACTCGTGGTTGCCGGACTCGTCTTCCTCATCATGACCATCCCCTTCCTGCTCCTTGTGGCGGCCCCGGGCGAGCCTCTCTTGCTGGTCATCCTTGCCGCAGCAGCCTCCTTGGCCGCCACGCTTCTTGCCATATCCTTCGGCACCGTCCTGACCCTTCTCCTTGTCCCGCCTCTCATACTCTGCTTTTGCTTCTCAGCAAGCAGCTCAACATGTCGGCAGTTCTGGAGGTTGTGGCCCTTGGTGCGGTGGATCTTGCAGTACTGCTTGTTGGAGCTTTCTGGCTTGTCGGCAGCCGCCAGGGCCCGGCAAGCAGCATACCTGGCAAATTCCTTGCCGGGGTCGTTCACCTTGGCCTTCTTGGCAGCGCCGGCGTCGTCGGATCCCTCGATAGCAAGCACGGCCTTGCCCTTGCGCTTTCTATTGCAGCGATGACCCTTCTTAATCAGGGCGGCAGTGTCTTCGTCTGTGGAGTCGGTTTCCGCACCAGCGTCCTCATCGGGGTACTTCCTCCCCTCTTCAGCTCGAGCGCACCTATCGGCCAGAACATAAAGTTCGGCCACATATTTGACCTTGTTCATCGCCAGCTCTTCACGCATCTTGCGGTTGTGCACATTTTGATGGAATGCGCTGATCACGGCGGCGGGATGAACATCTGGGATGTTGTACTTCACCCGGCTGAACCTTTGTATGTACTTGCGCAGGCTTTCACCTTCCTTCTGGGGGATGATATGCAAATCACTTGCCTGGCCATGAGCTTGATGGCCCCCAGTGAAGGCGCCAACGAACTCATGGCACAAATCCGACCAAGAAGAAATGGAATCCGCCGGCAAGTGCATCAACCATGACATGACATTGGGCTTAAGTGCCAACGGGAAGTAATTGACAAGCACCTTGTCATCGCGGGCTCCAGCAGCTTGCATCGCGATGGTGTAGATGCTGAGGAACTCCGACGGGTGAGTCTTGCCGTTATACTTCTCGCCAACGTTGGGCTTGAACGTGCGGTGGGAGGGCCACTGGAACTACCACAGCTCACGGGTAAAGGCTCGGCAACCCACCTCGTAAGGTAAGCCACCATTGCCTCTCGGTACCGGGTGGTCCATAGTGGGCCCCGCCCGCCTATATGACTAGTGCCACGCATCACGCTGGCATTCGATGGTGGTTCAAGCGTCTTCAAGGGATCGCTCCCGAAGAACTTGGCGCTGATCGCGGTGGGTACATGGATTGTACAACGCTATGGAAATGTTATCACAAGCATCATCATGACGTACCGACACCCGCGGTAACTGGTGGTGGAGGAGAGTGCACCGTGGCCGCATCACCTTCGGCCCTTCCACCACTAGCATGTGGTGGCCCAACGGAGCGTCGGCCTAAGTGCCCCGCCGGTAACGGCTCATCTCTGTTGGCGACGCCGACGAGGCTCCGGATGATGGCTCTCCACTCATCGAGCTTTACCACAGCAGAAGGGAAGTCGAGGAGCAGCTGCGCGCACGCCAAAGCTTCTGCTGGCATGGGTGGCGGCGAAAGCTGCGTGGACCGTGACGCGCTCCGACTTCTAACCATGTTAGAAGGAGCTCTATCATGGCCCTACGGCTGTATGCCATCTTCGCCGACACTTCTGCGTGCATGCTGGCTTCCTTCGTCCTGCGAATGATGCGCAGGACACTTCCCAAGGCGGCGCCCGGGGTCACCAGCATGGTGACGCTGCTCATCGCGCACAACTTGGGAAGAGCGCATCGTGGGCGCTGGCGTAGGTGTCTTGGAGGTCGCCATGCCGCTGCCCTTTGAGGGCCCCGCTCTGCCTGCGGGGGGCCCAGCTCCGTCTTTGGATTTGGCGGCTTGCGGCCCGTCGTCTCGTGCAAGAACGACACCGCTCACTAGGCTTTGATTGCCAAAGTGATGTGGGTGTTCACGGGCTGCGCCTCGGGTTCTGTCCGCGACCACCCAGCTACTCGCCCGCACTGGTACGGGCTGTCCGGCTCTGGATGAACCGACCACCGTCGTCGTCTTCCTCTTGGGAGCCATGGCGATGAAGACTGCTAAACTGACGGGTAAACCGGATTTTTACAGCTCATGCCCCCTGCCTGGCGCGTCAAAGATGTCGGTGTGGGAACGACACCTATGGGATCACTGGAATCTCTACTACGGTTGCCGGGGCGCTAGGTTGTGGAAAGAGCCGGTTTAGGAGTCAGCACAAAGATCGTTTACCCAGGTTCGGGCCACCAGGATGCGTAATACCCTAGTCCTGCTTTGGTTTATATTTGAGTGTTCTTGAGCTCTTGAGCTAGCTACGGTGCATATCATGTTCAAAAGAGCCGAATCCTTTCCTAGTACGCCTCGGGCCTCCTTTTATAGTCGAAGGGGGTGCCACAATGGCACACAGGAGGTGGAAAGGTGTACAGTGGCTAAGCTTATCGCCCGCCATTACGGGACAGAATGCATTAAATGCGCTCCTTAGGTGTCCCCTTGCTTTATTGGGGACAATAACGAGGCCCGTCCCGTCCGTCGCCGCCTCGCCTTGCCTCGACACATGTCCAGGCTAACGAGGCGTGCAGTGCCATGTAGGCTAGTAGGCTGCTGAGTTGGCTTGGTGGTAGGGTCTTCACAAAGAACGGTATGCCACCACGCAGGTGCTTGCTGAGGTGGCCTCGAAACCGCACGTCGCCACGCACGTGCCTTCCTAGTTGATGGGCTGGTAGCTGGATGGGAACGGCTGTGGAGCTTCGGCGGATGTGGGACTGGCTGTGGCTCCGCGGATGTCCTCGGCAAGGGCCGTTCCGGGGCCCCGGCAAGGGTCTTGCCGTGACATCGCGGTCGTCCCTGGCAAGGATATTGCCAGAGGTCTCGTGGATTTCCTTGGCAAGGATCTTGCCGAGGATCGTCGTCTTCTGGTCCTTATCTAACCTTGTGTGTTTGTGATCTTTACGAAGATCCTCATGCCATCATGGAGGTGCCTCCCAAGCCTTGGTTCCAACGTGGTTGATGGCATTGGAACCTTTGGGATCAAGGGTGGCACGCTCCGCTGGCGCTGGGCAAGTTGCCCCGGCAAGGCCCTTGCCGGGGCTGCGGAGGCTGCCCTGGCAAGGGTCTTGTCGGGGGCCCTTGTTAGTGTCAAAACCGGTGGATCTCGGGTAGGGGGTCCCGAACTGTGCGTCTAAGGCTAATGGTAACAGGAGGGCGGGGACACGATGTTTACCCAGGTTCGGGTCCTCTCGATGGAGGTAATACCCTACTTCCTGCTTGATTGATCTTGATGATATGAGTATTACAAGAGTTGATCAACCACGAGATCGTAGAGGCTAAACCCTAGAAGCTAGCCTATGATTGTGATTGTTCTTGTCCTATGGACTAAACCCTCCGGTTTATATAGACACTCGAGGGGGCTAGGGTTACACAGAGTCGGTTACAGAGAAAGGAATCTTTATATCCGAATTGCCAAGCTTGCCCTCCATGCAAGAGAGTCTCATCTGGACATGGGACGAAGTCTTCTATCTTGTATCTTCATAGCCCAACAGTCTGGCATATGCATGTAGTCCGGCTGTGCGAGGACCCCTTAATCCAGGACTCCCTCAGTAGCCCCTGAACCAGGCTTCAATGACGATGAGTCCGACACGTAGATCGTCTTCGGCATTGTAAGGCGGTTTCCTTCTCCGAATACTTCTAAGTAGATCTTGAACATAAGAATCGTGATCGGCTCTGCAAAACAAATTCCACATACCACTGTAGAGAGTATAAAATCCCACGAGTCCAATCTGCTGACAACTCATAGCGTGACATCACGCCACGGCCCGGTCTTTATTCGAACCATTTTATCCTTCCCCTCCGTATTTCGAGGCGCGGTTTCATTGGCACGTCTTGTCAAAGAAGAGATCGTGTCCCCTTATCACGGGATTCTCATTGATGCGGGTACGGGTAACCCAACCGTGCCATCCACACGGCGCTTGGGAAATAAGCGAGCTTTAGGGCAAGTTGGGAGGCACATGATTTTTCCTGCCTTTATAAAGGGATAAGGATTCCTTCTTTCACCCACGCCTTCCTCTTCCTCTGCTCATTCACTCTCGAGCTCCAGCGCCCAAGCAGCCACCTCTTCTGCCCCAAAAAGCACTCCAACCATGTCCGGATCCAGAGCGCAAGGCAACTGGATGGCCTCCTCCGTCAAGGAGAAGGATATCAAAAAACTCCGGGAGGCCAGATACGTGGCCAGGAAGATCGCACACCGTCTCCCACTGGCGGGACAGATCGTCCCTACTCCGGAACCCCGCGAGAGGGTTGTATTCCTTCCTCACTTGGTCCGCGGGCTGGGGTTTCCCCTCCACCCATTCATTCGCAGCATTATGTATTACTACGGGATTGATTTCCATGACCTATCCACCAATTCCTTCCTCAACATCTCGACATTCATCATTGTGTGCGAGGCCTTCCTCTGCATCCCTCAACACTTCGGACTGGGCTAAAGATTTTCAATGTGAAGCCAAAGGTGGTAGGTGGCGAACACGCCAAGTGCGGAGGCACCATGGTGAGCAAGATGCCCAACGTCAAATGGCCATCAGGTACATTCAACGAATCCATCAAAGGTTGGCAACAACAATGGTTCTATGTCACCAAGCCACGCGGCACCAAATGGGCCACAGCCCCTGAAATCCGATCCGGAGCCCCACGCGGCTCACATCCTAGCCCGAAAAGGGCCTAGACTGGTCTTTGTTAGACAAGCTGACGATGCTCCAAGTGTGTATCAAGAGCATGGAGGACAAGAATATCAAACTTGTC
Organism: Triticum dicoccoides; assembly: GCF_002162155.2. Lineage (NCBI taxonomy): Eukaryota > Viridiplantae > Streptophyta > Magnoliopsida > Poales > Poaceae > Triticum > Triticum dicoccoides. The sequence continues at coordinate 615,090,049 of NC_041383.1, forward strand.
GATGTGGTCCAGGTGATGCTAGTTCACCGGATCCTTCCATGTTAATGTCGGACTTGCAATCTATGGGAGTTTGATCCTGCCAAGCACCAAACCTTGCTGGAGTTCTTCGGCACGATGCACGAAGACATCTGGAAGGTGCTATTCAAACCTGGCAAGTCGTGGCCGGACACCACCGAGGATCGCGGGCACAAATCGTCCTACCCCGCAAGTTCGGTAAGTCTTTATATGTTTACAAGGTGTATCCTTTATTCGTATACTTTGGGGAAAACACCTAATATTTCCCTAATGATTCTCCCAGGGCTGGATGAAGAAGGTGGAGCGGATCTACTGTCCGGCCCCACTGCCTGAAGAACAAGCCGACCCACTTCTGATGAAGATGCTGGTCCTGGCGCCTTATAAGGCACCGAAGAAGAAGGCCAAGAAGGAGGCCAAGGAGACCAGGGGCGGGCTCCGCCGCAAGGGTACTTCGGACGTGGTGTCCGAAGACACCGAGGCCCACTCATCTGCTAAAGAAGACGAGGGAGAGGAGGAGGAATAAGAGGAAAGCCATCCCCCCCTGCGAGGGGGAGAAAGAAGAGGACGGCCTCCACACGTTTGGAGGCCGAAACGTCTAAGAAGGGGAAAGCTTCCCTTCCAGACGAATCCACCCCAACCACCGACAGCAGCCCGGAGTGGGAACCCAGGGTCAAGCCCCTGGCCAAATCATGAGTACAAAGAAACCCGACACATTCATATATCCAGTCTCAGTTTTGCATAGTATTAATGTATTGACTCACGCATTCTGCAGTCCGGGCGGGTCCGACATCGAGCGATCTTCATCAGAAGATTTACTGGACCCGGATGCGATGGACAGTGAGACCCTCCTAACGGCCTCCTCTCCCAAAGGCGTGGACAACACCGAGGTGTCGTCCCAAAGGGGCCCAGGCCAGGGCGGAGCTCAGGAGACCATCGAGGCGGCGCCGGAGGGTCAAACCTCGGCAGCCGTACACATGGGGGAGTAGACCCCCATGGATACTAACGGCGGGGGCCGTCGTGAATTCGGCCCCCAGCCAGAGACAATTCCGGCGACCAATATGACTCCGGAATCAGGCCGGCAACCTCCTTCAACAAAAGGTGGTGCGCCTATTCCACCGGTGACCTCGGTCCACCCAGAGGTGTCGGATACTTTATTGGTGGCGGTGATTGAGAAGATCCAGTCCGCCAAAAGCAGGTTGGCTGAAGCCTGTACCAGCCTTCTAACAGGCTTTGAGGTAAGTAATGAAGTTAAAAGAATGTCACAATATAGATAGTAGCCCCTGATACATTGTTCGGTGTTCGAAAAGATGGCCGGACAGAGGATCAAATATATTTTGTAGGAGACTAACTAGGAAATACCTATGTGAATGAGGAGGCATCGTTATTGACTACAACCTCTCATACTGTAGAGGTCTCCGGACTGAAGCAGAGTCTGGAGCGAGCCGAAAAGGAGCCCGGCCAAGTATAATAGCAATTGGAAGATAACCAAGGTATGAGACAAATGAATAATTTAATTTAAGTAAAAAATGCCATGACATGTATTAGGAGCGACAACTGAAGTCGAGGCTCTTAAGAAGGCGGCAGCCGAGGCCGAGAAGAAGGCGGCCAAGGAGCAGGCCGCTCGTGAAAACCACGAGCCCGGGTCATTGAAGTTCAACAAGAGCTCCAAGAAGCCATAAAGAAGTGCGAGACCTTGGAGCAGAGTATAGCGGATAAAGTGTCCGAACTCACCAAGGCTCGTCAATCCGCACACGATGCTCGGGCTGAAGCCCAAGGTGCTTTCCAGGAAATCCAGGAGTCCAGAATGATCACGGCGGGTAAGGCCTTTATTATGTAGAGCAAATATGTGAAGGAAAAATTTCGTTTACTGACCCCGATTTGGAGTTCTCCAGGGGTGTTTGTGGATCTGCCGTGCAGCGTGTCTGATGCTGCACAATTCGACCGAGCCGAAGAGGAGAGCTCTATGGAGAAGCTGTCTGGTCGCAATATCTTGCGCCAGAATATCCATTACCCTTTACTGACCACTTGAAGCAGCTGGTTGAGCTGCATAGGGCGGCCGAAGTAGCCCTAAAGGATTTGATTATCTGGCTATGGCCTGCCGAAGCGATTCCCAGCAGCTATTTCAGACTCGTGAAGCGGCTGGTTAGTGCCTGCCCTCGGCTTGACGCCATCAAGCGGTCGGTTTGCTTCGAAGGTGCGTGAATGGCCTTTGCCCGCGTCAAGGTGCAGTGGGCGAAGATGGATGCCGTGAAGCTGATGACCGAGGGACCGCCCGAAGGGAAAGAGCACCACAAGCCCGAGTTGTATTATGATAGTGTCCTGGAGGGATCCCGCCTTGTGGCGGAGCAATGTGCCTAGGATATTATATTCCCATGAATATATGCATGTTATCCTATGATGTAATATGAAACAAGGTCGTTATGTAAAATAATGCTTGTCATTTTTAAATTAATTCTGAGAGTTGGCCAGTCGTCGGCTTCTGCCCCCACGTAGGAAGTACGGGGGTGTTCGGGATAAATCTAAACACTCTTTACTCCAGATTTTTGGTCCTTAAAGGAGGTGTTTAGCGCAACGAACCAGGCAATCAGACTATAAGGCTGTATCACCCTCACTTAGCCATATGAGTTTGACAAAAGAAAGGTAGGCGCAACCCCTTGTGTTTGGAAGACTGAACTTGGGGTATTATAAAACACCTGATCGGATAAAAACCGATCTGTCGCACGATGCATTAGTTATCGCATAATGCGGAAGAAATCGCTAAAGATTTTGTGACCTCTCGAACAGCTCACCAGCTCTCACCGTGTCATGACAGTCAGTTTTCGGCTTTCTCTACTGAGGTGCTCGTTCAGAAGAACCGGGACACAATCGCAGTAGTACTCCCTTTACTACCCTAGCCGATATAGCGGAACGTAGGGTAGCAAGCACATGAGCCGGGCAACCCAACTATTAACCCAAGACATGATCCGGAGCTGATGCATATGATGCTATAAGTTCGGGGTGCCGAACAACCGTGAAGGTGTTCAGACTTTCTTGCTGTGTTATGGGATATGAAGCCCCTGGCGAATGAGGGCGTACCAGAGTGTACGGCTGCTACTTGACAAAAAATATCAAAAAATAAAACAACAAGTGAATGTCATATAGATAGGACCGCAGATTGTTTTCATTCTAATTCAATAGTACATCGAAGCGTACAAGGACAAGTAGTGCGATAAACAATAGGACTTCGGAACTTGTTGTGACCATGGGGGAACTACGTGCCGATCCAGAGATAGATCGAATGATCCTGGAAAAGAATATCCAGAGATTCCCTCGCCTGTTCGAGCTACTTCCCTCTTTGGTATATCTATCCTTTGATAAGTCCGGCAATGAGGCCGCCCGTAACGGCCTAGACAAAAAGTGATTTGAAAAGAAAAGAAAATATATATATAAAATGATGCGTGTCCAGGAGCGGTTGAGCCCCATTGTTGAACACAACCTAGTTGTGCCTCCGTCTATCCCCATGGTATTTTGAGTGCGTAATTATGTACGCGTGGTACAAAATCCGTTGTTTAGTCGGGGTTGGGACGGAGGTCGGATTGCTAGTCGAGCTCTTGAAGGACTAGACTGTCCTGCTGCTGTGTAGTTCGAACATGTTTGACAGTATCCGGGAGCTTGGCCACCGAATTGAGGTTCGGCCTAAAGAGGCCGCTCTGTGCTTCTGCAGCGAGGGCAGCTGTGTGCTCCTCAGTACGGAGGGAGCGTTCCGTGTTTCCGTTGACTGTTATGATACCACATGGACCGGGCATCTTGAGCTTAATATAAGCATAGTGTGGCACCGCATTGAATCTGGCGAATGCGGTTCGTCCGAGCGGTGCGTGATAGCCGCTGCTGTAGGGGACAAGATGAAAGATTAGCTGTTCACTTTGGAAGTTATCCGGGGATCCGAAGACCACTTGCAGTGTGATTGAGCCCGTACAGCAGGCCTCTACATCTGGTATGACACCTTTAAAGGTGGTTTTTGTGGGCCTGATCCTTGAAGGATCGATACCCATCTTTCAAACTGTATCCTGATAGAGCAGGTTCAGGCTGCTTCCACCGTGCATAAGGACTTGTCTAAGGTGGAATCCCTGAATGATTGGGTTGAGCACCAGTGCGGCTGAACTGCCGTGACGGATACTGGTCGGATGGTCCCTGCGATCAAAGGTTATCGGACAGGATGGCCATGGGTTGCACTTTCGGGCGACTGGCTCCATCGCGTAGACGTCCCTGAGTGCGCGCCTCCACTCCCTCTTGGGGATATGGGTGGCGTATATCATATTCACCATTTTGACTTGTGGAGGAAACTTCTTTTGTCCTCCTGTCTTCAGTGGCCGGGGCTCCTCGTCATCGTCATCACTTTGTGATCCCTTCTCTTTGCTTTCGACGTATGACTTGCCAACCTGTTTCAAGACCCAACATTCTCTGTTGGTATGATTGGCTGGTTTATCGGGGGTGCCGTGGATTTGACATGGATGGTCGAGTATGCGGTCCAGACTGGACGTTCCCGGATTGTTTCCCTTAAATGACTTTTTCTGCTGACCGGACTTGGAGCCACTGAATCCGGCATTGACAGAGCGTCTTTGGCGTTATCGCCATTGTTTCGACGCTTGTGTCTACTGCGTCGGGGCTTGCCGTTGCGATCTCTGGCTTCAGAAGTGCCAGGTTTTCTTGAGGTGCTGTTGCTACGAGCTAGCCAGCTATCTTCGCCTGCACAAAAGCGGGTCATAAGTGTTGTAAGGGCTGCCATGGACTTCGACTTCTCTTGGCCGAGGTGACGGGCAAGCCACTCGTCACGGATGTTATGCTTAAAGGCCGCTAGGGCTTCGGCGTCCGGACAGTCGACGATCTAGTTCTTTTTAGTTAATAACCGAGTCTAGAATTTGCTGGCTGACTCTCTGGACTGTTGGATTATGTGACTTAAGGCATCGGCATCGGGAGGTCGGACATAAGTACCTTGGAAGTTGTCAAGAAATGCATCTTCCTGGTTATCCCAACTGCCAATAGAGTTTTCAGGCAGACTATTCAACCAGTGTCGAGCTTGTCCTTTGAGTTTTAGTAGGAGATACTTGATGGCATGGAGATCATCGCCGCAGGCCATATGAATATGGAGAAGGAAGTCCTCGATCCATACTGCGGGATCTGTTGTCCCATCATATGATTCAATGTTTATGGGTTTGAACCCTTCTGGGAATTCATGTTCCATTACTTCATCGGTGAAGCATAGGGGGTGTGCGGCGCCTCTATGTCAGGCTACGTTGCGATGCAGCTCGGATGAAGCTGGTCTGCGGTATTCGGCCTGGACAGGTTTGTATTTGTTATATCCAGTTGGGTGGCCGTCGTTGCGCATTGGGGTGCACCCCCGCGATCCATAGATCGATCTGGTGTGTCCTGCTCTGTTTTCCAAGTCATACCGTGGGTCATGTGTGTATCCCCGAGCTGTTGTGTTTCTATTTGTTCGGCGACGTGGTGCCGACTGGTGTTCGGGCTGAGTTCCCGCTTTATCTCGGCCACACGATGGTCGGTCAGCCGCATTATGCGCTGGTAGTACGGGCTCTAGCGCCTCGTCATCGAATTGAGGTAGTAATTTATGCTTCGGGTAAATTTTGGTTGGGCATTCGAGTCCATATTCCTCGGTTTCCAGGACCTCGGTCCATCTATTAGTGAGCAAATCTTGGTCAGCTTGAAGCTGCTGCTGCTTCTTCTCCAGGCTCTTTGCAGTGGCTGTTAGCAGGAGCTTAAAACGCTCCTGCTCGACGGAATCCTCTGGCATGATAAATTCTTCATCCCCGAGGCTCACCTTGTCCTCGGAGAGAGGCATGTAATTGCTGTCCTCCGAGTCGTCGTTCACGACCTGTTCATCAGGGCCGGCTCGCCCGTCTTCCTGTTCAGCTTGTTCGAAACTTGGCTTGGCGGGGTCTTCGTTGTCTTCGGCATTGTCCGGAGTGCTATTTTCTCTTGTGCCAGTATCGCTATTTTTACCATGGAGTGGTTTAGAGCGGCACTGCTGACGTCGGTGCTTTGGTTGCTTCTCACGAGGTTTATCCTCAACTTGATCCTTTTTGTCATCGCCATTGTCTTCTTTGGGTGTATCCACCATGTATATGTCGTATGAAGAGGTGGCTGTCTAGGCTCCGTGGGCGGTGGTTCCTATTCTTCTCCGGCTTCGTCGTCCATACCGTCGATGTCTTCGGAGTCGAAATCAAGCATGTCGGTCAAATCATCAACAGTGGCTATCAAGTGGGTGGTGGGTGGGTAACGAAGTTCTTCAGCGTCCGCTTCCCACTCAAGCTGGACATAGTTCGGCCAAGAATCTCCTGACAAGGAGAGAGACTTTAATGAGTTTAACACATCACCTAGGGGTGAGTGTTGGAAGATGTCCGCGGTGCTGAACTCTAAGGTCGGCGCCCGGTCAGATTCGATGGGTGCGGATACACGCGGTTCGGAGCCTATGGCCGGAGACGAGTCCAAGGTTCTGATGACACATGCCTCGTTGGAGGTCAAATCTGTGTTCGGCTCTAGCACCACTGAGTTTGCGGCTTCCATGGCGAGGTTGAGCTTCCCGTCCTCGGATGGCACGCTCTGCTGTGGATCTAGGGCCAGAGCGGTTATAGGTGCTATCTCCTGAGCATAGTCCGATGACAGATTTAGGTCATGTTCATCATGGCGGCAGGGTGCGGCTGTCATGGGCACGAATCCGTCGAAGATCAAGTCTCCGCGGATGTCGGCACTGTAGTTCAAGCTTCCAAACCTGACCTAATGGCCTGGGGCATAGCTGCCGATCTGCTCCAGATGGCCAAGCGAGTTGGCCCACAGTGCGAAGCTACCGAATACGAAAATCTGTCCGGGGAGAAAAATCTCACCCTGGACTGCGTTGCTGTAGATGATTGAAGGAGCCATCAAGCCTTATGATGATGGCGCAGTGGAACTCTCAATGAAAGCACCAATGTCGGTGTCAAACCCGGTGGATGTCGGGTAGGGGGTCCCGAACTGTGCGTCTAAGGCTAATGGTAACAGGAGGCGGGGGACACAATGTTTACCCAGGTTCGGGCCCTCTCGATGGAGGTAATACCCTACTTCCTGCTTGACTCATCTTGATCATAAGAGTATTACAAGAGTTGATCTACCACGAGATCATAGAGGCTAAACCCTAGAAGCTAGCCTATGATTGTGATTTTTCTTGTCCTACGGACTAAACCCTCAGGTTTATATAGACATTGGAGGGGGCTAGGGTTACACAGAGTCGGTTACAGACAAAGGAATCTTCATACCCGAATCGCCAAGCTTGCCCTCCACGCAAAGAAGAGTCCCATCCAGACACGGGACAAAGTCTTCTATCTTGTATCTTCATAGCCCAACAGTCCGGCATATGCATATAGTCCGGCTGTCCGAGGACCCCTTAATCTAGGACTCCCTCGGGCTAGCCTCGTACTCTTGCTTCTTGTGTCTCCGGTCTTGGCGTTGCCTTGATTATCTTGTGCCTTTGGCTTCCCTCCTCTGCCCTGCTAGGTGTGGCCGTGGGCGCGACTCTGAGTGCCCATGCACAAGTAAAGGGGTACGAATGAGAGCCCTTACTTTTGTACACTGACAGAAAGTGCTATTAAGATTTCTCATAATCCCGTGCAACATTCTCAAACTAAGAATATTGAAGTTTGTCATTATTTCTTTCGAGATCATGTTCCTAAAGGAGATATCAATCTTAAGCATGTTCGTACTAATAAGCAATTGGCGGATATATTAACCAAACCACTTGATGAGAAAGTATTTTGCCGTTTGAGAGGTGAATTGAATATCATTGATGCCTCAAACTTGGAGTAGGAACTCCATTTGCATGCATGCAAGGCATGAGCCTTTCTTCGACTAACCCTTGATATTTCTCTTATGATGATGATCATATATCTTGGAAATACTCATATCCTTGTATGCTATCTAACCCTTGTAGATACTTGGATAAGCCCAATTCTATGAGATTACAACTCAATCACGTTCTAAGCAATCTCTACATCACCAAGTCTCTACAATATGGTGGTTGAAGACAAGGAAGCATGAATCCTTTCTATATATCCTTTCACAATTTCTGTATATCAAGTTTCATTTGGTATCAAACTTCATGATTGTCAATTTGGATACACAAGTGCTCTTTGTTGCAAAACTAACCCGTGTAGGAAGATGAACTCCAACTACAACGGAGCTCCCAACTCTTGATGAACTACATCATCCTTGAGCACCCTACACAAGTTCAACTACATGATCAAGATCACCACCACCAAGGTATGTCATTCCATCTTAGAGAAGCTTTACCCCAAGACACGGGTCAAAGCAACTCAACAAGATGTGAATACATCAAGATGCTTAAACGAAAAATGGCAACCCCATTTTGAGCTTAAACGATGAGTATGACCTATGATCAAGTGTCTTCACTTGACTCCTAAGTCAATATACTCTAACATAGGTGACTTTGTCACCGACCAATTCTAGATAAAGTTCTCTAGTGTTTCTCTGTGTTCTTGCATTTGTCCCTTGCTTGTTTGTTTCCCCTTTCAAAAAAACTTCATCTAGATTTTATTTCTTTTTTCTGCTATTTTCTGCATTCCCTGCATTTAATTCATTGCAAATCATTTACTTAATTCCTTGCAAATCTTTGTGAGAACCTATTTGCCTAGCGAGCTGAGATGAAAAAATCCTTTCTCTGTGATGAACTCGGCCTCACCGATCTTTTCTTTTTAGCCATACCAAAATTACTCGGTGTTACCGAAGAAAAGGACTCGGTGTTTCCGATTTCACTACTATGGAAACATTTTGCCATTTGCACCCTGCATATCTGCTCCAGCTCCACTTGATGATTCTTTTCCTCTACGTGCATCACATTTTACTTACTGCTTTGTCTTGTGACTCAAGGACCAAACCTATTTGGCTTGTACTCTAGAAGATCCCTTCTTGGAAATTGATGTCAAAGGGGGAGAGAGAGGTCACATCAAAGCTTATCTTATGGGCCAAAGAGACCCTATGGGAGAGAAAGACCTCTTAATCTTCTCAGATGCTTGGTAAACAAAGAGGAGAGAAGCCACATGTCTTTTAGAGGGGAAAGACATGTTAGTTGAAGATATTTTTGTGTACATTTGCTCTGTTTTTCATTTACTTTCCATTTGCTTTGATTTTCTACTACCCTATCTTCTCCCATTATCCAACGTCAGATTCAGGGGGAGAAAGACATCTAAGGGAAGAAAATATTTGGAATTCATTGCATATCTTTATTCTTGGGGACATGTCAATATCCAACTAGAGTACTAAGTACTCACTCTCTACATGTCATCCCAATCTTGGTAATCTTGTGGTTTCTTACTCTTGCTCTGTTTAGTAGATGTTCCTGTGTTGTCTAACCCTATTTTCTCAGGTTCATATTTATCAAAGTTAGCTCAAGACCACGAGGTAAGTATATGCATCACACTCATGTGCATGAGGATCTCTTGCTGATGTATATATTGTTTACAAGAAGGACTCATGAACATGTAGGAACATTCTCTGCATTTCACATCATTTGCTCTAATGCATATAGCCAAGATACATGTAGCTCATTGCTTGCTCTAACATGTTTATGCTTTCACATACTCTTATGATCTATCTTCACATGATTGCATACATGTAGGGGGAGCTAATGCATGTTGCATGTTCTTCCAAAGCTTTACTTGTTTCACTTCATATCTTTATCTAAAGCTTTGATGTATGTTGTCATCAATTACCAAAAAGGGGGAGATTGAAAGCACAAGTGCTCCCTGGGTGATTTTGGTAATTAATGTCAACATATCTCTTGTTGGAATAATACCTCTATCTTGTATATTTCAGATGAGTTCAACATTGGAGTGGCACGACATGAGGATGTGGAACCCCTTCAAGATGCTAAGGACAAACATAGGAAAAAGCTCAAAACTCTACATTTTCATTTTAGTGATCCAAGATCACATTGAGTCCATAGGAAAGCGAACACTATTAAAAGGGTATGAGGTGTTGCTTAATGGCTTCCTTGCTCAAAGTACTTAGTGATATACTCCAAAGCCCTCAACCACTTTCTCATTTCCACATATGTCCTAAACCTAAAAGTCAAACCTGGCCCCACCCATTTGATTCATCCGGCACCACCGAGTTCACTTGACATAGCCACTGCCAGAAACCCTAATCTGTTCGGTCTCACCGATGGGATCTCGCTCTCGCCGAGATGGCCTTGCAAACTCTCTGTTACCTATTGCAGTTATTTCAGTCTCACCGAGATACGCAGTCGGTCCCACCAAGTTTGCTTGACCAAGTCTTTGTTTGCTTATTGCTAAAACTGGTCTCACCAGGTTCACACAATCAGTCTCACCGAGATGAGCTTTTGCCCTAACCCTAGCACATCGTTCCCACCGAAAAGACTAACGTTCACATTTTGAACCAAGTCGGTTTGACCGAGTTTAAGCATTCGATCCCACCGAGTTTGGGTATTTGTGTGTAACAGTTAGATTTTGTGTGGAGGCTATACATACCCATCAACCCCCTTCTCCATCAGAGAGAGAGCCATCAGAATGTGCCTACATTTCCACTACTCATTTTCTGTGAGAGAACCACCTACTCATGTGTTGAGACCAAGACATTCTAATCCAACCACAAGAATCTTGATCTCTAGCCTTCCCCAAGTTTCTTTCCACTCGAATCATCTTTCCATCGTAGCCAAATCTGTGAGAGACAGTTGAGTGTTAGGGAGACTATCATTTGAAGCACAAGAGCTAGGAGTTCATCATCAACACACCATCTATTACCTTTTGGAGAGTGGTGTCTCCTAGATTGGTTAGGTGTCACTTGGGAGCATCCGTCAAGATTGTGGAGTTGAACCAATGAGTTTGTAAGGGCAAGGAGATCGCCTAGTTCGTGAAGATCTACCCAAGTGAGGCAAGTCCTTCATGGGCGATGGCCATGGTGGGATAGAAAAGTTTGCTTCTTCATGGACCCTTTGTGGGTGGATCCCTCCATGGACTCGCGCAACCATTACCCTTCTGGGTTGAAGTCAACGTCAATGTGGATGTACGATAGCACCACCTATCGGAACCAAGCCAAAAATTCCCGTGTCCCCAATCGTGTTTGCACACTCCAATCCCATCCTTTTACTTTCTTGCAAGTTGCATGATTTACTTTCCGCTGCTCATATACTCTTGCCATGATTGTTAGAAATATATTGTGAATATTTGAAATTGTGTTTTCCCACCTCAACTTGAAAAACTTAGAAACTGCTATCTTTACTTGTTGAGGGTCTAATCATCCCCTCTCTAGACACCTCTTCTCGATCCTTTCAATTTGACATAGCCACTACCAGAAACCCTAACCATTCGGTTGCACCGATACGGATCTCGGTCTCATTGAGATGGCCTTGCATTCTCCGTGTAAGATGTTGCACTCTTTCGGTCTCACCGAGTCAGTGCAATCGGTCACACTAAGTTAGCTTGACATTCTCTCTATTTTCCTATTGCTTCATTTTGGTCTCACCGAGTTGATGCAATTGGTGTCACCGAGTTGATGTTTGCCCTGAGTCCTACCACATCGGTCACACCGAGTTGTTCCAGTCGGTCCCACCGAGATTCCTAACGTTCACATTTTAAACTAAATCGGTCTCACCGAGTTCTTCTAATTGGTATGACCAAGTTGGGTCAAATGTGTGTAATGGTTGGATTTTGTGTGGAGGCTATATATACCTCTCCACCCCCGTCTCCATTTCAGAGAGAGCCATCAGAACGTGCCTACACTTCCACTACTCATTTTCTGAGAGAGAACCACCTACTCATGTGTTGAGACCAAGATATACCAATCCTACCACAGGAATCTTGATCACTAGCCTTCCCCAAGTTGCTTTCCACTCAAATCATCTTTCCACCATATCCAAATATGTGCGATAGAGTTGAGTGTTGGGGAGACTATCATTTGAAGCACAAGAGCAAGGAGTTCATCATCAACACACCATCTATTACTTTATAGAGAGTGGTGTCTCCTAGATTGGTTAGGTGTCACTTGGGAGCCTCTAACAAGATGTAGAGTTGAACCAAGAAGTTTGTAAGGGTAAGGAGATCGACTACTTCATGAAGATCTACCCGACTGAGGCAAGTCCTTCGTGGGTGATGGCCATGGTGGGATAGATAAGGTTGCTTCTTCATGGACCCTTTGTGGGTGGAGCCCTCCGTGGACTCGCGCAACCGTCACCCTTCATGGGTTGAAGTCTCCATCAATGTGGACGTACGACAGCACCACCTATCGGAACCATGCAAATATCTTCGTGTCTTCAATTGCGTTTGCACACTCCATTCCCATCTCTTTACTTTCTTGAAAATAACATGCTTTACTCTTTTCAATACTCATACTCATGCCATGCTTGCTTGAAATGTATTGTGAATGTTTAAACTTGTATTAAATCTCTATCTCAACTTGAAGAAATTAAAAATCGCCACTTTTACTTGTTGAGGGTCTAATCACCCCCCTCGAGATCCCTCTTATCGATCCTCTCAGTTGGTATCAGAGCTTTGGTCTCCATAGCTTTAGTTTAATCACCATTGGAGGAAGATGGATGAGTCTACAATTGAGAGTATTAGATGTAGAGTTCCTATGCTTGACGGAGAGTTCTATAGTGCTTGGAAGAATGAGATGCCTTAGATTTTCAATGAATATGATTTGATAAATTACATTTTTAGCCCTTGTATGCCCCCATTGATCCCTTGCATACTACCCCCGATGAGTATCTTGACATGACATGCAATCTTAGAACTATTGATCTTATCATTAGAGGATTGCCTAGAAATTTTCTTATATCCTTGCCTGCGTTTGAATGTGCTTATACTATATGAAACCTTGAGGACCGGTTTCCAAACTACTCCTTGAAAAAACTAGCTGACATTCTTCAAAAGTACATTGCTTTTCATAGAATGAATCCTAGTGACCCTAAATTTGATGATTGTCTATTTGAGCTTCATGACCTCATGTGTGCCAAAGGAGATGTTGGAGTCATTAGTATCATCATCTCTCAAGTCTTTAGAATTCATAAAGATGCACATTGTCATGGTCATAACTCATAAATCTAATGAATCACTCTCTCTAGGTGATGATCATTCACATGATGATGTTGAACACGAATATTATGATGAGGATGATGATAGTGACTTTGATCTTGATGAGTTAATGAGACACTTTGGTCTTATGGCTAACATTCGTGGTTACATGGCCGGAGGAAAGTAGTGGGTTCTCGATAGAGGATGTATCGATCATTTGACAAGAGACAAGGATATGTTCCATGAGCTTGCAAAAAATGATGGTCCCTGTAAGTATGTCACTTTTGGTGACAACTCAAAGGGTAAGGTAGTTGGCCTTGGTAAGGTGGGCATGTCCCATGACAACTCTATCCAAAATGTTATGCTCGTTGAATCTCTAGGCTACAATTAAATTTCCATGCCTAGACTAGCTGACTTCGGTTTCAATGTTCTATTTACTGAAGTAGATTGCCAAGTGTTTCGAAGAGATAATCAAAATATGGTGTTTACCGGTATCCATAGAGGTCATCTATACATAGTTGATTTCACTAAGAGAGCTCAACCTCGAACTTGGTTGATTGCTAAATCTTTTAAAGGTTGGTTATCGCATAGAAGGTTAGGTCACGTGGGCATGCAAAATCTTGATAAGCTTATTAAAGGTGATCCTATCCTTGGTGTTAAAGATGTCATATGTGACAAGGATAGACTTTGTAGTGCTTGTCAAGCAGGAAAACAAATTGGAGGAAGTCATCCCGTGTAGAACATCATGCCCACGAGAAGACTGCTTGAGCTACCTCACATTGATCGTTTTGGTCCCAACGCCTAACTCGTTCGGTTTGGTCATTGTTGATGATTTTTCAAGATTTATGTGGGTGTTATTTCTTGATGAGAAATCGCAGGTCCAAAATATCTAAAGAACTTTGCTAGGAAGGCCCAAAATCAATTTCAAATGAAGATCAAGAAGGTTCGAAGTGACAACGAAACAGAGTTCAAGAACGCCAATGTGGATACCTTTCTTGACGAAGAAGTGATTTCACATGAGTTCTCGGCTTCGTACACACCTCAACGAAATGGAGTTGTTGAGAGGAAGAACCTGACACTTATTGATATGGTGAGAATGATGATTGATGAGTACAAGACACCTAGACACTTTTGGGCGGAAGCGATTGAGACAGCTTGTCATGCTACGAATCGTCTATACCTTCACAAGCTTCTTGGCAAGACGGCATATGAGCTTCTCACCAGTAACAAACCCAGTGTTGGATACTTTTGAGTATTTGGCTCAAAGTGCTACATTCTTGATAAGCATCGTTGTTCAAAATTTGCCCCTAAATCTCATGAAGGTTTCCTACTCGGTTATGGCTCAAACTCTCACACTTCTTGTGTCTACAACAATTTCACCCGAAAGGTTGAAGAGACGGTAGATGTGAAGTTTGATGAATCTAACAGCTCACAAGTATAGCAATCACCAGTTGATGTAGGAGACAAAGATCGTTCAGAAGCAATTCAATACTTGTCTGTTGGCATGATTCACCCAACGGGGGTGGAGGAGAGTACTTCGTCCATTCAAGTGGAAGTTTCGACTTCACATCAAGGTTGAACCGCAAGTTGAAATTGAGGCATCCTCAAGTGGAACACGTCAAGACGAAGGAAACGAGGAAGTACAACAAGATGAACCTCATCAACCTCCCTCTCCACCTCAACAAGAGAACGGCAACGTCAACAACAATGAAGAAGGACAAGAAGAAGAAGAAGGACAAGAAGAAGAAGAAGAAGAAGAAGAAGAAGAAGAAGAAGAAGAAGAAGAAGAAGAAGAAGAAGAAGAAGAAGAAGAAGAAGAAGAAGAAGAAGAAGAAGAAGAAGAAGAAGAAGAAGAAGAAGAAGAAGAAGAAGAAGAAGAAGAAGAAGAAGAAGAAGGAGAAGCAGCAGAAGGAGAAGCAGGAGAAGGAGAAGGAGGAGAAGGAGAAGCAGAAGGAGAAGAAGGAGAAGGAGAAGAAGGAGAAGGAGAAGAAGGAGAAGGAGAAGAAGCAGAAGGAGAAGAAGGAGAAGAAGAA
>NC_041383.1:615106546-615169376 GCF_002162155.2 Triticum dicoccoides
AAGGAGAAGGAGAAGGATAAGGATAAGGATAAGGAGAAGGAGAAGGAGAAGGAGAAGGAGAAGGAGAAGAAGATGATGATGATGATGAAGAAGAAGAAGATGATGATGAAGAAGAAGAAGATGATGAAGATGAAGAAGAAGATGATGATGATGATGAAGATGAAGAAGAAGAAGATGATGATGAAGAAGAAGAAGATGATGAAGAAGAAGAAGATGATGATGAAGAAGAAGATGATGATGATGAAGAAGAAGATAATGAAGAGGATGTTCCACCCCAACCCAGACAAAAGCTCTCACGAGTTAGAGCATGAATTTCAAGAGATTATCCCGTCGAACAAATCTTCGATGACATTCAAACCGGGAGAATCACTCGCTCTAAAACTCATTTGGCTAACTTTTGTGAACAATACTCATTCATTTCAAGTGTTGAACCTATGAAGGTAGAAGAATCTCTAGAAGATCCGAATTGGGTGAACGTTATGCACGAAGAGCTACACAATTTCGAGAGGAATCGAGTGTGGACATTGGTAGAGAAGCCTGACGGCAACCACAATGTCATTGGAATCAAATGGGTGTTTCAGAATAAGAAATAAGAGGATGGACAAGTTGTACGCAACAAGGCCCGTCTCATTGCTCAAGGCTACACTCAAGTCGAAGGTATGGACTATGGTGAGACATATGCCCCCGTTACTAGAATTGAGTCCATACGCATCTTACTTGCTTATGCCAATCACCATGATATCACTTTATACCAAATGAACATTAAAAGTGCTTTTCTAAATGGTGAAATTGGGGAGGAAGTCTATGTTAAACAACCTCCCGGCTTTTTTAATCCCAAGAAACCCAATCATGTGTACAAACTTCGCAAGGCTCTTTATGGTCTTAAACAAGCTCCAAGAGCATGGTATAAATGCTTAACCAAGTTTCTCATTGAAAATGGATTTGAAATTGGGAAGATTGATTCTACACATTTTACTAAAAGGGTTAATGGCGAATTATTTGTGCACCAAATTCATGTTGATGATATTATATTTGGATCCACTAACCCCCATTTTAGTGAAAAGTTTGGAAAGCTAATGTCGGAGAAGTTTGAGATGTCTATGATGAGTGAACTCAAATTCTTTCTTGGTTTGCAAATCAAGAAAACTAGGGAGAGTACCTTTGTTTCCCAAACAAAGTATACCAAGGATCTTTTCAAGAAGTTCAACATGCAAGAAAGGAAAGGTATGAAAACACCCATGCCTACTAGTGGACATCTTGACTTGATTAAGGATGGAAAACCGGTTGACCAAAAGGTTTATCGCTCTATGATTGGTTCATTGTTATATCTATGTGCCTCCCGTCCAGATATTATGCTAAGTGTGTGCATATGTGCACGATACCAAGCGGCCCCCAAAGAATGTCATCTCAAGGCCGTGAAAAGGATAGTAAGATATTTAATTCATACACCAAACCTTTGCATTTGGCATCCTAAGAGGTCATCTTTTGATCTTGTTGGCTACTCCGATTCGGACTATCTCGGTGACAAGGTTGATAGAAAGTCCACTTCGGGTACGTGTCAATTTCTTGGTAGGTCCCTTGCGTCTTGGTCCTCCAAGAAAAAAAACTCGGTATCCTTATCAACTGCCGAAGCAGAATACATTGCCGTTGGATCATGTTGTGCTCAATTACTTTGGATGTCCCAAACTCTTAAAGATTATGGGATACATGTGAAACATGTTCCATTGCTTTGTGATACTGAAAGTTCTATTAAGATAGCTCATAATCCCGTGCAACATTCTCGAACTAAGCATATAAAAGTTCGTCATCATGTCATTCGAGATCAAGTTGATAAAGGAGACATGAACCTTAAGCATGTTCGTACCGATAAGCAATTGGCGGATATATTTACCAAAATGCTAGATGAGAAAGTATTTTGCCGTTTCAGAGGTGAATTGAATATCATTGATGCCTCAAACTTGGAGTAGAAACTCCATTTGGATACATGCAAGGCATGAGCCTTTATGACTAATCAGTGATATTTCTCTTGTGATGATCATATGCCTTGAATTTATACTTGTACCCTTGCATGTTATCTAACCCTTGTAGGTACTTGGATGATATTAAATATATGAGATTGCAAGTCACTCACATATTGATCAATCCCTACATCACCAAGTCCCTATGATATGGTTGTTGATCATAAGGAAGAATGAACTCACTAAACATATCCTTTGACCATTTCAATATATCAAATTTCACTTGATATCAAATTTCATGAGTGACATTTTGCATAAACAAGTGTGCTCTTCCTTTCAAGACTAACCCATGTAGGAATATAAACTCAAGCTACTAGTGGTGCTCCCAACTCTTGATGAACTACATCAACTTTGAGCATCCAAGACAAGTTCGACTACATGATGAACATCAACACCACAACCCAAGGTATGTCATTCCATCTTAGAGAGGCTTTGTCCCAAGTCATGAGTAAAAGCAACTCAATGAGATGTGAATATATCAAAATGCTTAAACGAAAAATGGTAACCCCATTTTGAGCTTAAACGATGAGTATGACCTATGATCAAGTGATCTCGCTTAACTCCAAAGTCAATATACTCTAACATAGGTGACTTTGTCGCTAACCCCCTCTAGATGAAGTTCAAAAAGATTTCATCTAGATCTATTTTTTTGTCTTATTCTTTGTTTAATTCATTGCAAATCCTTCAGTTAATTCCTTGCAAATCTTTGTGAAATTTCATTTGCCAAGTGAGCTGAGTTGACAAAAAAAATTCCTCTGCGTTGAACTCGGACTCGCCGATTCCAACCTATTGGCTAGACCGAAGCACAAGGATTCCTTGTATATAGTTCATCAGTTAAACCGAAAAGGACTAGCTCGATCTAACCAATGCGCACTCTAAGCTGCTCTGATATCTCGGGGTTACCGATGAAAACAACTCGGTGTTACCGACTTCACTGCTGAGATTTTTTTTGTCATTGCATTATACACATTTTTCCAGCTCTACTCAATGATTGTTATCCTCTACCCGCATCTCAAGCTACACGCTCCTTTGTAGTATCTCTCTAGGATCAAACCTACTTGATATGAATTCCTGAAGAAACCCTTCTTGGAAATTGATGTCAAAGGGGGAGAGAGAGAGCATCAAATCTTATGAGAGAGAAAGAGCATCATTACATGTCATCCCAGTCTTGGTACTCTTGTGGTTTCCTGTAATTGCTTTACATGGAGTGTTCTTGTGTTATCTAAATGAAGTACTCAGTACTCACTCATTACATGCCATCCCAGTCTTGGTACTCTTGTGGTTTCTTGAAATTGCTTTACATGGAGTGTTCTTGTGTTATCTAACCTTGTTATCTCTAGTCTACTCCTTCAAAGCCAGCTCAAGACCACAAGGTAAGTATATGCATCATACTCATGTGCATGGTGATCTCTTGCTAATGTACATATTGTTTTAAAGATGAATTCATGAACATGGAGGTACACTTCTTATTTACATCACATACTCTGATGCATTGGTACGTCCATTTTGCAACACGATTACTGAAAGTGCAACTATCCCTGGGTGGTTTTGGTAATTCCTAACAACATATAGCTCATTCAGCTAATGCTATTTCAAGATAAATATTTCAGGAAAGCTCAATGATTGGCATGGCATGGATGAGAAAAGTGGATCCCTCAAAATGCTAAGGACAAAAGGATTGGCTCAAGCTCAAAGCACAAGACTCTACATTTTCTATTTTAGTGATCCAAGATCACATTGAGTCTATAGGAAAAGCCAATACTATCAAGGAGGGATGAGGTGTTTCTTAATGAGGTTCTTGCTCAAAATGCTTAGTAATATGCTCCAAAGACCTCAACTACTTTCTCATATCCACATATGACCCAAACCAAAAGTCAAACTCAGCCTCATCGATTCTTTCTATCTGGCGCCACCGAGTTCAGATGTCATAGCCACTGCCACAAACCCTTATCAAGTCGGTCTCACCGATAGGGATCTCTATCTCGCCGAGATGGGATTGCAATCTATCTGTTTCCCTTTGTAACGTTTCGGTCCAACCGAGCTGAGCGATCGGTCCCACCGAGATTGCAATGCAAACTCTCTGTTTCCCTTCCGTAACGTTTCGGTCTAACCGAGATGAGCGAATCGGTCCCACCGAGTTTTCCTGACCAACTCTCTGGTTAGCTTATTACCAAAATCGGTCCCACCGAGTTTGTGTAATCGGTCTCACCGAGATTACGTTATGCCCTAACCCTAACCACATCGGTCCCACCGAGTTGACATGTTGGTCCCACCGAGTTGACATGTCGGTCCCACCGAAAATCCTAGCGGTCACATTATTTGCTAAATCGGTCCGACCAAGTTTCACATTTGGTCCCACCGAGATTGGTAAGTTGTGTGTAACAGTTAGATTTTGTGTGAAGGCTATATATACCCCTCCACCCACTCTTCATTTGGATAGAGAGCCATCAGAACATGCCTACAGTTCCAACATACATTTTCTGAGAGAGAACCACCTACACTTGTGTTGAGGTCAAGATATTCCATTCCTACCATATGAATCTTGATCTCTAGCCTTCCCAAGTTGATTTCCACTCAAATCTTCTTTCCACCAAATTCAAATCCTGTGAGAGAGAATTGAGTGTCGGGGAGACAATCATTTGAAGCACAAGAGCAAGGAGTTCATCATCAACACACAATTTCTTACTTCTTGGAGAGTGTTGTCTCCTAGATTGACTAGGTGTCACCTGGGAGCCTCCGACAAGATTGTGGAGTTGAACCAAGGAGTTTGTAAGGGCAAGGAGATCGCCTACTTCATGAAGATCTACCCTAGTGAGGCAAGTCCTTCGTGGGCGATGGCCATGGTGGGATAGACATGGTTGCTTCTTCGTGGACCCTTCATGGGTGGAGACCTCAGTGGACTCGCGCAGCCGTTACCCTTCGTGGGTTGAAGTCTCCATCAACGTTGATGTACGATAGCACCACCTATCTGAACCACGACAAAAACATCTGTGTCTCCAATTGCGTTTGCCTCCTCAAACTCCTCCCCTTTACCTTCATATGCAATTGTTTTACATTCCGCTGCTATACTCTTAGAATTGCATGTGTAGGTTGATTGCTTGACTTGTGCTAAGTTGCTAAAATCTGCCAAGAACTAAAATTGGGAAAGGCAAGTTTTTTATTTGGTCAAGTAGTCTAATCACCCCCCTCTACACATATTTCAATCCTACAAGTGGTATCAGAGCTTTGGTCTCCATTTCCTTTGATTTCCATAGCTTTTGGTAGTCATAGCCTTGGTTTCACAACCTAGGAGAGTATGGCGTCTAGCGAGGGAAATTACCACCATAGAGGTCCTTACTTTGATGGTACTAATTTTATTAGTTGGAAGCATAAGATCAAAATGCATATTCTTGGACATAACCCCGCCATTTGGGCTATTGTGTGTATTGGTTTGCAAGGTGAATTCTTTGATGGGAGAGAACCGAACCGTGAAGCTACCGCGGAAGAGTTGAAGATGCTGCAATACAATGCTCAAGCTTGTGATATCCCCTTCAACGAATTGTGCCCCGAAGAATACAACAAAATCAGCCATCTTGAGAATGCAAAGGAAATTTGGGATACTTTGATTGACATGCACGAATGTAGCGACTCCGTCAAGGAATCCAAATTGGATGCGCTTCAAAGTCTACTTGACAAGTTCAAAATGAAGGATGGTGAAAGTGTCGCTGAAATGTACTCTAGGATTGCTCTCATCACAATTGAGATTGCCGGCTTAGGAAGTGAAGAGATGACCGACAAATTCATCATCAAGAAGATCCTAAGAGCCTTGGATGGAAAATATGATACTGTGTGCACATTGATCTCAACCAATGGAAGTCATTGGAAGAATTGTTGCTCATGAGATGTCACTCAAGGATAAGTAAGAGCTCCACAACAAGTCAAGTGGTGCTTACAAAGCCTCATGTGAAGCTCCCACATCATCAAGTGAGAAACAAACCTTCAATGAAGAATTGAGCCTAATGGTGAAGAACTTCAACAAGTTCTACAAGAGTAAGAGCAAGGAAAGAAGTTCCAAGTCAAGGTCCTACAATGACAAAAGATCTTCTAGTCGTGAGCAAAATTGCTACAATTGTGGAAGACCCGGACACTATTCCAATGAGTGTATGACTCCCTACAAAAGAAGAGGATATTCTCCAAAACGAATAAGTAGAAGAGAAGAATCACCATCAAGAGAAAGGAGTAGAGATGATTGTTATGAACGAAGAACATCCCGGAGAAGCAAGGATTCAGAAAGGAAGGACAAGTCATCAAGGAGCTACATAGAACAAAGACATCAAGCTCATGTTGGTGAATGGGTATCCGGCTCCGACTCCAACAATCACTCCGAGAGAAGCTATCACTCCAACTCTGAATATACTCAAGATGAAGGTGTTGCCGGTCTAGCACTTGTGTCAACCAACTCCTACGACATATTTGACACACCAAATGAAGGACTTGGAAGATGCTTCATGGCTAAAGGCCCAAAGGTATGACACGCCGAGTATGTTGATTTCAATAGTGATGAAGATGACTTGTTAGGTGATGATGATTTACTTGTTAACAACTCTAGTGATGAATACTATGATGAAACGTCAAATAATCATGCTAATCAAGATAAAACGAATGACAATGATAAGGAGAAGATTGAGCTCCTACCTAAAGAACTAAACATTCTTAAGTTAGCTCGTGAAACTATCTTAGGAGATCATCGAGAACTTTTAAGGACTCATGAGAACTTACTCTTTGAAAAGTTCAACCTTGAGCAAGAACATGAGTTTTTAAAAGCTATCAATGATGATCTTCGCAAGAAAAGTTCTTCTTACATTGCCAAGCGTTTACTCTTGTCTACTTACATGCCTCAAGTCTAGTCTAGTAACAAGAACAAGAAAGATTCTTCCTCTAGTAGTAACAATAATCATGCTCAATCCAATGTTGTTGCTTCTAGTAGTTCTATTGATTCCACTAATGATTCTCTTAGCCAAGTTACACTTGAGCAAGAAAATAGCCTTTTGAAGGGAATTATAGATAAAGGTGTTTACAAGAGCCTTGCCGGGAGTAAGCAATTCAAGCAAATTGTGCGCAAGCAAGGAAGGCACTGGAAGAACCAAGGTGTTGGTTTTGAACGAAAGTTCAATGCCAATGGAGTTGAGTGGGAAGAAGATCAATACCCCAAGACGAAGTTTGTTCCTTGACAAGAGAAGTATGATCGTACTTCTTTGAAAGGGACACAAGCAAAAGATGATCTTCCACCATAAGACCACAAGCAAAAAGGCAAGGACAAGCTTCAAGAGGAGATTGATGCATTTGAAGAAGCTCCTAAGGCCTTGGTCAAGTGGGTTCCCAAGACTACATCAAGTTCTACTTCATCAAGTACGACTACAACCCCAAGGATTCCCATCAAGATGATGTGGATCCCGAAGAAGAAGAACTACAGAGTTCTTGAGGGTGACTCCGCCAACATACTTCACTCTTATCATTTTGGCGAGAACGAGTGCAATAAACTTCCACATCTTGCACTAGTTCATGGAGTCACAAATCCTCTTGTTGGTAAGACAAGGGACAAGGTAACCCAACGCTCTCATAGACATCATCTTGTGTGTGCATCACTATATGTCTATGGATATCCTTGTTTGTTCCTTGTGGGACTAACCCATGTAGGTATTGAAAGTACAACTCACTCCAAAGGATTGCTCCAAATGATTTACATCAACATTGAGCATCCACATCTTCAACACCTACATGAAGTCATCATCGACAAAACCCAAGGTTAGTTCAACCCTCTTAGGGGGGATCTCACATCTAGGGGGAGCTTTACTCTAAGAGTTGAGCTAAAGCAACTCTAATGGTGTGAACACAACAATGCTTTATGTAAAAGTCGTAACCCCACTTGTGCTTAAAAGATGAGTATGACCTATGATCAAATGTTCTCATTTGACTCCTAAGTCAATATACTCACATATAGATGACCTACTCATCGCCAATTGCTTGATAGATGCTAGAATTGTGTGTGCATGCTCTGTCACATATTTCATTTGCCATTTTATTGTGTGAGCATGTTGGTTGCATATTTTACTCATTCAAGGAAATCTACTTGTAGTTTTGATTGTTTGGTTCCTTTTCTTTGCCAAGTGGATGGACAAGAATGCCTAAGAACCTTCTCTAGCTATCTATGCTTTTCTTGACTCAAACTCTATTCATGCTACATCACAAAGTTTGATCAAGTCAGATTCGAACCACTCTGTGTGAGGAGCACTCGGAGTTCCCGATTTGTCATAGACTTAAACTTCCAAAACCTCTTTGTGCATTTCGGTCTGACTGATTCATCCATTTCCGCCATACCGAGATCACTAAGTTGATCTAGGTTTTCAATCTCGGTGCAACCGATTTGAACTTTTCGGTCACACGAGTTGCAGTAACTGCTTGCAGTTATGCATCTCGGTGCCACCGAGTTGTTCCACTCGGTCACACCGACAGGATCAGGCTATATATACTCACGGGTCAAATTTTGGAAAATCTTCCGAAACGCTTCGCCCGCGCTCAGCCTGCCCTGCCTCATTAGGTCTCCGGATCGTCCTCCTCATCGCCAGTGACCTCCCGCCACTGGTCTCCGTTGCTGTCAATGGGATTCTGCTCCGCCGTTGCCGCCGTAGCAAGTCCATCGCCGCATTAGGGTATGGATTTGAAACTTTGTGCTATTCTTAACTCCGATTCCTAGCACATTGCATTGCCATGAATCTTGCCACATTTGAAATCTTCCTATCCAGCAAAACTACTTCATAGATTAATCTTGGATTGAAAATTTAGAGTTAGGTTTCCGCCGAACTCATCTCGGACCGACCGAGTTGTAGAAATCGGTCTCATCGATTTGGCTTAGGCCATTGCACATGTGATTCTCGGTCCGACCGAGAATTGCAAATCGGTGTGACCGAGATCGATTCTCCGTAAAACCCTAGCAGTCTCGATGCCACTGAACTGTGACTCGGTCTTAGCGAGTTCACTAGTTTAGGTTCCAAAAGCTGCTTCGGTATCACCGAGTTTACAAATCGACAGCTCCGAAATGCTTTCTGTGGAAAACTAAAACTAAGTTTTAACTCATTTGTTTTGCAAAAACCTCTGTGCTTTGTGATGCTCATCTACTCTACCTCATCTACATCTATTCACAGGGTCTGCTATCTGAGTTTGCATCATGTCATATCAGAGTGACAGTCAGAATAAGTCTGAGGAGCAAGTTCAGATGAGAGAGGGCACTAGTCCCTCTAGTACCTCAGATGAGGGTAGCGGGAGCACACCTAGTAACTTGCCCAAGGCAGCTACTAGGACAAGGAAGAAGAGAACCTCAGAGTCTGAAGATGAGGACTATGTGGCTGTTGATGATGAGGCCACATCTAAGAAGAAAGTGCTGAAAAAGGAATATGGCATAGCTGCTGCCACAAAGCCTGGTATGAAGACCAAAGCACCTGCAAGAAGAGTTCCCATGTCTAAAGCCAGAGCCTCTACTCAAGTAACTTTGGAATCTGAACCCAAAGAGGCAGCTGCAGAAGGGAAGAAAAGGAAAGAAAGGGT
Source organism: Triticum dicoccoides (assembly GCF_002162155.2). NCBI lineage: Eukaryota > Viridiplantae > Streptophyta > Magnoliopsida > Poales > Poaceae > Triticum > Triticum dicoccoides. The sequence continues at coordinate 615,116,146 of NC_041383.1, forward strand.
CAAGAAAACTACGACCAGAGTTGTTGGAAAGCCCTCAATGATGGAAGAAGAGGAAGAGGTTGCTGCACCAGCACCTAAATCTCAGAAGCTAATGTGAGATGCAATAAGATCAGGGGCTGCTCCATCTAAGCCCGAAGATGCTCCCAAGGCTGTTGTTCCTAAGCCCAAGTCTGCAACTAAGAGGAACACCAGGAGTATTCCAGCTGAATATAAGAACAAGGCCCCAGTGCATGTGGCTGCAGATGATGAAGAAGATGACACACTTGTCTTGAGAAAGTTGAAGCCCAAGATCCCTGACCACAATGATGTACATCCAGTAGTGGAGGATATGAAGGTCAGGAAGGATGCAGGACTGAGACTCTAGAGACAGACCGATCCCTATGCTGTCAGAAGAAGAACTGCAGTGGACTACAGGTTCCACACTAAGGAACAACAAGATTTGTATGAAACAATTTTGCTTAACAAGAAGCCCATAGTATGTGACATGAGATAGGTTGATTAGGAGTACATCAGAAAGAATGAAGATCACTATCCAGGAGTATATGACAGCTTCAATGCTTGTGGAGTTGTTGACTTTGTTGGCCAGAAGCTCACCAAGTGGAAGGATGAGCTCATCATGCAGTTTTACTCCACAGCTCACTTCTACCCAGATGGGAAGATTGTTTGGATGTCTAAAGGTACTAGGTACCAATCCACAGTGGAAGAATGGGCTGAGTTGATAAATGCTCCAAAGAAGAATGAGGATGACTTGGATGTATATGCCAAGAAGAAGAAAGACCACAACTCCATGGCTAGTATGTACATAGAGATCCCATATGTTGCACTAGAGACACATAAGTTTGGCTATGTGAATTACCTGTTGTCAAGATTGCCTACTATCAACTGGATCTTAAGGCACACTCTGCTGCCCAAGTCAGGTGATCACAAGATGATCACAGGCCATGCAATCAACTTGCTGCATATATTTGATGTGCCTCAGAAATTGAAAGCCATGAGTCTGATTGTGGAAACAATCAAAAGGACTGCTTCTGATCAGAAGAGATCTTGTGGATATGCCCCACACATTCAGGAGCTCATAAACTCCAAGATGGGCACATGCACATATCTTTTGGACAAGGAGCACCTGCCCATCTACCCTGATTTTGAGGACAACACCATTGTGATGGATGAAAATGAACCATCATCTATGCAAGCACAAGAGAAGAAAGAGAAAGCAAGGGCTGAGAAAGCTGCTAAGATGCCAACTGCTGAAGAGGCATCTCAAGTGTTCCTGAAGAGCAAGCAAGATCAGCTTGGCTACTTGATTGTCTCCACCTTGAGGATTGAGAATGGCTTGGCCACCCTGACTCAAAACCAGGAGAGCTTGGAGAGAATCATAGAGAAGAAATTCTATGATCTTGATGTCAAGGTCACTGAGATCCAGTCAGTTGTTGAGCAACTTCCGGAGGAAGTGGAGAAGAAGAAGGGCAAGTCTACGACAGATGCATTTGCTAGAGTGCCCAGAGGATAGAGATCTGCTGTAGTGCCTGTTCCAGACACCAGAGCTACATCATCTGCACCAGCAACAGCTTCAGTGCCACCAGCTCCAGCAGCCACTCCACCAGCTCCAGCTACATCGACTGATGCTTTCATCCTTGGCGTCATCTCTGCAGCACCTCATGAAGACCAAGCCTGAGAGTCATTTAGCACTATGCTTTTTTTGTGAACTTTTTGGTAACTTTTTGCCAAAGGGGGAGAAAAATGTATAGATCATAGGCTTCGAGAGAGAGTGTTGCTTTTGATCTCTCTTATTTTTGGTGGTTGAACTTCATTATCTGTTTGTCTGCTTGTTACATTATGCCTTTTGTGAGATACTTGGATGATCATATGCTATGCTACATTAATGCTTGTTGGATGATATTATCTCCTATATTCTCATATGATCATTCACTTTGCTTGGTGATGAGTGCATGTGTTCAATCAATATCATTTTGAGCGCTCCACAAAGATGTATGTGACATGGAAGAGTAACCCATGATCCTAACTCATTGTGCATTTCCAGTCTAAAGCAAAATTTAAATAATGCACAAATTTAGGGGGAGCTCTTGCTTTTCACATACTTCTCAAAGCGACAATGTTTTTCAATCTTATTATCATTTGTCGAAGCTTTGATCTATATGTTGTCATCAATTACCAAAAAGGGGGAGATAGAAAGTGCAACTATCCCTGGGTGGTTTTGGTAATTCCTAACAACATATAGCTCATTGAGCTAATGCTATTTCAAGATAAATATTTCAGGAAAGCTCAATGATTGGCATGGCATGGATGAGAAAAGTGGATCCCTCAAAATGCTAAGGACAAAAGGATTGGCTCAAGCTCAAAGCACAAGACTCTACATTTTCTATTTTAGTGATCCAAGATCACATTGAGTCCATAGGAAAAGCCAATACTATCAAGGAGGGATGAGGTGTTGCTTAATGAGGTTCTTGCTCAAAATGCTTAGTAATATCCTCCAAAGCCCTCAACTACTTTCTAATATCCACATATGACCCAAACCAAAAGTCAAACTCGGCCCCACCGATTCTTTCTATCTGGCGCCACTGAGTTCGGATGTCATAGCCACTGCCACAAACCCTAATCAAGTCGGTCTCACCGATAGGGATCTCGGTCTCACCGAGATGGGATTGTAATCTCTCTGTTTCCCTTCGTAACATTTCGGTCCAACCGAGATGAGCGATCGGTCCCACCAAGATTGCAATGCAAACTCTCTATTTCCCTTTCGTAACGTTTCGGTCTAACCAAGATGAGCGAATCGGTCCCACCGAGTTTGCCTGACCAACTCTCTGGTTAGCTTATTACCAAAATCGGTCCCACCGAGTTTGTGTAATCGGTCTCATCGAGATTACATTATGCCCTAACCCTAACCACATCGGTCCCACCGAGTTGACATGTCGGTCCCACCGAAAATCCTAACGGTCACATTATTTGCTAAATCGGTCCGACCGAGTTTCACGATTCGGTCCCACCGACATTCGTAAGTTGTGTGTAACGGTTAGATTTTGTGTGGAGGCTATATATACTCCTCGACCTACTTCATTTGGATAGAGGGCCATCAGAACATGCCTACACTTCCAACAGACATTTTCAGATAGAGAACGACCTACACTTGTGTTGAGGTCAAGATATTCCATTCCTACCATATGAATCTTGATCTCTAGCCTTCCCAAGTTGCTTTCCACTCAAATCTTCTTTCCACCAAATCCAAATCCTGTGAGAGAGAGTTGAGTGTTGGGGAGACTATCATTTGAAGCACAAGAGCAAGGAGTTCATCATCAACACACCATTTGTTACTTCTTGGAGAGTGGTGTCTCCTAGATTGGCTAGGTGTCACCTGGGAGCCTCCGACAAGATTGTGGAGTTGAACCAAGTAGTTTGTAAGGGCAAGGAAATCGCCTACTTCGTGAAGATCTACCCTAGTGAGGCAAGTCCTTCGTGGGCGACGACCATGGTGGGATAGACAAGGTTGCTTCTTCGTTGACCCTTCGTGGGTGGAGCCCTCCGTAGACTCGCGCACCCGTTACCCTTCGTGGGTTGAAGTCTCCATCAACGTGGATGTACGATAGCACCACCTATCGGAACCACGACAAAAACATCCGTGTCTCCAATTGTGTTTGCCTCCTCAAACTCCTCCCCTTTGCCTTCATATGCAATTGTTTTACATTCCGTTTCTATACTCTTAGAATTGCATGTGTAGGTTGATTGCTTGACTTGTGCTAAGTTGCTAAAATCTGCCAATAACTCAAATTGGGAAAAAGCAAGTTTTTTATTTGGTCAAGTAGTCTAATTACCCCCCCCCCTCTAGTCATACTTTCGATCCTACAATTACCTACTGTTATTTTTGTTGTTTTATTTCATAATAATGCTTTTTGGATTAATTCTAATGCCTTTTCTCACATCAAATACTATGATGCATTGATACGTCCATTTTGCATCATCATTACCTACTGTTATTTATGTTGTTTTATTTCATAATAATGCTTTTTGGAGTAATTCTAATGCCTTTTCTCTCATAATATGCAAGGTATGCACAGAGGGGGGGAATTCTGGCAGCTGGAAATCTGTACCTGAAAATGCTATGTCAGGCTACCTATTCTGCACAACTCCAAATGAGCTGAAACTTTAGGAGGATTTTTTATGGAATAAATGAGGATGTTTGGAGCCAATAAGTACCACAGGGGCCCACCAGGTGGGAACAACCCACCTAGGCGCGCCAGGGAGCCCAGACGTGTCCTGATGGGTTGTGCTCACCCAGGCCCATCTCCGGTGCCCCTCTTCTGGTACATAAGTTATTTTGCCTTAGAAAAAAATCAGGAGAGGACTTTCGGGATGAAGCGCCGCCGTCTCGAGGCATAACTTGGGCAGGAGCACTTTTGCCCTCCAGTGGAGCGATTCCGCCGGGGGAACTTCCCTCTCATATGGGGAAATCATCGTCATCATCATGACCAACAACTCTCTCATCTTGGGGAGGTCAATCTCCATCAACATCTTTGACAGCACCATCTTCTCTCAAACCCTAGTTCATCTCTTGTGTTCAATCTTTGTACTGGAACTATAGATCGGTGCTTGTGGGTGACTAGTAGTGTTGATGACATCTTCTAGTTGATCACTATATGGTTTATTTGGTGGAAGATTATATGTTTAGATTATGCTATTCAATACCCATCTGATCATGAACATGATTATCATTTGTGAGTAGTTACTTTTGTTCTTGACGTCACGGGAGAAATCATGTTGCAAGTAATCATGTAAACTTGATATGTGTTTATGTATGTTGTGATTCCCTTAGTGGTGTCATGTGAACGTCGACTACATGACACTTCACCATATTTGGGCCTGAGGGAATGCATTGTGGAGTAGTTATTAGATGATGGGTTGCGAGAGTGATAGAAGGTTAAACCCTAGTTTACGCGCTATTGTGTAAGGGACCGATTGGATCCAAAAGTTTAATGATATGGTTAGAATTTATTCTTAATACTTTTCTCGTAGTTGCGGATGCTTATAAGGGGGGTAATCATAAGTAGGAGGTTTGTTCAAGTAATAACAACACCTAAGCACTGGTCCACCCACATACCAAATTATCAAAGTAGCGAACACGAATTGAACCAACATGATGAAAGTGACAATATGAAGTTCCCGTGTACCCTCAAGAACACTTTGCTTATCATAAGAGACTGATTTGGCATGTCCTTTGCCTCAAAAGGATTGGGCTACCTTGCTGCACTTTTGTTACTACCACCATTACTTGACCATTACAAATTATCTACTATCAAACTACTCTGTTACTTACAATTTTAGCACTTGCAGATATTACCTTGCTTAAAAAAGCACTTGTCATTTCCTTCTGCTCCTCGTTGGGTTCGACATTCTTACTTATTGAAAAGTCTACAATTGACCCCATATACTTGTGGGTCATCAAGGCAATTTTCTGGCGTCGTTGCTGGGTAGTGAAGCGCTCTTGGTAAGTGGAAATTGGTAAGGAAAATTTATTACTACATGCTGAAATTTATTGTCACTTGTTACTATGGAAAACAATCCTTTGAGGGGTTTGTTCGGGGGATCTTCACCTTGAACAGAACCACAATTAGTGACCCCTCAACCTAATGCACCTACTAAAAATATTGAATATGAAATTCCTTCGGGTATGGTAGCACAACTGTTAGCTAATCCTTATGCAGGAGATGGAACCGAACATCCTGATATGCACTTGATATATGTGGATGAAATTTGTGGATTTTTTAAGCTTGCAGGTTTACCCGTAGATGAAGCTAAGAAGAAGGTTTTCACTTTATCTTTGAAGGGAAAGGGGTTGACATGGTATAGGCTATGCGAAGATATTGGATCTTGGAACTGGAATCGGTTGATATTGGAATTCCATCAAAAAAATTATACTATGCATCTAGTTCTTCGTGATCGGAATTATATATATAATTTTTGGCCTCGTGAAGGAGAAAGCATCTCTCTAGCTTGGGGGAGGCTTAAGTCAATGTTATATTCATGCCCCAATTCATGAGCTCTTGAGAGAACTTATTATTCAGAATTTTTATGTTCGGTTTTCTTGTAATGATAAATCCATGCTCGATACTTCTTGTACTGGTTCTTTTATGAAGAAGACTATTGACTTCCGATGGGATCTTTTAGAAAGAATTAAACGCAACTCTGAAGATTGGGAACTCGACGAAGGTAAAGAGTCGGGTATTGAGCCTAAGTTTGATTGGGCTAAACCTTTATTGAATACCGATGCCTTTCAAAAGTTTAGCACTAAGTATGGACTTGACTCTGAGATAGCTTCCTTTTGTGAATATTTTGCTACTCATGTTGATCTCCATAAGGAGAAGTGGTTCAGACATCACCCACCAATTAAAGAAGAAATTAAAGAACCGGTAAAAGCTAGAAACAAAACTATCATTGATAATGTTGATCCAGTTGTTCCCACTACTTATATTGAAAACCCACCTTTCCCTGTTAGATTGAAGGAACATGCTAAAGTTTCAACTGTGGTCAACCAAAGTTATATAAGAACACCTAAACCAGCTGAACAAATCAAAGTTGAACCTAGTTTTGCTATGGTTAAGGATCTCTTGGTCGATAATATTGATGGGCATGTTATTTACTTCTGTGCTAAAGCTGCTAGAATTGCCAAACCCGATGAAGAAGATAAACATAGATTAGTTGTTGGCATGCTTGTTGCTTTAGTTAAGATAGGAGATCATTGTTATCACGGTTTATGTGACATAGGTGCTAGCGTGAGTGCTATTCCTTTTTCCTTATATGAAGAAATTATGAACGATATAACACCCGCTGAAATAGAAGACATAGATGTTACTATTAAACTTGCCAATAGAGATACTATATCGCCAATTGGGATTATTGGAGATGTTGAAGTCTTGTGTGGGAAAATAAAATACCCTACTTATTTTCTTGTTCTTGGTTCCCCACAAGATGACTTTTGTCTCATTATCTTTGGTAGACCTTTCTTGAACACCGTTAATGCTAAAATAGATTGTGAGAAACAAATTGTCGGTGTTAGCTTTGGTGATGAATCTCATGGATTTTTTTTCCATGTTTAGTAGAAAACCTCATAAGAAAGATTTGCCTAGTAAAGATGAAATTATTGGTCTTACTTCTATGGTTGTACCTCCTACCGATCCTTTAGAACAATATTTTCTAGACCATGAAAATGATTTGCATATGCATGAAAGAAATGAAATCGATAGAATCTTGTTCGAACAACAGCCTCTGCTTAAACACAAGCTGCCTGTTGAAACTCTAGGAGATCCTCCTCCACCCAAAGGTGATCCTGTGTTTGAATTAAAACAATTGCCAGAAACTTTGAAATATATCCTATTTTTATTGGTGCTAACCTTTCAGAACATGAAGAAGAAAGATTATTGAAAGTTCTAAGGAAGCACCGAGCTGCTATCGGATATACTCCTGATGATCTTAAGGGCATTAGTCCCACTCTATGTCATCGCAAGATTGATATGGAACCTGATGCTAAACCCGTTGTTGATCACCAACCTCGGTTAAATCCGAAGATGAAAGAAGTGGTAAGAATAAAAATATTGAAACTTCTGGAAGCAGTATAATCTATTGTATAGCTCACAGTAGATGGGTAAGTCTTGTTCATTGTGTCCCTAAGAAGGGAGGTATAACTATTGTTCCTAATGACAATAATGAACTTATTCCACAAAGAATTGTCACAGGCTATAGAATGGTAACTGATTTTAGAAAATTAAACAAAGCAACTAAAAAAGATCATTACCCTCTGTCATTTATTAATCAAATGTTAGAAAGATTATCTAAGCACACACATTTTTGCTTCCTCCATGGATATTCTAGTTTTTCATAAATACATGTTTCTCAACTTGATCAAGAAAAGACCACTTTCACTTGTCCTTTTGGAACTTATGCTTATAGATGTATGCCTTTCGGTCTATGTAATGCACCTGCTACCTTTCAAAGATGTACGACTACTATATTCTCTGATTTTTGTGAAAAGATTGTTCAGGTTTTCATGGATCACTTTTCTGTTTATGGGAAGTCTTTTGATGATTGTTTAACCAATCTTGATCGAGTTCTACAGAGATGTGAACAAACAAATCATGTCTTGAATTGGGAGAAGTGCCAATTCATGGTTAATGAACTTATTGTTTTGGGACATAAAATTTCTGAACGAGGTATTGAAGTGGACAAAGCCAAGGTTGGTGCAATTGAGAAAATGCCATGTCCTAAAGATATCAAAGGTATTCGTAATTTCCTTGGTCATGCCGGTTTCTATAGGAGATTTATCAAAGACTTTTTTAAAATTTCTAGGCCTCTTACAAATCTTTTGCAAAAGGATAGCCCTTTTGTTTTTGATGATGATTGTTTAGAAGCCTTTGAAACACTCAAGAAAGCCTTAATTTCTGCACTTGTTGTTTAACCGCCTGATTGGACTTACCTTTTGAGATTATGTGTGATGCTAGTGATTATGTTGTTGGTGTTGTTCTAGGAAAAAGAGTTGATAAGAAATTAAATGTTATCCTATAGCGACCAGACCTTAAACAGTCTGATCTCTGTGCTTTAGTGTCATCCCTGGATCGATAATGCTGACACACACAGTACTTGAAGGATTTATAACAGAGTAGTAGTCACACACTTATTACATCGAATGTCTCAAAAGAGAACTTATTACAATAAATATGGCTTAAGGCCATCTAAATACGATAACTGCGGAAGGCTTGGAAGATAAAGCGAGTCCATAAACTCCAACGGCAACAATGAGTGAAAGATCACGACCTAAGGCACCTTACTCGTTGCCTGAAAAGTCTGCAACATGAACGTTGCAGCCCGAAAATGGGTCCGCACATGGAATATGCTGGCAATGTAACACATAGAGAGTAATGAGCAGAATAATGTTATCACTACATGCACATATGGCTGGTGGAAAACTCTATGGTTACAGTTTTTGCATAAAGCCAATTTTTCCCTAACAAAGGAATAAATTTTATTTAACTATCATGGTGGTTGTTAAACATTGAGAAGGTTCCTCCAACTCAATCCCAATTAAGCTTCATCAATAACCCAATCAAATTAAATTAAGTAACATGATGAGATTCACATGATAATCCAAGAAACTAGATACTCAAAAAGTCCATAACCAGGGACACGGCTAACCATGATTAGTTTGTACACTCTGCAAAGGTTTGCGCACTTTTCCCCACAAGAATCGATCTCCTCCGTTGAGTTTCTCGCACTTCATGATGTTTGAGAAATGGATGACCGAGACACAGTCTTTCAGAAGCATTAACTCTTTACTCTGACTAGACAGTACCAACCTACAACCCCTACATCTGCTAGTCTACCACTGAAAGAGGTCAGACAACATACTCAACTATGCTAGAGCCCATAGTAGCTTGCGGCTGCACACGGAAGTTTCTAGCATGAATAATCTCATGATCCCTTTGAGCTTGGGTGGCGGTCTATAGGAGAATCACACGGTACCCCAGGATTTCCAAAAATAGAGACAACACTGGGTTCCCTAGGTGCCTCAATCCACCCAGATGTGTATTAAAGTAGCCACCTTAAGTTAACCATTAATTAAGAATCTCACATCTGTCATGGATACACTCACCCAATCCACGTCTACAAGCATAGCATAGTGGTATAAGCAAACGTAGAAGTAACTCCCAAAGGTTTGATAGTAAACAGGACAATAGGTACTACCTCATCTACTTCCCAAAACCCACATATTAAACAGATCCTAACCATGCAATTGTTTGAGGATTGATCTAATGCAATAAAACTAGGTACTAAAGAGGTATGATAAAACTGTTACTTGCCTTGCTGATGATCCGTGAAACCTAGAGACTCGTAGTAGCACGCTGCGCACTCCGCGTACTCTATCGCAAACAAACAAGCATACAATAATCACTCATCTACAAGCACGGGTAAAACTCAAATAAGAGATGTAACCAGAAATTTCAACTTAATAACTCCGGTTTGAAAAAAACCAAATCAAACGAAGCAACAAAACTCAAACGGTGAAAGAATCAAGCTTCGTTTACTAATCTGGAATTAAGTCAAATTTTATAGTAGCAAAAACTTGTTTAAGTTGGTTAAACAAAAAGAGGGTTTCGAGACGAAACTCTAGGCGCTTGAATCGCCCGATTCCGATAAACGAGCGAAAAGATACACTAAAACGAAAATCAAGGCAGACATCACGATCGAAAATAATCGCGGAAAACCCTGGAAAAAGAAAAACTGACGAACAGGTTAACGAACAAATGTTTGCTGTCTGCGGCTAAACGGTGAAAAGCGTTCGTTAAAATGAACGAATGAACGAACGGGTGTTCGCTAAATAATAAACCGAGAAAAAAATAAAAACCGATCTATAAAAAAATAAACCAACCAAAGGTTTTCCGAGGAAAGCCGGCGGCTACCTCTGGCAGGTCCGGTGGGGCGGCGAGGGGCGGGTCCGGCGAGGCAGCGAGGCTCCGGCGGGGTGGCGGGGCTCCGGCGGCGGTGGCGGTCAGGGGCGGGGGCGTCGGCGGCGAGGGGCGGCGGCGGCGGCGACGGATCCGGCGGCGGTGGCGGGCGCGGCTAGGGTTTTGGAGGCAGGCGGGCTGGTGGGCTGCGGGGCTCGGGGCGATGGCTTATAAAGCCTGGGCGAGGCGGAGTCCGGGTCGCCCACGGCGGCCCGAGGTCGGTTTGACTTTTTTTAAAAAATAATCCCCACATGCAGAAAAAGAAAGAAATGAAATACTAAACGGACTCGAAAAATTCCAAAATAAATTATCCCAGTCCTCTAAAAATAAGCCGGACAGGATGAACATTTATGTGGACCTAAAGTGCAATTTTGAAAAATGTGCATTTTCCTAATTCAAATAAAATAGCGACAAGACTCCGAAATAAATTCTTATTTGATTTTAACATCAAATCTCCAATATCCCTTTATTTTGGGAAAGTCATTTTATTCCCTCTCTTTTATTTTTATATAAGAAATATACGAAGAGAAAATAATTAAAATTAAATAATCCTCTTTTCAAAATATGAGAAAACTCAAATATGAAAATAACGAAATCCCCAACTCTCTCTCTGGGTCCTTGAGTCGCGTAGAATTTCTAGGGTCAAGCCAAAATGCAATAAAATATGATATGCAATGATGATCTAATGTATAACATTCCAAATTGAAAATTTGGGATGTTACATATCCATTATGCTAGTAAAACTCTAGACAGTGCTCAACGAAATTATGCTACCACTGAAAAAGAATTCTTAGCAGTGGTGTTTGCTTGTGATAAATTTAGATCCTACATTGTTGATTCCAAAGTGACCGTTCACACCGGTCATGCTGCTATAAAATATCTTATGGAAAAGAAAGATGCTAAACCTAGACTCATTAGGTGGGTTCTTCTACTACAAGAATTTGATTTTCATATCACTGATAGAAAATGAGTAGAGAACCCCATAGCTGATAACTTGTATAGGCTTGAAAATATTCTTGATGACCCACAACCTATTAATGATAGTTTCCCTGATGAGTAGTTAGCTGCAATAAATGTTTCTAATACTACACCTTGGTATGATTTAAGACACACCTCCTAGCTTTACATACCAACAAAAGAAAAAATTCTTCTATGATTTAATACATTACTTTTGGGATGACCCACATCTTATAAATAAGGAGTAGATGCTATTATTAGACGTTGTGTACCTGAGCATGAACAAGAACAAATCTTACAGAAATGTCACTCCAAAGCTTATGGAGGACATCATGCGGGAGACAGAACTGGTCACAAGGTACTGCAATCTGGGTTTTATTGGCCTAATCTCTTCAAGGATGCCCGTAAGTTTGTCTTATCTTGTGATGAAAGTCAAAGAATAGGTAATATCGGTAAGCGTCAAGAAATTCCTATGAATTATTCACTTGTTGTTGAACCATTTGATGTTTGGGGATCTGATTTCATGGGACCTTTTCCTTCCTCTAATGGGTATACTCATATTTTGGTTGCTATTGATTATGTTACTAAGTGGGTAGAAGCTAGGGGTGGGAATATAAATCTAGAACCGATCAACCAAACCGTATTAGCCTACACCAAAGCCAAACTCACCGACACCGAATTCTCGGTACCATGCTCGGTTAGCATTGGTGAAAAACCAAACTTTTTTCGGTGATTTCGGTCGTGGCCCTCTGTCCATCGAACTAACCGAGCACTCGAAACCCCTCAACACGCTAAAACTGGTTGCCGCCCCCACTTGTGCCTCCTGCAAAATCAACAAAGCGCGGAAGGGATGCATCCTTGCCGCATCCCAAATCCCGTCTCCAAAAATTGCGGCGTGGATGATACCTTCCTCTCCGAAGACCGCAAGTCTCGCTCGATGTGTTCCCTACTGAAATCCCTATATATAATAGGGATTGCATCAGTTTCCCCATCCCCGTCCGCAGCTCTGAACCCTATCCATAGGTGACGGTGTCGTCTGGTGGAAATTGGTAGCGGAACAGCGGAAGAACAATGGCGGCCGGCTGCTGCAAGCACGGCAACCCAACAGCACCCAACATGTGTACAACGTACATGTTCAGTTCAATGGTGATTTGGTTGGCATACTATTCATTTCAATGGTTACATGTGCTTTGATTAGTTTTCATCTCTAAATCGTTGGTAATCGACATTTGCCTTTTATTCTAGATGTCTTCAACGACAAAGGAGACCATGGGGACAAACGATGCAGCAGCAGGGTCCGCGCACAGAAAACTACGCTGAAGACACATGTCGTTGTTTGCTTGTTCTTTCCCAGCCTGAACCTGTCTCTGTTGCTCAAGTGCTGTTTGCCAAGCCTGCAAAATAACCATCTTCAAGTCTCCCTAATCATCAGTAGTATGTTTAATTTCGTGTCTATGCTACTGGTCATCAATCAGATGAATCACATGCCTGAAATCATGTCCAATTTATTTTTAAGGGAATAAAATCATGTCTTGCTTGCCATTTCTACTCTCCATTAGAAAAAATGAAAAAAGCGGAAGCTCCTTTTCCAGCCGACCAACCCATTGGGCAGCGCTGCAGCGCCCCAGCCCATGGGCTTTCTTGGGTGTGTTCGGCCCAAACCGACACCGAACCGATTCTAATGGTGGACTAAAGCCTCGGTTAGCCTAATTACCATTGACCGATCGGTGCTTGATTTCCTAGAACCGGAGATTCCCAGCGACCGAAGCACCGAACCGAACGGTTCGGTGTAACCGAACGCCCACCCCTAATAGAAGCTATTCCAACTAGTAGTGTCAATCACAACACCTCTATTAAAATGTGTAAGTATGTTATTTTCCCATGGTTTGGAGTCCCTATATATTTAATGACTGATGGTGGTTCACACTTTATTCATGGTGCTTTCCATAAAATGCTTTCTAAGTATGATGTTAACCATATAATTGCATCATCCTATCATCCTCAGTCTAGTGGTCAAGTTTAACTTAGCAATAGAGAAATAAAGTTAATTTTGCAAAAGACAGTGAATAGGTCCCGAAAGAATTGGTCTAAGAAACTAGATGATGCACTTTGGGCTTATAGAACAACATACAAAAATCCTATGGGCATGTCTCCTTATAAATTGGTTTATGGAAAAGCTTGTCATTTGCCTCTTGAGTTAGAACATAATGCATATTGGGCAATTAAAGAACTCAACTACGATTTCAAACTTGCTGGTGAAAAGAGGTTATTTGATATTAGCTCATTAGATGAATGGAGAACCCAAGCTTATGAAAATACAAAGTTATTCAAAGATAAAGTTAAAAGATGGCATGACAAAAGAATCCAAAAGCGTGAGTTCAAGGTTGGAGAATATGTTCTTTTGTAGAACTCTAGTTTCAGATTCTTTGCAGGAAAACTCTTCTCCAAATGGGAAGGGCCCTATGTTATCGGGGAGGTTTATCGATCGGGAGCTATCAAAATGAACAAAGCCGAAGGTAGTAACCCGAAGGTTGTTAATGGGCAACGAATAAAACATTATATCCCATGTGCGCCCATTAATGTTGAAAGCAATATTATCCAAACTATGACACCAGAAGAACATATAAAAGAAACCTTCCGGGACACTCCAAAATCATGGAAAAGAGGAGGTACGTGATACGTAAGTAAACGCACTCCAAAAAATCCGCAAAAATATTTTTTGTAAGTTTTGGAATATTTAAAAAATTAGGAAAATAAGAAACTACCGGGAAAGTGACCTTGGTGGGCACAAGACACCAGGGCGCGCCTAGGTGGGTTGTGCCCACCTCGGGTACCTTCCGGACTCCGTTTTTCTTCCGTTTTGCTTGTTTCCCAAGATAAAAAATCTTTATATACCCCCCGAACCTGTTGACCTCTGTACTACGGAGAAATCTCCTGTTTTCTTTTCTCGTTGTTTCCTGTCAGATCTATTTAGATAGGCATCATGTCTTCTTCCTCCTCTAACAATATGGAAGAGGATGCTTGGTTGATGAAGATCGAGCTGAAGTGGGAAGAGCTCGTTGGAGCAGCCAAGGAGGACAAGAGCAAAGGGGCCCGCTGATGAGGAAGAGGAAGATATCCTTAAACCTTACTATGCTCATCTTACCCCCACTGAGATTTCAGCCTTCAGGAATATTGAAACGGTTGTGTGCAAAATAGGTACCTCACTCGTGAAAATTTACTACATCAAGAGCACATCACCTTCCTTCGGAGCGTCATCCGTAGATTGGATAATCTCTTGGTTCTTAAGGACCAGGTCGCTACTACTTCATCACCACCACCTCCTTCTTCATCACTAAAAGAAAATTGAGTATCGGGTATGGGCAATCCCCTTAGCTTTGCCAAGCTAGGGGGAGGTGCCCCGGTATTGTATACCTCCACTATCTTTTGCCTTTACTTTACTTAGTTTGATCCTCACTTATCTTTTGCTTTAGATGAATAACAGTTTAGTTCGATCCTTTCCTTTCGAGAGCTTGCTTAGTGATCTATCTTTGTAATCATGTGCGAGATATATAATAAAGTTAAGTTTGAGTTTTGCCTCTTTTACTTTCATGTTTTAATAAAAAGAAAGGAAATAAATGAAAAAGATCATATGCCAATCTTATGGTAAGTGATGACATTACACAAGGAAAAGTATAAGTAGTAAATTTTATTGTAGATTGACAAACATAGCATTGGTCAGTGATGCAACTCATGAAAGAATTAATAAAGGAAGAGAAGATTCACATGCAAATACTCTATCCTGCAAATCTTTTGTGATTGTGAGCACCCATCAAAATATTATATGCCAAAATTGTTGACGTTGGACAAGGAAGACAACGTAATGATTTATGTTTGTTCATATTCACATAGAAGTTATATTGTCATAGATCCTTCAACATGTGGTGTTTGCCCCTACCTTTGTTAGCCAAAAATTCCGCACTAAGTAGAGATACTACTTGTGCATCCAAAACCCTTAAACCCAAATCTTGTTTTGGGAGTCCACCATACCTACCTATGGATGGAGTAAGATCCTTCAAGTAAGTTTTCATCGGTGCAAAAAGGCAATAAAAATTGCTTCTAAAAGTGTTAGATCATTTAGTGTAAGAGAAAATTGAGTGTTGTACGAACTTGTGATGGCGAAGAATAAAAGTGACAAACTGCATAATAAAGGTTTCCATCATAAGGGGCAATATAACGTGACATTCTCTTGCACTAAGGGCTTGAACATACAAACAAAAAGCGCATGGGAACCTCTGCTTGCCTCTGCGAAGGGCCTATCTTTTACTTTTATGTATTTACTTTCATGCAAGAGTCAAAGTTCTTCTCTCCATTCCTTTTAATTTTCTCCTGGCAAGCATCATGTGGTGGGGATAGATCTAGGCACATATATCGAGCTGAATATGGGTAGCATGAGTTATTACTGTTGACACCGCCCGTGAGGTGAATACGTTCGGAGGCGAAACTATAAGCCCCTATCTTTCTATGTGTCCGGTTGAAACATTTTTCTCATGTGTACGCGGTGAGTGTTAGCAATTATAGAAGACTATATGATGGTTGAGTATATGGACTTGCCTAGAGGTTCCGATGCGTGACCCTTCCTCAAAAGATGATGAATTGTACTTGCAAAGTTGACTGAGAACATAGTTTGTTGGTTTCCAATAGAGTTTATGCTTTATACTTGGATGTGTGATGAGTTGTTACTTGTTCATGAGAAGTCTATGATAAAAGTTTTATGTTAAAGTTTGTTGCTGCTATAATAAGTCACATGATGATGCTATGTCCGTATTTTTGTTTTTATCGACACCTCTCTCTCTCTCTCTCTAAGCATGTGGACATGTTTTGCAATTTCGGTTTTCACTTGAGGACAAGCGAGGTCTAAGCTTGGGGGAGTTGATACGTCCATTTTGCATCATGATTACCTACTGTTATTTATCTTGTTTTATTGCATAATAATGCTTTTTGGAGTAATTCTAATGCCTTTTCTCTCATAATATGCAAGGTATGCACAAAGGGGGAGAATTCTGGCAGCTGGAAATCTGGACCTGAAAAAGCTATGTCAGACTACCTATTCTGCACAACTCAAAATGAGCTGAAACTTTACGAGGATTTTTATAGAATAAATGAGGATTTTTGGAGCCAATAAGTACCATAGGGGGCCCACCAGGTGGGAACAACCCACCTGGGTGCGCCAGGGAGCCCAAGCGCGCCCTGGTGGGTTGTGCTCACCCAGGCCCACCTCTGGTGCCCTTCTTCCGGTACATAAGTCGTCGTCTCGAGGCGGAACTTGGGTAGGAGCACTTTTGCCCTCTGGTGGAGCGATTCCACTGGAGGAACTTCCCTCCTGGAGGGGGAAATCATCGTCATCATCATCACCAACAACTCTCCCATCTTGGGGAGAGCAATCTCCTTCAACATCTTCAACAACGCCATCTCCTCTCAAACCCTAGTTCATCTCTTGTGTCTTTGTATTGGAACTATAGATTGGTGCTTGTGGGTGACTAGTAGTGTTGGTTACATCTTGTAGTTGATCATTATATGGTTTATTTGGTGGAAGATTATATGTTCAGATCCATTATGCTATTTAGTAACCCTCTGATCTTGAGCATGATTATCATTTGTGAGTAGTTACTTTTGTTCTTGAGGTCACGGGAGAAATCATGTTGCAAGTAATCATGTGAACTAGATATGTGTTCAATATTTTAATGATATGTATGTTGTGATTGCCTTAGTGGTGTCATGTGAACATCGACTACATGACACTTCACCATATTTGGGCCTAAGGGAATGCATTATGGAGTGGTTATTAGATGATGGGTTGCGAGAGTGACAGAAGCTTAAACCCTAGTTTATGCGCTATTCTGTAAGGGACCGATTGGAGCCGGGGAAGACGCGGTAGTGGATGCCCACGCAGAGAGGAGTATGAGGGTTCACTGGTTCGGCTACAGTGTGAGGATGCAGGCGCCGCAGAATAACATGGGGTGTGGGTGAGTGGAGGGATGGTCTGGCTAGCGGTGGGAGTAGTAGGGGGCGGTGAGGCCTCTGCGGCAGCACAACACGCCATGAGAGGCAGGAGCAGGCGGCACGACCAGTGCTGCTTCGGGCGGCTGGAGCAAGAAGACCAGAGGTTGAAGAAGCACGATGGTCGTTGGATGGACATCGTACGGTCACTGCAGCTAGAATCGTTTATATTGACTAAGTTGACAAAGCCCTTGGTACGCGTCAACTTAGTAGGCCCATAGGTCAGCTTCCAAAACGCTGCACCCCAGATGTCAGGCGGAGGAATCATTTTTTGCGCGGGTGAAGCTAGAATATCCGAGATTGATGAAGAAGCACGACATCGGTTGGATGGATATCCAATGGCCACTACTGACAGAACCGTGTGTTAACTATAAGTTGAAAAAGCCTTGCATACGCGTCAACTCTCTTTTTTTTGAGAGGACGCGTCAACTTAGTAAGGCCACAAGTGTGTGGCAGTGAACTTATAGCCCATTTGAGATTTGTAAGAATGTGCAACCCATTTTTGAATTCTAATGGAATTTACTACATCCCATTTACAGTTTGTTTTGATGGGATCCGAAATATTTTTATCCCGAAATTTCTAGTCAGATTAAATACAATTTCGATATAAATTTATATTATGTAAAAATCGAACGAAACATTGCGCTCGCAACAATTAATGAAATTAAAATTTTCAATATCCAAAAATAATATTTTATAAAGTAATTACGTGTTTGGTGCATTTTTTTTATAGTTACTGCCTAGTTTTATAATTACATCCCATTTATTATTTCTAAAAGCTCATTTTCTTGTTAAGCCAAATGAATCCCTCCTAGGAAAGATTTACAGCCCAGTGGGGCAGAGAATAACAACTTAACCTTGCGTGGGTATTCCAAAAAAAGTATAGCTGGGCTAGCCATTTTCAGCTTGAAGAAATTAATATCTTGGATGGATATCTGGCCTGGGCTAGACATGCCACAACCCTCCCAGTTAATATCTGCAGCGATGTTTTCATTGTTGTTCAAAGGAGAAAAAAAATAATATCTGGGCTAAAAATCGCTCAATAAAAACTCTGAAGTGCTCACACCTTGCTCAAGCTGCTTGGTCCCAGCTATCGGCCGCTTCTTGTGCAATTCTCTCGTTTATTGACTACATAGGTTGACAATGGTGTGGGTCCGTGATGTCAGGAAACCAGGAGGAAGCAAAAAAAATTATAGTTTTATATAATAAGGAGGCACTTGCGTACGTGAGGCTATGGCTCTGGTGGGTCCCCATTGTCATCCTCTCCAAGTAAAGTCATCTCCTCGTCCGCGCGCGCTTTCCACCCAAAACGGTCAGCGCTGCCCACCCCGCTTCCCGGTGCAGGTGATTGCTCCGTCTTCAAACGACACAAGTGTCGTCCATCCGTTCGTCTTCCACCCACATTAATGATACGCGGTTTCCGAGGTGGCTACTCCGGCACCACACGTCCGTCCCTCCACCGCCCACCATTGCGATATAAACTACTGCACCGGCCATAGCCGCAGTCATCCGCATTCGTTCCCTTTCTCCTGTTGACACCACTACTGCCCACCATGGCTTCCTCGCGCTCCAGTGCTCTTCGGGACGGGTGGACGACGGACAACAAGGAGATGGCAGCCATTGTTGCCAACTGGCTGGCTGGCAGGCAGCCGGAGGACGACGACGTCCCAATGGAGAACATGGTAGTCGACGATCCGGCGCCAACCCCCTCCTTCGGGCCATCCTTGCCGGTGCATTGCACCATGACCATCGGCAAGGCCCATGCCCAATATATAGACACGGTGAGGTAGAAGCGTGAGGAGCAGTTCCGGGAGGCGCACGCCGACGCCACCTACAACCACCATCTCCTCTAGGAGCACCTGCAGGCGGAGGAGCAGATCACCGCGGAGCGGGCGGAGGAGCAGATCACCGCGGAGGGGGCGGAGCAGGAGGCGCTGCTCGACTCATACCGCTCCGCCCACAAGGGCCGCCTCGAGCGCTGGCGATACGCATGCAGGTGGCGGAGGTTGCGGCCGCCTACAAAGAGGGCGATGAAGCGGGCCATGCTCTGTTTGGTGAGACCGAGGATGAGGCAGAGGACAATGCCGGCTCCGACGAGTCCCCGCTCCGCTGGCGTCGATGAGGCCCTGCTCCGTCGAGGCCCCACGCAACCAATAATGAGGCAGAGGACACCGCCGGCTCCGCCGAGGCCCCGCCCCACCAACAACGAGGCAGAGGACATCGCCGGCTCAGCCGAGGCCCCACCCTGCCGGCAACAAGGGGGAGGATTTCCCCCGCTCCGCCGAGGGGCCGCCCGCTGGCAACGAGACAGAGGACATCGCCGGGTCCGCCGAGACCCCGCCCCGCTGCCAATGAGGCCACGCCACACAGAAAATGAGGAAGAGTAGAAAACGGTAGGTCGCCACCACTCGGGTCCAAGTAAGGCCACCGCTGCTACCCTACGGTTGAAGCCAAGCTAGGAGGGTTGACCATTGACGGTCCGTTAGCTTCTTGGCGGCGACGTGGAGTCGGAGAGCTATGTTGGAGAAGGACGCTGCTTCTACTTGAATGCATTTGCAGTTAGCTGACTGACACATGGGCCCAACAGGAATCTGGGCCACATGTCATTTACGCAACTGCACCTACAGTTAAGTCACTGAAGCTTTTGTTCGATGGAGACGGACATAGGTGGGTAGCTTCGATTAATTAATTATACCTCCAGCGCACCCCTTTTTAGTTGAACAATGTATGAAATGTAATGAAATCCAGCATGTTTATATGAAATCCGACCATGTATGAATGAATTTATTTCGATTAGTTCGAATTCTTGTATCACTGGCATTGGATGAACATGCAAAACAATACGTACTAGCATTATTCCCAGGGTGATCACCTCGTTTGCAGCAGTTTCACATGTACTCCCTCCGGTCCTTTCTAGTCTGCATACAAGTTTTTTCTGCAGTCAAAGTATCTCTACTTTAACCAATCTTATATAAAAAAGTATGCACTTTCACAATGTGCGAAGTAAAAAGGAACAGAAGGAGAACAAAGAGTTTGAGCAGCTTTTTAGTGTTCTTGTACATTGCAATCAAACACACAGACCTGGCAATTCATAGAGAACATTCAAAACAATCGATGATTATGCATCTCAGTGATTCAGATGTCAGAGGCAATATTTACTTCACAACTAAAGAATAAATAAAATATTGATCGACGCTGCTGACAGCAAAGGGCGTCCCATTCGAAAATATCAAACGCATGTCTTCTTGCTAAAATCAATGAGCAAAATTTGACAAGGTTGTCCCATTCCAAAATATCAAATGCCTACGATTGTGTAATGGGCAGGGTTTGCCACCAGTTCGGACATTGACATGGCACCTCATGCTAAATAAACCAGCTGTTCTTTTTGTGCAGTTCCACCAAAATCAACCAAATTCATGTGTAGCTTGTATAATTTCTCCCTTAAATATGTTGCAACGCCTTGAACTTACCGGCACCTCCTTTCTTGTGGTGGAAATGATTGATTCAATGTATTCATGAACATTTTGTGCAGTTCCCATTGAAATCAAGCTGAGCACCCTTGTTTGCACAAATACAAAAAAGTGATTAGTATAAAGCAAATTGTACTATGAATTGACAGTTTAAACAGGCACCTACACGGTCCATGTAGAGCACACTTTTAGAAAAATGGAACTCATCAGAAAGAATGCTAGAACAACATTGTACTCGCGCATCACAGCAAGAAAATGGAGATTTGTCAGTCCTTCTGAGCTGAAGTTAGTTTGGTATTGTGGGGATTAATGTAACCATCCTTCAACTGCTCCATCTGATGAGAAGATAGACAGGGCTTCTTCATCCGGGCATAATCGGAACTAGTCACTTCACGTACTCCATATTCTTCTTTAGAGGAGGATGATCCTGTTGTGCAAAGACAAGAGAACAACTAAATGCTAGCATCCCTGTTTGCTCGAAAGGAAGGAAAGGAAATATTTAAAAAAACACAGATGAAGCACTTCTCAAGGACAATACCACTTTTTCATGACAGTGTCTAAACAACAGGAGATCACCAATAGAGATGACAAAGGTCAGTCATATGGATGAAATCAGTGGGCGAGTACCAACCTTTGTAAGGAGGCTTATTGTATAGAGCATACAGATGAAGCACTTCTCCGGAACCATCTGTTGCTATCTATTGTGGTGGCCATGCTTACTATATACTCCTCGATTAGTTTAATGTTTCCAACATCTTCTTGTGCAGTTCCACTAAAATATATGGTATCTTCAAAGAAGATCCTTGTTTGCACAATAGAGATAATTACGTATAACATAATTAAGAGTGGCATCAAATCAGTGGCAACACAATTGCTCGTTCCAGCCATAGCAATAAATTAAGATGCAAAACTATATCATTACTTGTGTCATCACAGTTCCAGTGCTTCATTACAGCACCGGGAGTTGATTTTTGTTTTTCTTCCGCTTGTTCTTCCCCTTCATCACTTGGTTCAATAACAGACAAGCTTCGCCTTCAATGTAAGATTTGGCATGTCAATTAGGGAGCACAAGTATATCACTAAACAATGACATTAATTTTCTGATTAAAGTGGCAAAATACAGGCCAACAGTTGTGAAATATCCTTATCTTACCTCAATGGGATATTATGGTGCACATACAGATTGGAAGTCTTGTCTCCATTTGTGCAGTTCACTAAAATCAAGCAACATTACCATACAAGTAGCACAACATATGAAAGCACACTGCAGAATCATGTGAAAGAAGGCTAGTACTGACCTCTCATGACGCGGAATTCAAAAAAATCACAAGAAGAAGATCTGAACCAAATTTGCCAACACGGATAGGAAGTAAGATCTCCTCTTTTACAGTTCCACTAAGATCAAGCAATCAAGCAACATTGTCGGTGTGAAATTTTGGTTGAACTGCACAAAACACTCTTAAAACAAAAGTGTTTTGTGCAGTGCAACGAAAGGTCACAATGGCAATGAGGTGAAGTACATAACCATGTTTACACATAGGTGCAAAGGAAACAACTAGTGGTCAATAACGGTGGATGGCACAGAAGCCAACAAAAAGAAGCATCTACCTTATCTAAATGGGAAAGAAAGCAAGACAATAGCATTTCCCAAATGGTGGCATTTATTAATATTAACATAGAGATTATATTAACAATAAATATCGTTAAACATGTAATTTGCTTTTAACTAAGGCATTGCATCAATTTTCCAGCGGCATTATTAGAGGGTGTTTGTTTACACGGTCATCTTGGTGTAGGGACTAAAAAACTCCGTGTTAGTCCCATCTAAACCAAACAGGAGGGACTTTTAGGCACTAAAAGTGGGCATTTGGGACTAAAGAAAGAAGACGCCGAGGGAGAGTCTTTTGGGGACTTTTTCCAATAGTTGCCCCTGCCACGCATCGCACCTTGTCACTATTAGTTCATTAATAGGGGTAACATGGTGATCTAGTCCATGTTTAGTCCCTGGAACCAAGCAGGTAGGGACTAGGGAGTTTTTAACCAAACAGGGCCTTAGATTAACAACAGCTAAAGAGTTGCACGGGACAGTGGACGCACCAGCACCATGTGCATCTACCGATGTACTGGGGTGATGCACAATCTGTTGCAACAAAGAACAAACAACCAAGGAGCATATTTGTGTTGGTCCCAGTTTTGTTATCTTTAGACACCTTTCCCTATGTGAACGCAGCAAATCTAGTCCTGCTCATACTCTACAGCCTTATCCCCCAAAACAAAAGATCAGTTCGTTACAGATGTGCGTACTGCGTTTGTCATTGTTTTCCCTTTTCGACCAATGTAGGTGCTGGATAGCCGGTCTGTACTAGTACTTTCCCCCTTCCTTTCCTCTTTGAACCACGTCCTAGATTTATGCTATACAACTAACCCTACTACTTTCCCCCATTCCTTTCCTCTTTGAACCACGTCTTAGATTCATGCGATACAACTTTCCCCACTACTTTCCACCTTCCTTTCCTCTTTGGACAACGTCCTAGATTCATGCTATACAACTTTTCCCACTACTTTCCCCCCATTCCTTTCCTCTTTGAACCACGTCCTAGATTCATGGTATACAACTTTCCCCACTACTTTCCTGTTTGATCCAACACCTAGATTAAAGTGCAGAAGCGGAAAAAGCCAACATGCAGCTCGAGTAATGCATGTGGAATAAGTAAATTATACCTTAAGGTTCTTGTGGTGTGGTTCGATGGGCGACCGGAGGCTGTTCGGCCCACACTATGTACGGCGGCGAAGAAGAAGGGGTCGGAGGCCCTCCCACACCGCCGCTGGGTGAAAGTGAACAGCTGCGCCGGTAGTGGATTCCCTCCCTCGCCGACAGCGATAGCATTAAGCCTCCTTCCCTTCCCAATGGACGGATCCTGCCGGCTCTTTGACCAGCACTGAGGGGAGAGAGAGAGGCCAACAAAGTCTTGTTTAGATCTGGAGAGGGTGAGAGAGTGTGAAGAGAGCAACTACAAGCGCTGAGAGAGAGAGGCCAACAAAGTCTTGTTTAGATCTAGGGAGGGTGAGAGAGTATGAAGAGAGCAACTACAAGCGCTGAGAGAGAGGCCAATGAAGTCTTGTTTAGATCTGGAGAGGGTGAGAGAGTGTGAAGAGAGCAACTACAAGCGCTGAGGCTCCAGCGTGTATATATATATTGGAGAGAGAGTGTGAAGAGTGCAAACCCTAGAAAACAAGCGCCGAGGCTGCAGCTTATACGTGATCAGGTGATTATACGGTCACTACGAGATCGTATAGCTCCGTATCCATCCATTTTGACCAGTCAAAGAATCCTCCTCGCACAAATTATGCTCAAGTGTAGTTATCAAACCTGAGACCTCAAGTTTGATGAGCGAACAGGCTAACCAGCTACACAACCCTCCCATTATGTTCAACGACAGGAAAATAACCTATTATACATTCCTGCATTCGTGTGACAAGAATGATGTGTTTTCTTCATGTGGGAGTCATTCGGATTTAAATCATAATTGTGTCGTGTGGCTTTGGTGGTAAGACTATCCATAGTGGTGCAGAAATAATGCAGCCTTAGTCACCTTACCTCTCTCCATGAAGTACGTTGGGTCCCACCAGTCAGAGGGTGAAACAAATAAATTAATAAGAAAAATTAAAAGCGCCAGCGGTGTATCTTACCTCACACATCTCGCTACTGCTCGGGAACACTGTCCAATTGATCCCTCTGTTCGCTCATGTACTATTTTAAGTGAATCCTTATTATAACATGCACACAATTTTGGGCACTTGTATTCGACCTAAGTCAGTGTGCCACTGTATCTCGTACTACTCCCTCCATCTAGGTCTAATAAGTCACGTTAGAAGGTGCAGCGGGACCAAGGTGCAAACAGGTTGGAGGAGAAGGAGAAACTTGACCGGTCGTTCCTCCAATCAAAGCCCTGATTTCTGTCTCTAAACACAACAATTAATCCAAACAACTAAGACATGCCGTTTTATCTACCATGCAGGGCCATGTATTAACTCGCATGCAAGCCGACTTTGATTTCTTGACTGATCAACGCGTAGTTGTGCTCCATGCATTAGGTTTCCGAGGGAGATAACAAGGAAGAGTAAGGAGCATTTGGTTACATTGCTTAGGCTGGTCATAGTGGTGAGTAACTTGGACTACTCCCTCCGTCTATGTGTGTAATTCATCTTACGAAAACCAAATAATCCCAAAACACTTAGGCACAGTGCATTAACTTCTACCTCCTTTCTTGTTTCTTCACATATCAACCAATAAGAGACGAGGGGTGTGCATGCTTTTAATGACTTGAGACTACTACCAAACATGACATGCAGTGGTTAGTTCATTGCATGCAATGCTATTAATTAGCAAATAAACATTAATGTCTCTCGTTTTCCCCTCCTCCTTGGTCACGGTGCACAACCTAAGATGACTTACTCACCTAGACGGAGGGAGTAGTAACATGCATATGTTACTAGTCTGTGTTACTACTATGCGAAGTTTCCGTCGAAAGCGAGCCGATCTGGCTCTTCTGAGCTAGCAAGGTTTTTCTAGCCCACCCAAGCTAGCTGGCCCACAAAAGCTAACATATTTTAATAGTTCCAAAAGCCTAACCTTGCCCGGCTATGCTATAAGTTCTTCTTGCTAAGGATCCAACCGCTCCCTAAGTAACAACGCTTGCTAGCAACAAGGCCAGGAGGGGATTGAGATGCGAAGTTAATGGACGATGCCTAAACATTTTTGGAATATCTGATTTCCGTAAGATGACTTAACACCTAGACGGAGGGAGTACTACTCCTCAGTCCAGGTTTGATGGAATATTCGTCACCTCTTCTCTTCTTGTACGTACTCCATTTGTATCTCACTTCATGTGGCTTCGCACTCGCGCGATTTTCCTATTCTATGAACATGTGTGTGTGTGCGTCTGTGTGTGTGTGTGTGTGTGTGTGTGTGTGTTTAACAGCATGTGTGTGTTAGAGAGAGCGATAGATCGACCTACTCCTACAGAGAGATGGTATGTAGTGTACGATTTTAGCCATGAGAGTCGGTGCATCCTCTCGTTTCCGGGCGTCTGGTAGGGACAGGCGGACAACTACCACGCCCGCTCCTGACCAGCCTGCCCAACCAAAGCCCCTCCATCGCCCGCACGTGCTTCCCACCCGAAACGGTCAACGCCGCTCCAAAGAATTGTGCCACATTCATGCCCGTGCAGAGCGGACGCGACCTCTCATTGGCGCCTGCGTTGAAGGGAGAAGCGGATTAAAGAGTGATGGTTGCTTCATCCGTCCAACTTACTGCTGGATCTATGTGATTTGACGGCTCATTGTTCATTATTACTGATGTGGTTGGACTGCTGGATGTCCCACGCTTTCGGCGAAAGGAGGTACTACTAGATTACAATTTTCTCCATTCTTACAGCGGAGGAGTGCAAGAGCAGTGAAAACACGCAGGCTCAATAATTACATGGCCCACCTCACACTATCACCATATTTTCTGGACACCGTGCGACACCTGACTCTTTACATAGTACTCCCTTTGTTCCTAAATATAAGTCTTTGTAGAGATTACAGTAGGTGGACTACATACGGAACAAAATGAATGAATCTACACTTAAAATCTACGTTCAAAAAAATCTACACTTAAAATGCATCTATATACATCCGTATGTGGTTCATGGTGAAATTTCTACAAACACTTATATTTAGGAATGGAGGAAGTACTAGTATAGTATGTATAATTTATCAGTGAGATAAATTAGTACAATGCTATGAAGCTTCCAGCTTCTGTTACATGTATCTTGCGTCCAAGGTTGCCCGTTGCAACATTTCATCAAATACAAAGGAGACTAACATGCATGCTATTGCATCTCAATGATTGACATATCATAGCAAATACTTACTCCCTCCGTTCCAAAAAAAGTGTCTCAACTTTATGCAAACTTTAGTAAAAAGTTTGTACTACTACTAAAGTTGACACTTATTTTGGAATAGAGGCAGCTAAAGAAAAAACAATCCATGTAGTCCCTAGCCCTTAAACCGTAAACCCTAACCAGGCTTCGATTTGCTGGCAACGTCCGAGATTCCTAAAAATGAAGTTTGCAACCTTTTTGACCATCGGATCATTTTGTGCAGTTTCACCAAAATCAAGATGAGCATCCCTGTGGCAAAGAAATTGAAGAAGCGTGATTACAATAAGATTACTGGGACTAGTTGATGAGACATAAACTCTTCACAAATACAGTACGTAGAAGCCAATAGAGGTATGTGCGGGGAAAAGAAGTAGAGAAATATCCGCATGGAGTGATGTGGGCAGCTGGAGCAGTGGTGCAAGCCGGATGTAAAGGGAGTTGTACCTGAGGGATGTCGGGACGTAGCTCAACCTTGAGGAGGGCGGCGGGAGGCAGCAACTGCCCACGTCGTGGTAGTGAGCAAGGGATGAAGGCAACCTCATCGGCTTTGTGAGAGAGAACGTGGGGACTGCTGATCGGGACGTGCCGATAGTGTGTTTTCGCCGTCGGTGATGGCGACCGC
The DNA here is from genome assembly GCF_002162155.2 of Triticum dicoccoides. Lineage (NCBI taxonomy): Eukaryota > Viridiplantae > Streptophyta > Magnoliopsida > Poales > Poaceae > Triticum > Triticum dicoccoides. Next base: position 615,143,666 of record NC_041383.1, read on the forward strand.
ATCTACACTAAGCATCCACCCCTTTCCCCGGTGGACGTGATCCATCAGGATGTTAGAGATGTGACCACAGTCGTTTTGTGCGAGAGAGTGTGAAAAAAGCAACCCCAGCAAGCAACCGTGTAGGCTGGCCCGTCCTGACTATGTATATAGTGGAGCGATTTCCTTTTCTCTCCATATGAACCTATCATATTGCGTACGTGCCACTAAAGAAAAAAACCTTTATTTATAAATGACGCGGCACCTACTACTTGTTCTCCAATAACCTTGCGCTTGGCATCTCCAAAATATTAACCTTGCGATTGGCTCTTCGTCTCTTCGGGAAGTCGAGCAATAATGGTACTGTAGTATATATCAGTTCTGGCTATATGAGACCGAATGAATTGCTGCACGTCCACCACGTGGGCGAGGGTCAAGGGGCGAGGGAGAGTGTTTACTATTACGTCCATTTCATGGGGTGTTTGTTTCCAGGGACTTTTTAGTGTAGGGACTAGAAATAGTCCCTCTTAGAGACTTTTTAACCAAACAGGAGGGACTACTAGGGTGTAAAACTTGCTTTTTGGGACTTAATGAAGAATACTCTCAAGGAGAGTCTTTTTTGGGACTTTTCCAACAATGCCCCTACCTGCACCCATTGCCCCGCCGCCCCATGGTGTTGTTTGGTTGTTATTTTTCTGTATACTAGGGGTAATATGGTCATTCAATAACCTCTAGGGAGGCCCTAGGGACTTTTTAGTCCGTGAAAACAAATGGGGAGGGACTTTTTAAGGAGTAGGCACTTTTTAGTTGGGACTAGAAAAGTCCTAGGACTTATGAACCAAACAGGGCCAGCAAAATGAGTGAATATACACTCTAAAATATGTCTATATACATTAGTGTTTGGATTATGTACTAAAGGACATATATATTCCAAACAATATGATAATCTCTCTAACCAAGGTAGTAGGGACGAGGAGTAAACGGAGGGAGTAGTAAAATGTTCTCCTCATCCTACGAGCCACCGCGCGCGTGGGTGAGGGAGCGGGTGTAAGGCGTACAGTAGTACTACTACTAGTAAGCAAGCTTCACCTCATCCTGCGAGCCACCGCGCCCGTGGGCGGTGGAGATGGCGTACTAAGCAAGCTTCTCCTTCTTCTGCGGGTTGACGGGACACATCAAAAGTACTCCAGTGTATAGAGCCTTGCCTCTAAGGTAGGCCTCACATGTTTTGCCTCTTTTTTGACATAATGCGTCAAGCCACAATTTGTTTGTTCACCCATGTTAGACGATCCTTAATACACATGCCAAATTACCATGTGGGCTGCCTTTTCGTACAAAAATTAGCTCCACCGTGTACCCGCGCGGGTGTGGTTGGGAAAGATACGGGAGTACGTGCGCCGTGCATGCACCTCTTCTCTTCGTGCACGTCCCCCACCTACGTTGGTGTATGAGAGAGATACAAACTGCGTTCATGAGTGTTTTTTGTTTGGGGGGGTTGATTTCGTTAATGTATTTGTGGGAATATGTGTCGATGACATCTCAAATAAAATTTTGCATGCAATGTGTGTGAAATGGAGGCCTATCCATATCATATATAGAGGGCCGGGAGATCCACGAGAAGAGAGGGAGGGGTCATAGATATCGAAAGAGTCGAAGAGAGGATTAAGTGGGTGGGTGCGAGATCGATGAAGAGAGCCATCGATATTGTGTGTGTGTGTGCAAGTGAAACATATAGGGCGACTGACCTACCGGAACGTCAGAGGGCACAGGTCAAGTTTATGTGTGGCAGGGAGGCATGACTAGAGCGCTCGATGTATCCGTGTGAGTGGGGGGAGGGGTAGGCAGAGGCCTAACTATAGAGGTAGAACGACTCGTATATGTGTTCAGAAGGACAGACCCAGCTATGTCTTGAGGGAGATCGGTCGACATCCATACATAACTGAAGAACGGGAAATAGGATGGGACAGAGAGAGAGAGAGAGAGAGAGAGTAACATCCCAAATTTCCAATTTGGAATGTTATACCTAGATCATCATTGCATATCATATTTTATTGCATTTTGGCTTGATCCTAGAAATTCTACGCAACTCAAGGACCCACGGAGAGAGTTGGGGATTTCTTTACTTTCATATTTAAGTTTTCTCAAATTTTGAAAAGATGATCGTTTGATTTTAATTATTTTATCTTTGTATATTTCTTTTATAAAAATAAAAGAGAGGGAATAAAATGACTTTCGAAAAAATAAATAAATATTGAAGGTTTAATATTAGAGTTAAATAAGATTTTATTTCAGAGTTTTATCGCTATTTTATTTGAATTAGGAAAAATGTGCGTTTATCAAAATTGCATTTTAGGCCCAAATAAATGTTCATCTTGTCCGGATTATTTTTAGAGGACGGGGAAAATTTATTTCAGGATTTTTGGAGTCCGTTTAGTATTTCATTTCTTTCTTTTTCTGCAAGTCGGAATTATTTTAAAAAAAGTCAAACCGACTCCGGCCGGAACACGAGCAGGACTCCGCCCGGGGAGGCTTTATAAGACGGCCCCCCCTGCCCCAAAGCTCACACCACTGCCGCGAGCCCACCCGCGCCAAACCCTAGCCGCCGCCGCAGCCGCTGCGCCCCGCAGCCGTCGCCGCACCCCGTTGTCGCCGGAGCCGCCACTACCGCCGCCGGATCTGCCGCCCCGCCGCCTTAGCCGACCTCACCGGAGCCCGTCGCCGCCTAGCCGACCTCGCCATAGCCCGCCGGACTCTAGGTAGCCACCGCCGTTTTTTTATAAGAACCGTTCGTTTTTTTTAAACCCTAGATCTGTTTTTTTAGACCGGTTCATTGGTTTCTCGGTTTAGTTATTTATCGAACGCTCGTTCGTTCGTTAGTTTTAACGAACGGTTTTCACCGTTTAGCCGCAGACAACGTTGGTTCGTTAGTCTGTTCGTCCGTTTTTCTTTTTCTCGGGTTTTTCACGATTATTTTCGGTCGCGATTTCAGCTCCGATTTTCGTTTTAGTTTAACTTTTTGCTCGTTTATCAGAATCAGACGATTCAAGCGCCTAGAGTTTTGTCTCGAAACCCTCTTTCCAGTTAACCAACTCAAACAAGTTTTTGTTACCGTAAAATTTTGACTTAGGTCCAGATTAGTAAACGAAGCTTGTTTCTTTTGCCGTTTGAGTCTTGTTGTTTCGTTTGATTTGATTCTTTTTGCAAACCGGAGTTCTTAAGTTGAGCTTTCGGGTTGGATATCTTATTTGAGTTTTACCCTTGCATTAGTTGAGTGCTTGTTGTATGCTTGTTTGTTTGCGATAGAGTACCCGGAGAGCGCAACGTGCTACTATGAGTCTCTAGGTTTCACGGATCATCAGCAAGGCAAGTAACACTTTGATCATACCTCTTTACTACCCGGTTTTATTACATTAGATTAACCCTCACACATTGCATGATTAGGATCTGATTAATATGTTGGTTCTGGGAAGTAGATGAGGTAGTACCTATGCCTTGTTTATTACCAAACCTTTGGGAGTTACTTCTACATTTTCTTATATTGCTATGCTATGCTAGTAGACGTGGATTGGGTGAGTGTATCCATGACAGATGTGAGTTTGTGAATTGTTGGTTTGACTTAAGGTGGCAACTTTAATACACATCTGGATGGATTGAGGCACCTGGGGAACCCAGTGTTGCTTGTACTTTTGGAAATCCCGGGGTTACATGTGATTTTCCTATGGACCGCCACCCAGGCTCAAAGGGATCATGAGATTATTCATGCTAGAAACTTCCGTGTGCAGCCACAAGCTATTATGGGCTCTAGCATAGTTGATTAAGTTGTGAAACCTCTTTCAGTGGTGGGCTAGCAGATGTAGGGGAAAGTAGGTGTAACTGTCCATCCAGAGTAAAGAGTAATTGTTTCTGGAAGACTGTGTCTCGGTCATCCGTTTCTCAAACACCATGTAGTGCGAGAAATCCAATGGAGGAGATCGAGTCTTCCGGGGAAAAGTGTGCAAACCTCTGCAAAGTGTACAAACTATTCATGGTTAGCCGTGTCCCCGGTTATGGACGTTTTGAGTATCTAGTCTTTGGATTATCATGTGGATCTCATCATGTTACTTAATTAATTTGTTGGGTTTAATGATGATGCTTAATTGGGACTGAGTTGGAGGAACCTTCTCAATGATTAACAACCACCATGATAGTTAAACAAAACTTATTCCTTTGTTGTAGGAAAAAACTGGCTTTATGCAGAAACTGTAACCGTAGAGCTTTCCACCAGCCATATGTGCATGTAGTGATAGTTATATTCTATTCATTACTCTCTATGTGTTACATTGCGAGCATATTCCATGTGCTGGCCCATTTTCGGGCTGCAACTTTCATGTTGCAGACTTTTCAGACGACGAGTACGGTGCCATAGGTCGTGGTCTAATACTCAGTGATGCCGTTGGAGTTGATGGACTCACTTTATCTTCCAAGCCTTCCGCTGTTATCGTTATTAGATGGCCTTAAGACATATTTATTGTATTAAGTTCTCCTCTCAGACTTTCGATGTAATAAGTGTGTGATTGCTACTCTGTTATAAATCCCTCAAGTACTGTGCGTGTCAGCATTACCTATCCAGGGATGACACTGATGCATAGAGATTAGACCGTTTGAGGTCTGGTCGCTACAAGATGGTATCAGAGCACACGCTGACTGTAGGACACGACGACTAAGCCAAGGCCCTAGATCACTACTCTCTTCTCATTTCTGACTCCTCTCCTTTTTCTACTCTTTTAGGATGGCGGATGCAAGGAACAAGTTCACGCAACCGAATGAAGATACACCTTTTGGACTCCACTTGAAGGAAGTCACTAGATACCTAAACATCGGAGTACCAAGCTTCATCGGAACCTACATCGCCACTTTACCAGAAGAGGAGCGTTGGATGATTCAAGTTCAAGTTCCAGGAAGGAAGTTCATGCCAGTCACTGAGCCCATAGAGTTTTCCTTTGATGCACCAACCTGGAGTTTAGGAAAGAGCATGGCAGCCCACATTACCATAGGACGCATTGGAGAAGTTTACCACATGGATCTAAAGGATACTATCTACCAAATTTGTGCTCACCGAGATGAGCAATGGGAGATGATCAGCACTAGGAAGGATAGATCTATTGCAGCTTTTATCCAGGAGCTAAACCAGCACATACGACTTCGGGAGAACCAGATGTGCATAGGCATGATAGACCTGAAGAAGGAAATGACCAGGATCACTGAGCTGGAAGAAGAACTCAAGTCTGCACATGATGTATATGAGGAGGAGATTGTAACACTTTTGGAGAAGAATGACGACCTGGTAAAGAAGATCAGAGTTTTCATGGGAGACCCCGTGCCAGGAGGAGAAGACGATGATTCCACTTGCCCGGAGAACTACATCATCATCGAAGACACCGACTCGGACCCCGACGCTAGCGATGATGACTAATGAAGCTGGAGCGGATATCATGGAGTCTTCCATCAATCAGTTTTTCTAGTCGACCACCATATCAGTAGTAGTATTCCCCCATGTATATAGAATAGTCCGAGCACTTTTGTAACGATAGTTAGACCGATTGTATGCCCTTGTTTGAATTGATTGAAGTGAAATTGTTTGTGTTTGTCTCATGATCATATGGGTAGTGTTTTCCCCCTAGACCTCTTTCTACTCTTTTTCCTCACTTTTCTAAACCTATCAGATGCCTCCAAGACACGACAATGGATTTGCTTTCCCACCGGAGCTCACTCAGTTGATCCGGCAGCAGAATGCATTGATGCAGCTTTTAGTCCAGAATCAGAATCAGGGGAACAACAACAACAACCCACCACCACCACCACCTGTTGATCACTTAGCCCGTTTTCTAAGGCTGAATCCGCCGGTGCATTCCAGTAGCACCGAGACGATTATTGCAGAGGATTTGCTCCGCAAGATTGGAAGGGAGTTGACCACTTCAGGATGCACAGATGCGGAGAGAGTGCATTTTGCCGCACACTAGCTTGATGGACCCGCAGCATCATGGTGGGAAAATTTCACAACCACTTACCCCATAGACACAGTCACATGGGATTAGTTTCAGCAGGTGTTTCGCACTGCCCATGTTTCAGCAGGAGCTATGGCCATGAAGAAGCATGAGTTTTGCAACTTGCACCAAGGAGGACGTACAGTAGGCCAGTATGTGGATGATTTTAGTAAGCTAGCACATTATGCCCCGGATGACGTTACTACGGATGCAGCTAAGCAGGAGAAGTTTCTGGAAGGACTGAATGATGAGCTGAGCATGCAGTTGATGGTGGCAAACTTCAACAACTACCAGGAGTTGGTAGATAGAGCGCTTATGATGGAAGGGAAGCAGCAGCACATAGATAACCGCAAGAGGAAGTATGGACAAGGGAAGTACAATTCAGGAACTCAGCAGAAACCCCGTTTTACCCTGAACCCAGGAGGACACTTTCAGCATAACCATGGAGGGATTCCGCACAACCATAGTGGCTCCAAGACTGGGAATGGGAATGGAGGAAGCAACGGTCAAAACTGTACCAACCCATCAACACCAGCAAAGAGGGATCTGAGCCACATTACTTGTTTCAAGTGCCAGAAGACTGGACATTATGCCACTGAATGTCCTGAAGCTAAGAATGGAAATGGCAATGGAAGCTCTGGGAAGAAGCCCAACCCTTTCAACAAGGGACAAGTGAACCACATTAGCGTGGAGGAGGTTGAAGCACAGCCGGATGCAGTAATAGGTAAGTTTTGGTTAAGTCTTTTACTGCAATCATTCTTTTTGATAATGGTGCATTGCATTCATACATATCAAGGGGATTTGTGGATAAGTATAAACTATCCACCAAAGTTCTTAGAACACCTATGTTAGTAAGCTCACCAGCAGCAGAGTATATGGCCAGTCAAGGATGTTTTCAGATGCCATTGACCATACGTAGGCATGACTTCCCCACGGATTTGATAATTTTGGAGTCGCAAGGATTGGATGTGATTCTGGGTATGGATTAGCTATCGATGCGTGGAGGAAACATCGATTGTGCCAGTAAGTCGATTTTGCTTACCACCCCAGAAGGAAGAAGGATTAAGTATGTATCCCGGCATGAGCCGAGGAGGACCCAAGTAAATTCCTTATCAGGAGTTGTACAGGAGGAAGTACCAGTGGTGAAGGATTTCCCTGACGTATTTCCAGAAGAGTTGCCAGGCATGCCACCGGATAGAGAAATTGAGTTTTTGATTAAGCTTTTGCCAGACACTGGGCCGATATCTAAGAGACCGTATAGGATGCCCGCAAAGGTTTGGAGGAAATCAAGAAGCAGATTAAGCAGTTACTAGATAAAGGCTATATTCTCCCAAGTTCGTCACCTTGGGGATCACCAGTGCTTCTAGTGGAGAAGAAGGATGGATCATTGAGGATGGTTGTTGATTATCGAGGATTGAATGAAGTAACGATCAAGAGAAAGTACCCACTGCCAATGATCAATGATTTGTTTGACCAATTACAATGAGCTAAAGTATTTTCCAAGATCGATCTGTGATCAGGATACCACCAGTTGAAGATTCGAGAGCAGGATATACCTAAAACAGCTTTTACCACAAGGTACGGGCTATATGAGTATACCGTTATGTCATTTGGTCTGACTAGTGCACCTGCCTATTTCATGAACATGATGAACAAAGTGTTTATGGTGTTTTTGGATATGTTCGTCGTGGTGTTCATTGATGATATTCTAGTCTACTCGAAGAATGAAGAGGAGCATACAGAGCATTTGCGTTTGGTACTTGGGAAGCTCAGAGAACATCAGCTATACGCCAAGTTTAGCAAGTGCGAGTTTTGGTTGAAACAAGTTGGATTTCTCGGACATGTGATATCCGGAGAAGGAATAGCAGTAGAGCCCACCAAGGTTGTCACCGTGAAAAATTCGGAAGCACCCACAACCGTTGGGAAGATCCGGAGTTTTCTTGGACTCGCAGGATACTACCGGAGGTTCATTGAGAATTTCTCAAAATTGCAAAACCCATGACGGAATTGTTGAAGAAGGACACCAAGTTCAATTGGACTGAGGAATGTGAGGCCAGTTTCCAGGAGTTGAAGAAACGTTTGGTTACATCCCCAATGTTGATTCTGCCATATCAGCGCAAGGATTATGAAGTATATTGCGACGCTTCTCGTCGAGGAATTGGAGCGGTGCTTATGCAAGAGGGAAGAGTTGTTTTGTATGCCTCACGACAGCTTAAGCCCCATGAGCTAAATTATGCCACCCATGATTTGGAGTTAGCAGCCGTAGTGCATGCCTTGAAGACATGGAGACACATTCTCATTGGAAACCATTATGAGGTGTACACGGATCACAAGAGTTTGAAGTACATCTTCACACAGAAGGAGTTGAATCTCGGGCAAAGGAGATGGTTGGAGCTCATTAAATATTATGATATGAGATCGCATTATCACCCCAGAAAGGCTAATGTAGTAGCCGATGCGTTCAGCCGTAAGAGCCATGTCAACACTCTCATGACCGGAGAGATACCCAAGGAGTTAGCAGAAGATCTTCGCTAGCTATGTTTGGAGATAGTTCCGAGAGGCTATGTAGCAGCATTGGAGATTCAGTCTACCTTGATGGCAAAGATCAGAGAAGCTCAGAAGATGGACAAGGAGATTGCCGAGATAAAGGAGAAAATAGGCAAAGGAAAAGCTAAGGGATTTCATGAGGATGAGCACAATACCTTATGGTTTGACGACTGCATCTATGTGCCTAATAACCCGGAGATCAGGAAGTTGATTCTGCAAGAGGCCCATGATTCACCGTATTTGATTCACCCAGGAAATACCAAGATGTATCTAGATTTGAAGGACACCTTCTGGTGGAACGGAATGAAGAGGGATATTGCGGAGTATGTAGCAGTTTGTGATGTATGTCGGAGAGTAAAGGCCGAGCATCAGAAGCCAGCAGGATTGCTATAGCCGTTGCCGATACCCGAATGGAAGTGGGATAAACTAGGCATGGATTTTATCACGGGATTGCCCAGGACTCGTTCAGGCTATGACTCAATATGGGTTGTAGTCGATCGTTTGACGAAGGTAGCTCATTTCATCCTAGTGAAGACCACTTATACAAGTGCTAAGTTGGCAAAGATATATATGACCAGGATCGTATGTCTGCACGGAGTTCCAAGGACCATTTTATTAGATAGAGGAACCAGTTTACCTCAAAGTTCTGGAATCAGTTGCACGAAACTTTGGGTACCAGGCTTGAGTTCGGTACAGCCTTTCATCCACAGACAGATGGGCAGACCGAGAGAGTCAATCAGATTCTGGAGGACATGTTGAGAGCTAGTGCACTAGATTATGGATCTAGTTGGGACGATAATTTTCCATATGCAGAGTTCTCTTACAACAATAGTTATCAATCAATTTGAAGATGGCCCCTTTCGAAGCCTTGTACGGAAGGAGGTGCAGGACACGTTGTTGTGGGATGAAGTTGGAGATCGTTAGTTGTTTGGACCGGATTTGATTAAAGAGTCTGAAGAGAAGGTTAAGTTGATTCGCGATAGGCTCAAGGTAGCCCAATCCAGGTAGAAGAGCTATGCAGATTCAAAACGTAAGGAGACCATTTACAAATTGGGAGATAGAGTTTATCTTCGTGTGTCCTCACTTCGAGGAGTTAAGCGTTTTGGAGTTAAGGGAAAGTTAGCACCACGTTTTGTGGGACCATACAAAGTTTTAGAGCATATGGGAGAAGTTGCTTACAAGCTAGAGTTGCCTGAAGGATTGTCAGGAGTTCATGATGTGTTCCACGTTTCCCAGTTGAAGAAGTGCCATGCAAAGATGGCCGATATACCTCTGAGAGATACAGTGCCACTTGAAGCGATTCAGTTGGATAGTGATTTGACCTATGAGGAGAAAGCAGCCAAGATTCTCGAGTTCGCCAGCCGAGTCACATGCAGCAAGGTTATCAAATTTTGCAAAGTTCAGCGGAGCCACCATACCGAGGATGAAGCCACCTGAGAGCGAGAAGAAGACCTACTGAAGGGGGGTAGGTTTGTAACATCCCAAATTTCCAATTTGGAATGTTATACCTAGATCATCATTGCATATCATATTTTATTGCATTTTGGCTTGATCCTAGAAATTGTACGCAACTCAAGGACCCGTGGAGAGAGTTGGGGATTTCGTTATTTTCATATTTGAGTTTTCTCAAATTTTGAAAAGATGATCGTTTGATTTTAATTATTTTATCTTTGTATATTTCTTTTATAAAAATAAAAGAGAGGGAGTAAAATGACTTCCCCAAAAATAAAGAAATATTGAAGGTTTAATATTAAAGTCAAATAAGATTTTATTTCGGAGTTTTATCGCTATTTTATTTAAATTAGAAAAAATGTGCATTTTTAAAAATTGCAGTTTAGGCTCAAATAAATGTTCATCTTGTCCGGCTTATTTTTAGAGGACGGGGAAAATTTATTGCGGGATTTTTTAAGTCTGTTTAGTATTTCTTTTCTTTCTTTTCCTGTACGTCAGAAATATTTAAAAAAAAGTCAAACCGACTCCGGGCCGTACCCGAGCAGGACTCCGTCCGGGTAGGCTTTATAAGCCGGCGCCCCTTGCCCCAAAGCCCACACCACCGCTGCTAGACCACCCGCGCCAAACCCTAGTCGCCGCCGCGCCACGCAACCATCAACGCACCCTGCCGCCGCCGGAGCCGCCGGAGCCGCCACCACCGCCGCCGGATCTGCCGCCCCACTACCTTGGCTGACCTCGCCAGAGCCCGCCACCGCCTCACCGACCTCGCCGGAGCCCGTCGCCGCCTCGCCGACCTCGCCGGAGCCCGCCGGACTCGAGGTAGCCGCCGCCTGTTTTTTTATAAAAACCGTTCGGTTTTTTTGAAACCCTAGATCCGTTTTTTTAGATCGGTTCGTTGGTTTTCTCGGTTTAGTTATTTAGCGAACGCTCGTTTGTTCGTTAGTTTTAACGAACGATTTTCACCGTTTATCCGCAGACAGCGAACATTCGTTCGTTAGCCTATTCGTCCGTTTTTGTTTTTCTCGGGTTGTTCGTGATTATTTTCGGTCGTGATTTCAGATCCGATTTTCGTTTTAGTTTAACTTTTCGCTCGTTTATCGGAATCAGGCGATTCAAGCGCCTAGAGTTTCATCTCGAAACCCTCTTTCCGTTTAACCAACTCAAACAAGTTTTTGTTACCGTAAAATTTTGACTTAGGTCCAGATTAGTAAACGAAGCTTGTTTCTTTCACCGTTTGAGTTTCGTTGTTTCGTTTGATTTGATTCTTTTTGCAAACCAGAGTTCTTAAGTTGAGCTTTCTGGTTAGATCTCTTATTTGAGTTTTACCCTTGCATTAGTTGAGTGATTATTGTATGCTTGTTTGTTTGTGATAGAGTACCCGGAGTGCGCAGCATGCTACTACGAGTCTCTAGGTTTCACGGATCATCAGCAAGGCAAGTAACACTTTGATCATACCTCTTTACTACCCAGTTTTATTGCATTAGATCAACCCTCACACATTGCATGCTTAGAATCTGATTAATATGTGGGTTCTGGGAAGTAGATGAGGTAGTACCTATGTCCTGTTTATTACCAAACCTTTGGGAGTTACTTCTACGTTTGCTTATATTGCTATGCTATGCTAGTAGACGTGGATTGGGTGAGTGTATCCATGAAAGATGTGAGTTTGTGAATTGTTGGTTCAACTTAAGGTGGCAACTTTAATACACATCTGGGTGGATTGAGGCACCTAGGGAACCCAGTGTTGCCTGTACTTTTTGAAATCTCGGGGTTCCGTGTAATTTTCCTATGGACCGCCACCCAGGCTCAAAGGGATCATGAGATTATTCATGCTAGAAACTTCCGTGTGAAGCCACAAGCCATTATGGCCTCTAGCATAGTTGATTAAGTTGCTAGACCTCTTTCAGTGGTGGGCTAGTAGATGTAGGGGAAAGTAGGTGTAACTGTCCATCCAGAGTAAAGAGTAATTGTTTCTGAAAGACTGTGTCTCGGTCATCAATTTCTCAAACACCCTTTAGTGTGAGAAATCCAACGAAGGAGATCGAGTCTTGTGGGAAAAGTGCGCAAACCTCTGCAGAGTGTACAAACTAATCATGGTTAGTCGTGTCTCCGGTTATGGACCTTTTGAGTATCTAGTCTTTGGATTATCACGTGGATCTCGTCATGTTACTTAATTAATTTGTTGGGTTTAATGATGACGCTTAATTGGGATTGAGTTGGAGGAACCTTCTCAATGTTTAACAACCACCATGATAGTTAAACAAAACTTATTCCTTTGTTGTAGGGAAAAACTAGCTTTATGCAAAAACTGTAACCATAGAGCTTTCCACCAGCCATATGTGCATGTAGTGATAGTTATATTCTGTTCATTACTCTCTATGAGTTACATTGCCAGCATATTCCATGTGCTGACCCATTTTCGGGCTGCAACTTTCATGTTGGATACTTTTCAGATGACGAGTAAGGTGCCATAGGTCGTGGTCTTATACTCAGTGATGCCATTGGAGTTGATGGACTCACTTTATCTTCCAATCCTTCCATTGTTATCGTTATTAGATGTCCTTAAGCCATATTTATTGTATTAAGTTCTCTTGTGAGACTTTCGATGTAATAAGTGTGTGATTGCTACTCTATTTTAAATCCTTCAAGTACTGTGCGTGTCAGCATTACCGATCCAGGGATGGCACTTATGCACAGAGATTAGACTGTTTGAGGTCTGGTTGCTAGAGAAAGAGAGAGAGAGAGAGGAGAGAGGGAGGGAGAGGGGTAGAGTGCTGGATGGGTGATGGAGTTGCTTCTCGAAGATGGTGGGAGAGGCCTACTAGACAAACTGAGGGTGGAACTACCATATTATCAATAAGAGTGGGGATGTGTTTCTGTGTGTGCCTGTGCGTGATAGATCTCTCGGGACGCATCCATGCATGATGAAGGGGAACCATGTGTTTGGTAAGCAAACCTAACTAGATTGATAGATCAATTGTTGTTTGTCGGAGGAAGGGAGAGACATAACTAATGAGGTAGATCGATCGATGCGTGGGGAAAACGAGTTATAAGAACCTAGCTAGCTATATGTATAGCGGGAGATTGGTTAGTGTACGTCCATTTGTTAGAGGCAAATAAGGCCCAGCGAGATGGATAGACAGAGATAATGGAGCTAGGAGGTGGTGTGAGAGGCCCAGCTACTAGCTAGATAGGGGGAGGAGTGTGCGGTTGTGAGATCGATGAAAAGAGGGGCGAGAGTTTACACGTGTGAGGGACCGTATGAGAGACACGAGGCAAGGACACATAAAGGAGGAGATTGAAGGTCCGTGTGTATGTTGTAGGCAGACATCACTGGAGAGGTTTATCGATCGGTGTGTGTCGGAAAGGAGTTGTGGAGACTCTGGGAGAACGACCTAAAGAAAAAAATGAATGTGCTCGATGGATAGAATGCTGAGGGAGGGGGAGCGCGAGGAGGGCGTGTACATGCACAAGAGAAAGTTAGTGGTAGCTACAAAGGTTAGAGGATTGTGTGGGTGTAAGAGACTAACAAAGATCATAATTTGAGATGAAAGTGGATTCATATATTTGAATAGGAGATCATTGTGTTTTAAACATATGCATGCATGAATATAGTGGTGATACGCATGTTGTGGTTTTGCACATGTTATACCATAATGAGATAATGCATGGCGTTTGCAACTCACAGCTAAATGTCGAACAATCAAACCATACTATACATCGAACAATCTCACATTTTAGTTGAATTTGTGATAATGTGTGGCGTTTGCAGCTTACAACTAAATATCGAACAATCGAAGCAATACTATATATCGAACATTCTCACATTTTATTTGAATTTGTGGTAGTGTGTGGTGTTTGCAACTCACATATAAATACTTGTAGGCGTAGGGGGCGGGGCACCATACATAATGTGATAAACACATTATACATATGAGACATGGTTTAGATTATGAAGATCTAGCTAGAGCTTGAAATGTAATGTGATTTGAAATCAACATAAAGTGGATTCAAAAAATCGAGTTCGAGTTCATATAGTACACATAGTTCATATATAACTTGAGACTAATCATGTGGTGTGCTGTAAAGATAATACACAAACGATGGTTTAACTTGACAATAATGATGATTGTAGATCTTATTAAAATAGAGAAACAAATTCAAATGCTTTGGATTAACAACAATCATTATTGTAGATCTTATTCAAATAGAGAAACAAATTCAAATTTAGTTCATATTGAAGCGGTAGAATATACGTTTGGAATGCACTAAAACGTTCATTTGAGTACTAGGTTGCATGCATTATACAAGTAGCAAAATATTTTAATTGAACATAACATGAATTCAAAGTTTTGAATGACATTTGTAGTGTGTATTGATTTGGTACAGTACACGTTAGGCTTGTCCGGAAATTTCAACCCGCGCCTTGTTAGCCCAAAATATTTAAGATATATCTTTGTCTTGTTGTGCTCCGACAACACCCTCCATCTCAACCCGCGACTTGCTATTCCAAAATTACAATGCGCGTGAAAACTCCCACCTCCTGTCAAATCCCGACACGTGAAATGCCCGTGATACACCTGAACCGAAAGAACCGCCTCAAATTGGTGGGGGTACTTTCGTAACTTACCCCAGATTTCGGACAAGCACGTCCCTAAGCCATGGTTCCCCACTCCCATCCCATCCGCCCAACCATTCGTACACCGAGGCCAGGAAAACCCACGAAGCCCCACTCCCTCCTCCGTCCGCCACCCAGCCGGAGCCTCTTCCCCGACAACGTCGTCCACATCAACACCTCGACGTCCCTCATCCACCGTACCAGATGAGGATCTGTCGTCGATCTGGTCGTCTCGCGGGTTCAGCCACCCCGTCCTCCACCTCCAAGTAGCTGCCCCGACACCCCCCTCGTCTTTTGTCCTACCTCCATTCCCACACTGCCGTATTCACCTGCACCATCGGAAGAGCATCATCATCACCGTTTCCTAGGATGAAGCTGCAGCCTAATCGGTGCCACCAAAGAGGTTCTACACTAATCGCCGCATTTTCTTCTTGATTCGATCTCACGGTGCTACCGACGCTCAGTCCTGAGCCGACACGGCGTGGCTCCATCCACGGCGGCGTCGCCGGCCACTTCCTCCATGGAGTCGCTCCCTCGGCAGCGATGTCCACATCAGTAGGAGATGATGCTGCTTTAGCTCTCGCTCGCACTACTGCTCTGCTCTTGCTCTCGGTCCCCTGCCTGGTCTGCTCTTGCTCTCGGTCCCCTGCCTGGTCTGTCATACGTCCATTTTGCATCATGCTTTTACATCGATATTTATTGCATTATGGGCTGTTATTTAACGTTATGTCACAACACTTATGGCTATTCTCTCTTATTTTACAAGGTTTACATGAAGAGGGAGAATGCCGGCAGCTCGGATTCTGGGCTGGAAAAGGAGCAAATATTGGAGACCTATTCTACATAGCTCCAAAAGTCCTGAAACTCCACGGAAGTCATTTTGGGAATTAATAAAAAAATATTCAGCGGAAGAAATACCTGAGGGGGGCCACCCACCACCCACGAGGGTGGGGGGCGCGCCCTACCCCCCTGGGCGCGCCCCCTGCCTCGTGGGCCACCTGGTAGCCCTCCGGTGCCCATCTTCTGCTATATGAAGGGTTTTACCCCGAAAAAAATCATAAGCAAGCTTGTGGGACGGAACACCGTCGCCACGAGGCGGAACCTTGGCGGAATCAATCTAGGGCTCCAGCGGAGCTGATCTGCCGGGGAAACTTCCCTCTGGGAGGGGGTAATCATCACCATCGTCATCACCAACGATCCTCTCGTTGGGAGGGGGTCAATCTCCATCAACATCTTCACCAGCACCATCTCCTCTCAAACTGTAGTTCATCTCTTGTATCCAATCTTTGTACCAAAACCTCAGATTGGTACCTGTGGGTTGCTAGTAGTGTTGATTACTCCTTGTAGTTGATGCTAGTTGGTTTATTTGGTGGAAGATCATTTGTTCAGATCCTTAATGCATATTAATACCCCTATGATTATGAACATGAATATGCTTTGTGAGTAGTTACGTTTGTTCCTGAGGACATGGGTGAAGTCTTGCTATTAGTAGTCATGTGAATTTGGTATTTGTTCGATATTTTGATGAGATGTATGTTGTCTCTCCTCTAGTGGTGTTATGTGAACGTCGACTACATGCCACTTCACCATTATTTGGGCCTAGAGGAAGGCATTGGGAAGTAATAAGTTGATGATGGGTTGCTAGAGTGACAGAAGCTTAAACCCTAGTTTATGCGTTGCTTCGTAAGGGGCTGATTTCGATCCACATGTCTCATGCTATGGTTAGGTTTACCTTAATAATTCTTTTGTAGTTGCGGATGCTTGCAATATGGGTTAATCATAAGTGGGATGCTTATCCAAGAAAGGGCAGTACGGAAGCACCGGTCCACCCACATATCAAAATATCAGAGTAACGAACGTGAATCATATGAGTGTGATGAAAACTAGCTTGACGATAATTCCTATGTGTCCTCGGGAGAGCTTTTCTCATTATAAGAACTTGTCCAGGCTTGTCCTTTGCTACAAAAGGATTGGGCCGCCTTGCTGCACCTTATTTATTTTCATTGTTTGTTACCTGTTACAAATTATCTTATCACAAAACTATTTGTTACATATTTCAGTGCTTGCAGAGAATACCTTACTGAAAATCGTTTGTCATTTCCTTCTGCTCCTGGTTGGGTTCGACACTCTTACTTATCAAAAGGACTCTGATAGACCCCCTATACTTGTGGGTCATCAAGACTCTTTTCTGGCGCCGTTGCCGGGGAGTGAAGCGCCTTTGGTAAGTGGAACTTGGTAAGGAAACATTTATATAGTGTGCTGAAATTTACTGTCACTTGTTACTATGGTAACTATTCCTTTGAGGGCTTGTTCGGGGTATCTTCACCCCGACCAGTAGAGCAAAGAGTTAATCCTCAACCTACTGAACCTACTAAAAATGTTTACTTTGAAATTCCTTTGGGTATGGTAGAAAAACTGCTAGCTAATCCCTTTGTAGGAGATGGAACATTGCATCCCTAATTACACCTTATCTATGTGGATGAAGTTTGTGGATTATTTAAGCTTGCTGGTATGCCTGATGATGTTATTAACAAGAAGGTTTTCCCCTTATCTTTGAAGGGAGACGCATTGACATGGTATAGGCTATGTGATGATATGGGATCTTGGAACTATAAACGATTGAAATTGGAATTTCACCAGAAGTTTTATCCTATGCATCTTGTTCATCGTGATCGCAATTATATATATAATTTTTGGCCTCGCGAAGGAGAAAGCATCGCTCAAGCTTGGGGGAGGCTTAAGTCAATGTTATATTCATGCCCCAATCATGATCTCTCAAGAGAAATGATTATTCAAAACTTTTATGCTCGGCTTTCTCTCAACAATCGCACCATGCTTGATACTTCTTGTGCTGGTTCTTTTATGGTGAAGACTATTGAATTCAAATGGTAAGGAGTCAGGTGTTACACCTAAGTTTGATTGTGTTAAATCTTTTATGGATACCGATGCTTTTCGTGGATTTAGCACTAAATATGGACTTGACTCTGAGATAGTAGCTTCTTTCTGTGAATCATTTGCTACTCATGTTGATCTCCCTAAGGAGAAGTGGTTTAAATATAATCCTCCCATTGAAGTAAAAGTAGTTGCACCTTTTACAGTTGAAGAAAAGACTATCACTTATCATGATCCTATTGTTCCTACTACTTATATTGAGAAACCACCTTTCCCTGTTAGGATAAAGGATCATGCTAAAGATTCAACTATGGTTCGTAAGAGTAATACTAGAACATATACACCTCTTGAGCAAATTAAAGTTGAACCTAGTATTGCTATGGTTAAAGATCTCTTGGCTGATAATATTGATGGGCATGTTATTTATTTCTGTGATGAAGCTGCTAGAATTGCTAGACGTGATGCTAAAAATAAACATAGACCTGTTGTAGGCATGCCTGTCATTTCTGTTAAAATAGGAGATCATCGTTATCATGGCTTATGTGATATGGGTGCTAGTGCCAATGCAATACCTTATTCCTTATATGAAGAAATTATGCATGATATTGCACCTGCTGAGGTAGAAGAAATTGATGTTACAATTAAGCTTGCCAATAGAGATACTATTTCACCAATTGGGATTGTTAGAGATGTTGAATTCTTGTGTGGGAAAGTTAAATATCATGCTGATTTTCTTGTTCTTGGTTACCCACAAGATGACTTTTGTCCCATTATATTTGGTAGACCCTTCTTGAATACTGTTAATGCTAAGATAGATTGTGAAAAGGATGTTGTTACTATTGTGTTAGGGGATATGTCTCATGAGTTAAATTTTGCTAAATTTCATAGACAACCCCATGATAAAGAATTGCCTAGTAAGGATGAAATTATTGGTCTTGCTTCTATTGTCGTGCCTCCTACTGATCCTTTAGAACAATATTTGCTAGACCATGAAAATGATATGTATATGAATGAAAGAAGGGAAATAGATGAATTATTCTTTAAACGGGGACCTATTTTGAAACACAACTTGCCTATTGAAAGCTTAGGGGATCCTCCACCACCCAAGGGTGATCCCGTGTTTGAGCTTAAACCATTACCTGATACTCTTAAATATGCTTCTCTCAATGAAAATAAGATATATCATGTTATTATTAGTGCTAACCTTTCAGAGCAGGAAGAGGAAAGATTATTGAAAACTCTGAGTAAGCACCGTGTTGCTATTGGATATACTCTTGATGATCTTAAGGGCATTAGTCCCACTCTATGCCAACACAAAATAAAATTGGAGGAAGACACCAAACCATTTATTGATCATCAACGGCGATTAAATACTAAGATGAAAGAAGTGGTAAGAAAGGAAATACTAAAGCTCCTCGAGGCAGGTATAATTTATCCCGTTGCTGATAGTCAGTGGGTAAGTCATGTCCATTGTGTCCCTAAGAAGGGAGGTATTACTGTTATTCCTAATGATAAAGATGAATTGATCCCTGAAAGAATTGTTACAGGTTATAGGATGGTAATTGATTTCCGTAAGTTCAATAAAGCTACTAAAAACATCATTACCCTTTACCTTTTATCGATCAAATGCTAAAAAGACTATCGAAACATACACATTTTTGCTTTCTAGATGTTTACTCTCAAATACCTGTGTCAGCTGAGGATCAAGAAAATACCACTTTTACTTGCCCTTTCAGTACTTTTGCTTATAGACGTATGCCTTTTGGTTTATGTAATGCACCTGCGACCTTTCAAAGATGCATGATGGCTATATTTTCTGACTTTTGTGAAAAGATTTGTGAGGTATTCATGGATGATTTCTCCGTTTATGGATCCTCTTTTGATGATTGCTTGGGCAACCTTGATCGAGTTTTGCAGAGATGTGAAGACACTAGTCTCGTCTTGAATTGGGAGAAGTGCCACTTTATGGTTAATGAAGGCATTGTCTTGGGGCATAAAATTTCTGAAAGAGGCATTGAAGTCGATAAGGATAAGATTGATGCTATTGAAAAGATGTCGTGTCCCAAGGAATTTAAGGTATAAGAAGTTTCCTTGGTCATGTCGGTTTTTATAGGAGGTCCATTAAGGACTTTTCTAAAATTTCTAGGACTCTGACTAATCTATTGCAAAAAGATATTCCTTTTGTCTTTGATGCTGATTGTGTAGAAGCATTTGAAATACTTAAGAAAGCTTTGATTTCTGCACCTATTGTTCAGCCACCTGATTGGAATTTACCCTTTGAAATTATGTGTGATGCTAGCGATTATGCTGTAGGTGCTGTTCTAGGACAAAGAGTTGATAAGAAACTAAATGTTATTCAATATGCTAGTAAAACTCTAGACAGTGCTCAGAGAAATTATGCTACTACTGAAAAAGAATTCTTAGTAGTTGTATTTGCTTGTGATAAGTTCAGACCTTATATTGTTGATTCTAAGGTAACTGTTCACACTGATCATGCTGCTATTAAATATCTTATGGAAAAGAAAGATGCTAAACCTAGACTTGTTAGATGGGTTCTCTTGCTACAAGAATTTGATTTGCATATTATTGATAGAAAGGGAGCTGAGAACCCCGTTGCAGACAGCTTGTCTAGGTTAGAGAATGTTCTTGATGACCCACTACCTATTAATCATAGCTTTCCTGATGAACAATTAGCTGTCATAAATGCTTCTCATACTGCTCCTTGGTATGCTGATTATGCTAATTACATTGTTGCTAAATTCATACCACCTAGTTTTACATATCAGCCAAAGAAAAAGTTCTTCTATGATTTAAGACATTACTTCTGGGATGACCCACACCTTTATAAAGAAGGAGTAGATGGTGTTATTAGACGTTGTGTGCCTGAGCATGAACAGGAACTGATCCTACGCAAGTGTCACTCCGAGGCATATGGAGGACACCACGCTGGAGATAGAACTGCACATAAGGTATTGCAATCCGGTTTTTATTAGCCTACTCTCTTCAAAGATGCACGTAAGTTTGTCTTGTCTTGTTATGAATGTCAAAGAATTGGTAATATTAGTAGACATCAAGAAATGCCTATGAATTATTCTCTTGTTATTGAACCATTTGATGTTTGGGGCTTTGACTATATGGGACCGTTTCCTGCCTCTAATGGGTATACACATATTTTAATTGTTGTTGATTACGTTACTAAGTGGGTAGAAGTTATTCCAACTAGTAATGATGATCATAACACTTCTATTAAGATGCTTAAAGAAGTTATTTTCTGAGGTTTGGAGTCCCTAGATACTTAATGACTAATGGTGGTTCACATTTTATTCATGGTGCTTTTCGTAAAATGCTTGCTAAGTACTCCCTCCGTCCAGAAATACTTGTCGGAAGAATAAATGTATCTAGACATATTTTATTTCTAGATACATTCATTTTTATCCATTTCTTCGACAAGTATTTTCGGACGGAGGGAGTATGATGTTAATCATAGAATTGCATCTCCATATCACCCACAGTCTAGTGGTCAAGTAGAATTGAGTAACAAAGAGCTTAAATTAATCTTGCAAAAGACTGTAAATAGATCCAGAAAGAATTGGTCCAAGAAACGTGATGATGCATTATGGGCTTACAGAACTGCATATAAAAATCCTATGGGCATGTCTCCATATAAAATTGGTTATGGAAAAGCATGTCACTTACCTCTCGAACTAGAACATAAGGCATATTGGGCCATTAAAGAGCTCAATTATGATTTCAAACTTGCCGGTGATAAGAGGTTATTAGACATTATCTCACTTGATGAATGGAGAACCCAAGCCTACGAGAATGCCAAGCTGTTTAAAGAAAATTTTAAGAGATGGCATGACAAAAGGATACAAAAGCGTGAGTTTAACATAGGTGATTATGTGTTGCTATTCAACTCTCGTTTAAGATTTCTTGCAGGAAAACTTCTCTCTAAATGGGAAGGCCCTTACGTTATCGAGGAGGTCTATCGTTCCGGTGCCATAAAAATCAACAACTTCAAAGGCACAAATCCGAAGGTGGTAAATAGTCAAAGAATCAAACATTATATCTCAGGTAGTCCTATATATGTTGAAACTAATGTTATTGAAACTGTAACCCCGAAGGAATACATAAGGGACACTTTCCATAACATTTCAGACTCCGAAAAGGAATAGGTATGTGGTACGGTAAGTAAACCGACTCCAAAACAGTTCTAATAGCAATTTTTCTCTGTTTTGGAATATTTAAGAAAATAGGAAAATAAGTAGTCCGGGAAGGACACAAGGCATCCACGAGGGTGGAGGGCGTGCCCTACCCCCATGGGCGCGCCCCTGCCTCGTGGGCACCTCGTGCGCTCTCCGGACTCCATTTTCTTGCATGATACTTCTTTCGGTCGGTAAAACTTCATTATATAATCTCCTGAAGGTTTTGACCATCGTATCACGCAAAAATCCTCTGATTTTGTTTCGAGTTGTTTCTGTCGCGGACTTAGAGCAAGATGTCTTCTCGAGAGTCAGTCGGGGAGAGTCGGGTTTCTCACCCGACGCCAGATCCAGGAGCAAACAGCGATACTTATCACTTTGGGCCATCAACGGAGGATGAGATGGAGGCCGATTTGAAAAGGACAGATGCTATGGAGGAGGATCAAGAAGTTACCTCTCGTTTCCAAGCCGGATTCACGATGGAGGAACTACAGAGCTCAGCCATTCCAAACTCGGTCATCCCTTCCAATGTTAAATTTCTTTCTTATGAAAATATGAAAAAGAGTGTCACTTGTTCTCTAGCAGCTATGCAACATCCTTGGGTGAAAGGAGCTTTAGCCGTCACGGGCAAGCTCTGCAAGGAGGAGAATCGTATCCCGAGGGGCATCATCGCCAAGAAGATCACACCACCAACTCCAAAGAAGGAGACATAATCACATGGGTATGGGCACTCCTCTTGGCAACTGCCAAGCTTGGGGGAGTTGCCCCGGTATCGTATCACCATCACACTCCTATCTTTACTGTTTTACTTAGTTCGGTCCTTTTGGAAATATTCTTGATCTAGTAGAATAAACTTTTGGTATGAATTAGGTTTGAGTTTTGCTTTGTGATCCCTCTATGTAATCGAGTCCGTGAGCTATATATAATAAAGATTAGTGTTGAGTCAAGGGCTTTGCTTTCTTGCCATGATCTTGAGTGCATAAAAGAATAAAATAAATAAAAGAGACCATATTGATCTTATGGATAGTAATGACTTCACATATAGAGAGTATGATGATTAAAAAGTTGTTGAGAGTTGGCAAACGTAGTTTTGGTCATCGTTGCAATTAATAGGAAGTAATAAACAAAGAGAGGTTCTCACATATAAATACACTATCTTGGACATCTTTTATGATTGTGAGAACTCATTAAAGTATGACATGCTAAAGAGTTGACGTTGGAAAAGGAAGACAACGTAATGGGTTATGTTTTCTCACATCTTAGTTAAAGTATATTGTCATGGATCGTCCAACATGTTTAGCTTGCCTTTCCCCCTCATGCTAGCCAAATTTCTTGCACCAAGTATAGATACTACTTGTGCTTCCAAATATCATTAAACCCAGTTTTGCCATGAGAGTCCACAATACCTACCTAAGGATTGAGTAAGATCCTTCAAGTAAGTTGCCATGCTGCAAGCAATAAAAATTGCTCTCTAATATGTATGACTTATTAGTGTGGAGAAAATAAGCTTTATAGTGATACGGAAGTAATAAAAGCGACGGACTGCATAATAAAGGTTCATATCACAAGTGGCAATATAAAGTGACGTTCTTTTGCATTAAGATTTCGTGCATCCAACCATAAAAGCACATGACAACCTCTGCTTCCCTCTGCGAAGGGTCGATCTTTGTTCCTAAAAAAAAGGGTCTATCTTTTACTTTATGTCTTATACATTATGCAAGAGTCAAGGTGATCTTCACCTTTCCTTTTTACATTTTATCCTTTGGCAAGCACCTCGTGTTGGAAAGATCCTGATATATATATCCAATTGGATGTAAGTTAGCATGAACTATTATTGTTGACATTACCCTTCAGGTAAAAGGTTGGGAGGCAACACTATAAGCCCCTATCTTTCTTTGTGTCCGATTAAAACTCCATAACCATAAGTATTGCGTGAGTGTTAGCAATTGTCAAAGACTAAATGATAGTTGAGTATGTGGACTTACTGAAAAGCTCTATTATTGACTCTTTCCAATGTTATGATAAATTGCAATTGCTTCAATGACTGAGATTATAGTTTGTTAGTTCTCAATGAAGTTTCTGAATCATACTTGACATTGTGAATAGATTGTTACTTGAACATAAGGACTCATATGACAAAATATATATTTGTTGTTGTTATAAGAATAATCATGATGCCCTCATGTCCGTATTTTATTTTTATCGACACCTCTATCTCTAAACATGTGGACTTGTTTTTCGATATCGGCTTCCGCTTGAGGACAAGCGAGGTCTAAGCTTGGGGGAGTTGACACGTCCATTTTGCATCATGCTTTTATATCGATATTTATTGCATTATGGGTTATTATCTCACGTTATGTCACAATACTTATGGCTATTCTCTCTTATTTTACAAGGTTTACACGAAGAGGGAGAATGTCGGCACCTGGGATTCTGGGCTGGAAAAGGAGCAAATATTGGAGACCTATTTTGCACAGCTCCAAAAGTCCTGAAACTCCACGAAAGTCATTTTAGGAATTAATAAAAAATATTCAGTGGAAGAAATACCTGAGGGGGGCCACCCACCACCCACGAGGGTGGGGGCGCGGCCTACCCCCTGGGCGCGCCCCCAGCCTCGTGGGCCACCTGGCAGCCCTCCGGTGCCCATCTTCTGCTATATGAAGGGTTTTACCCTTGAAAAAATCATAAGCAAGCTTACGGGACGAAACTCCGCCGCCACGAGGCTGAACCTTGGCGGAACCAATATAGGGCTCCAGTGGAGCTGTTCTGCCGGGGAAACTTCCCTCCGGGAGGGGGAAGTCATCACCATCATCATCACTAACGATCCTCTCATCAGGAGGGGGTCAATATCCATCAACATCTTCACAGCACCATCTCCTCTCAAACCCTAGTTCATCTCTTGTATCCAGTCTTTGTACCAGAACCTTAGATTGGTACATGTGGGTTGCTAGTAGTGTTGATTACTCCTTGTAGTTGATACTAGTTGATTTATTTTGTGGAACATCATTTGTTCAGATCCTTAATGCATATTAATACCCCTCTGATTATGAACATGAATATGCTTCATGAGTAGTTACGTTTGTTCCTGAGAACATGGGTGAAGTCTTGCTATTAGTAGTCATGTGAATTTGGTATTCGTTCGATATTTTGATGAGATGTATGTTGTCTCTCCTCTAGTGGTGTTATGTGAACGTCGACTACATGACACTTCACCATTATTTGGGCCTAGAGGAAGGCATTGGGAAGTAATAAGTTGATGATGGGTTGCTAGAGTGACAGAAGCTTAAACCCTAGTTTATGAGTTGCTTCGTAAGGGGCTGATTTGGATCCACATGTCTCATGCTATGGTTAGGTTTACCTTAATACTTCTTTTGTACTTGCAGATGCTTGCAATAGGGGTTAACCATAAGTGGGATGCTTGTCCACCCGCATATCAAATTATCAAAGTAACAAACGTGAATCATATGAGCGTGATGAAAACTAGCTTGACGATAATTCCCATGTGTCCTCGGGAGCGCTTTCCTCATTATAAGAACTTGTCCAGGCTTGCCCTTTGCTACAAAAAGGATTGGGCCACCTTGCTGCACCTTATTTATTTTCATTGCTTGTTACTTGTAACAAATTATCTTATCACAAAACTATCTGTTACCTACAATTTCAGTGCTTGCAGAGAATACCTTACTCAAAACCGCTTGTCATATCCTTCTGATCCTCATTGGGTTCGACACTCTTACTTATCGAAAGGACTACGATAGATCCCCTATACTTGTGGGTCATCAGTCTGCTCTTGCTATTGCTCTTGCTCGCGCTGCTGCTCTTGCTCTTGCTTGCGATGCTGCTCCAATTTATCTACACTTCAATCAACCGAATCGACTTTTGGGTCATTCGATTTTCAGGGGGTGGGGGGCTCGCCGGAGTTAAGGAAGAACCACTCGCAACAGGGACGGGGGCTCGCCGGAGAGGTACCCCACTATCTATATTAGGGTTTAGGGTGGGGGGCG
>NC_041383.1:615170043-615270726 GCF_002162155.2 Triticum dicoccoides
CGGTTTGGAAGCTTGAACTACACCGCCGATATCCGTGGGGACTTGATCTTCGCCGGATTCAAGCCCATGACACCTGCATCCTGCCGCCACGATGAACATGACCTAGATCTGTCATCGGACCGTTCCCAGGGAATAGCACCTATAACCGCTCTGGTCCTCGAGCCGGAGCAAAGCGCGCCATTCAAGGACGGGATGCTCAACCTCGCCACGGAAGCCGCAGACTCAGCGGCGCTAGAGCCGAACACAGATTTGACCTCCAACGAGGCATGTGTCATCAGAGCCTCGGACTCCTCTCCCGCCATAAGCTCCGAACCACATGTAACCGCGCCCATCGAATCTGACTGGGCGCCGATCCTGGAGTTCAGCTCCGCGGACATCTTCCAACACTCACCCTTGGGTGATGTGTTAAACACATTAAAGTCCCTCTCCTTGTCAGGAGATTCTTGGCCGAACTATGTCCGACTTTAGTGGGAAACGGACGACGAAGAACTTTGTTGCCCACCCACCACCCACTTGATAGCCACTATCGACGATTTGACCGACATGCTTGATTTCGACTCCGAGGAGATCGACGGTATGGACAACGATGCCGGAGAAGAACAGGAACCACTGCCCACAGGACGTTGAACAGCCACCTCCTCATACGATATATACATGGTGAATAC
The DNA here is from genome assembly GCF_002162155.2 of Triticum dicoccoides. Classification (NCBI taxonomy): domain Eukaryota; kingdom Viridiplantae; phylum Streptophyta; class Magnoliopsida; order Poales; family Poaceae; genus Triticum; species Triticum dicoccoides. Next base: position 615,170,709 of record NC_041383.1, read on the forward strand.
ACCCAAAGAAGATAATGGCGAGGACAAAAAGGACCCAGTTGAGGATCGGCCTCCTGAGAAGCAGCCGAAGCGCCAACGTCAGCGACGCCGCTCTAAACCTCACCATAACAAAAACAGTGATACCGGCACGAGAGAAAATAGCACTCCGCACAACACCGAAGACAATGAAGACTCCGCCAGGCCAAGTTTCGAACAGGCTGAACGGGAAGACGGGCAAGCCAGCCCTAATGAGCAGGCCGTGAATGACGACTCGGAAGACAACAATTACATGCCTCTCTCCGAGGACGAGATGAGCCTCGGTGACGAAGAATTTATCGTGCCGGAGGATCCCATCGAGCAGGAGCATTTTAAGCACCGGCTAATAGCCACTAAAAAGAGCCTGAAGAAAAACCAGCAGCAGCTTCAAGCTGACCAAGATCGGCTCACTAATAGTTGGATGGAAGTCATGTCAGCCGAGGAATACGGACTCGAACGCCCAACCAAAAGTTACCCGAAGCGCAAATTACTACCCCAATTCGATGACGAGGCAATGTAACTAGTCCTACCAGCGCATAATGCGGCGGACCGACCTTCGCGTGGCTGAGATAAAGCGGTAACTCAGCCCGAACATCAACCTGCATTGCCTCGTCGAAAAAACAGAAACACAACAGCTCGGGGAAACACGCATGACCTGCGGTGCAACTTGGAGAACACGGCAGGACAAACCAGATCGATCTATGGATCGCGGGGGTGCGCTCCAACGTGCAACAATGGCCACGACACCGTATATGACAAATACACACCTGTCCGGGCTGACTACCGCAGCCCGGCCCTTTCCGAGCTGCGTCCCGACATAGCCCGACATAGAGGCACCTCACACCCCCTATGCTTCACTGATGAACTAATGGAACATGAATTCCCAGAAGGGTTTAAACCCGTAAACATTGAATCATATGATGGGATAATAGATCCCGCAGTATGGATCGAGGACTTCCTTCTCCATATACATATGGCCCGCGGTGATGATCTTCATGCCATCAGGTATCTCCCGCTAAAACTAAAGGGACCAGCACGGCACTGGTTGAACAGTCTGCCCAAAAACTCCATCGGCAGTTGGGAGAACCTGGAAGATGCATTCCTTGACAACTTCCAGGGCACTTATGTCCGACCTCCGGATGCCGATGACTTAAGGCATATAATCCAACAGCCCGGAGAGTTGATACGTCTCCAACGTATCTATAATTTTTTATTGGTCCATGCTATTATATTACCCGTTTTGGATGTTTATGGGCTTTACTTTACACTTTTATATCATTTTTGGGACTAACCTACTAACCGGAGGCCCAGCCCGAATTGCTGTGTTTTTTTCCTATTTCAGTATTTTGAAGAAAAGGAATATCAAACGGAGTCCAAATGGAATGAAACCTTCGGGAGAAATCTTTTTGGAACAAACGTGATCCAGAGGACTTGGAGTGGAAGTCAAGAAACAAGGGAAGCGGCCACGAGGGTGCCCGGCGCACCCCTTACAGGTGGGCGCACCCCTTACAGGTGGGCGCACCCCCCACCCTCGTGGGCCCCTCGATCGTCCACCGACGTACTCCTTCCTCCTGCATATACCCATGTACCCCAAAAACATCAGAGGCGACCACGAAAAACTATTTCCACCATCGTATCCTTCTATATCCGCGAGATCCCATCTTGGAGTCGTCGTCAGCGCTCCACCAGAGGGGGAATCCACCACGGAGGGCCTCTACATCATCCCCAAGGCCTCTCCAATGAGTTGTGAGTAGTTTACTACAGACCTTTGGGTCCATAGTTATTAGCTAGATGGCTTCTTCTCTCTCTTTGAATCTCAATACAAAGTTCTCCTTGATCTTCTTGGAGATCTATTCAATGTAACTCTTTTTGCGGTGTGTTTGTCGAGATTCGATGAATTGTGGGTTTATGATCAAGTTTATCTATGAGAAATATTTGAATCTCCTCTGAATTCTTTTATGTGTGATTAAGTTATCTTTGCAAGTCTCTTCGAATTATCAGTTTGGTTTGGCCTACTAGATTGATCTTTCTTGCAATGGGAGAAGTTCTTAGCTTTGGGTTTAATCTTGCGGTGTTCTTTCTCAGTGACAGCAGGGGCAGCAAGGCACGTATTATATTGTTGCCATCGAGGATAAAAAAGATGGGGTTTAAATCATATTGCATGAGTTTATCCCTCTACATCATATCATCTTTCTTAATGTGTTACTTTGTTCTTTATGAACTTAATACTCTAGATGCAGGCAGGAGTCGGTCGATGTGTGGAGTAATAGTAGTAGACGCAGAATCGTTTTGATCTACTTGTGACGGATGTGATGCCTATATACATGATCATGCCTAGATAATCTCATAATTATTCGCTTTTCTATCAATTGCTCGACAGTAATTTGTTCACCCATCGTAATAATTATTCTATCTTGAGAGAAGCCACTAGTGAAACCTATGGCCCCCGGGTCTATCTCTTATAATATAAGCTTTCAATCTACTTTTATTTGCATCTTTACTTTTCCAATCTATATTATAAAATACCAAAAATATATTTATCTTATCATATTATCTCTATCAGATCCCACTTTCACAAGTGGCTGTGAAGGGATTGACAACCCCTTTATTGCGTTGGTTGCGAGTTCTTGTTTGTTTGTGTAGGTGCGTGGGACTTGTAAGGAGACTCCTACTGGATTGATAACTTGGTTCTCAAAAACTGAGGGAAATACTTACGCTACAGTGCTACATCACCCTTTCCTCTTCAAGGAAAACCAAGGCAAGCTCAAGACGTAGCAAGAAGGATTTTTGGCGCCGTTGCTGGGGAGGTCTTCGCTCAAGTCAAGACATACCAAGTACCCATCACAAACTCATCTCCCTCGCACTTACATTATTTGCCATTTGCCTCTCGTTTTCCTCCCCCCCCCCCTCTTCACCTTTGCCGTTTTATTCGGCCTCTCTTTCCCAATCTCCTCTCTCTTTCACTTGCCTTTTTGTTTGCTTGTGTGTTGGATTACTTGTTGTGATGGCGCAAGACAATACCAAATTGTGTGACTTTTCCAATACCAATAATAATGATTTCTTTAGTACTCCGATTTCTCCTCTTAATGATGTTGAGTCTTGTGAAATCAATGTTGCTTTGCTGAATTTTGTTATGAAAGATTAATTCTCCGGCCTTCCTAGTGAAGATGCCGCTACCCATCTGTCGGTGTACTAGAGTAGGGGTACCTTAGTATCCCGAACTTGTGCACGGGCAGTTGCAGCACCCCGCGTCAAGGCTTGCCGGGTGACTGCCAAGGTCCTCCATGGTTCCTTTGGAGCTATTCAAGAACAAAGTATTCAAGCCAAGGAGACAAGGCCCCGGTAAGAGGAGCTTGCCGGGAAGGCCAACCAAGGCATCTCAAGGAACTTGCCGCGACGTGCCACGCGTCCCGGCGAGGCCCGGTGAGCGACAAGCTTCCAGACGCGACAAGACAACGACCGCAGCAAAGCGCTTGCCGCGGCAAGCTACCACTCTGTACCTGCGCTCCAGCACATCCACCAACGTGGCACTCTGGGGCCTTTCCAGGCGCGCGTGGAAAGAGGTTGTGCAGCCAGCGGTGCGCGGTGGCAAGCGACGCTGACAAGATTGCCATCGTGGCGAGCAGTGGCATCCCTGACGGTCCCTTTTTGCACTATTTGGGCGACGTAGACGGGCATTTAATGCCTTTGTCCCCTGCCGTCAGGGTTAGGTATGATACACTCTACAGGTAGTTGTACCAACCGCAATTCCTTTTCCATTTTTACCCTTGTCTACGTTGCCACCTGTCGGAGACCCCTTTAGCATATAAAAGGAGGCCCATGCGCAACGTAGAGGGGGGTTCGAAGGCAGAAAAACACAAACGCTCGGTCTCGTTAGCAGTTAGTGTGTACTGTAGCACTCAGCGCTCCTGAGCAAGAACTCAATACACTCAGACATGCAGCAGTAGGAGTGTTATCTCTCCGGAGAGCTCCGAAGCTGGGTAAACTGCTTGTGTGCTTCGCCTCGATCCGCTCTTCGTGCGACCTCCGCCCCCCGCCGAACCGAAAGGGGCTCGGTCCGCCGGTCCCATAGGTGTTCGTGGATCAGCTTCCCCGACATCTTTGGCGCGCCAGGTAGGGGGCGTTGAGGTTGTGTGAACCTGATCCGGCATTCACACGAGCTAGATCTTCATCTTCTTCATGGACATGCCACCGAAGAAGAAGGCTTCGGCGGCAGCTGTTCCGTCCACGTCGATCCCACCACCACTGAAGCAAACGGGTGGTGGGGTAGACGCCGGCGGAAGAACGGGCATCGACGAGGGAGCTCACGGTGCTGCCAGGTCCAAGGACAAGGTTGCGCAGACCTCGACGTCCGTACATGCACCGCGCCCATCTCAGGAGGCGCAGGATCGACAGCGTCATGGTATTCGCAGGGCCATACGTTCGTTGGACCAAGATCGAGCTGGTGGATCTCGGGGTGCTCAAGACCAGCATGCACGCCAACATGCCGGCACGAGCGAGACACGGTCGCCTGGACGGGATACTGCTCCTTCTAACATAGTTAGAAGTCCGAGCATATCCCGCTCCTCGCACCGTTCGCCACTGCCGCCCACCACTCCAACAGAAGCTTTGGCGCGAGCTCAACTACTCCTGGATTACCCTCCAATGGCAGACAAGATCGATGAATGGAGGGCCACCATTCAGAGTCTCATCGGCTTCGCCAACGGCGACACTCCGCGGCAGCCGAGTACATCGCTGCCGCGGCAGGACTGTCGGGCACGAGCCGATGGCGACGAAACCGGTGGGGGTGCAACCACCATGCACTCTCCACCCCGAAGGCCAAGATCGCCGACTCGCCGGATCCACCTCGACAGCGACTCCACCGCATCATCAGATCCACAAGCTCGTCGCGATCAGCGCCAAGTTCTTCACGAACGACAGCAAGAAGACGCTCGAACTCGCATCGAGCGCCGAAGAGAAGCGCGGCGTCAATCGGACCAGCGCGCTGGGCCCTCTGTCGACATGCATGCACCAGGGGAACCAGGCGACTTGCCGTACACGATAGGTTTCCCTGCGTTCACTCGTGAGCTGCGGGAAGTGTAGTGGCCCAGCACGAAGAATTTCAAGCCAGACGTACCAGAGACGTACGACGGCAAGTCGCATCCGTCGGAGTTCCTCAGCATCTACACCATCGCGGTAAAAGCTGCCGGGGGCGGGACGACAAGATCCTGGCCAACTACTTCCCGCTGGTGCTCAAGCCCAATGTCAGATCCTGGCTCATGCACTTGCCGAACAACTCCATATCCTCCTGGGCAGACCTATGCCATCAGTTTGTCGGCGCCTTTACAGGCGACCACAAGCCTCATGGCCAAGAGAGCGACCTTCACCTGCTCGCCCAGAAGGAAGGAGAGCCCCTGCGCAAGTACATTCAGAGATTCAGCCACGTACAGCACAACATCCCAGATGTCCACCCTGCCGCGGTAATCAGCGCGTTCCATCAGAACGTGCGAAACCGCAGAATGCGGGAGGAGATGGCGATGTGCAAGATCAGAGACGTCAGTGAACTATATGCCCTGGCCGACAAGTGTGCACGTGCTAAGGAAGGGAGGAAACTCCCCGGAGAGAATACAGAAGCAGGAGGATCTGATAGTGAGGGGGCTGCCCCGACAATGAAAAACCGGTGACGGAACAACAGGAAGAAGAAAGGCAAAGATGTGCTAGTCGTTGAGCAGTCCGGCAACGGAGGTGGCGTCAAGAAAGCCAAAGCTGGTAGCTCCGGCGAGGAGATTGCCGCAGGCACCAACTACCAGGCTGTGGCGGTCACCGACAAGCAGGACGACACCAACAAGCAGTACTGCAAGATCCACCGCACCAAGGGCCATGACCTCCAGAGCTGCAAGAAGGTCGAGCAGCTTGTCGAGCAGCAAAAGGCTGAATACGAGCGACGCGACAAGGAGAAGGCCCAGGAAGGTGCTGGAGGAGCCGGCAAGAAACGCCCCGGCCGAGGAGGACGCAGCGGCAAGGCCAAGCAGCGGCAAGGAGATAGACCTCCCCGCGGCCGCGACAAGGATGAAGATGACGACAACGATGAAGATATGGATGATGACGAGACCGATGAGTAGGAGTTCCAGAAAGCCATAGAGGTCATGTGCGTTGACGGCGGTGCTTCTCTGCATACTTCACACCGCCAGCTCAAGCGATGGGTGCGGGAAGTCAATGCGGCAGAACCACCCGTCGAGTCACACAAGCCTCTGAAATGGTCCAGCACGCCTATCATCTTTGATATTGAGGACCACCCTGATCGCATAACTACGGTCGGGTGCTTGCCGATGTTGGTTTCACCAACTATCCACAACCTCAAGGTCACTAAGATGCTAGTTGATAGCGGGGCCGGCTTGAACCTGATCTCCTCCGCGGTACTCCAGAAACTCCAGATCCCTGATGGTGAGCTCGAAGAGACCAGCACATTCCAAGGAATCAATCCGGGAAGGAGCAAGCCGAAGGGAAAGATCACGTTGCCGGTGACATTTGGTAGCGAGTTGAACTTCAGGACTGAAAGGGTCACTTTTGACGTTGCTGACTTTCCATTGCCTTACAATGGGATACTCGGCCGTCCAGCACTCGCCAAATTCATGGCAACCTCTCACTATGCATACAACATGTTGAAGATGCCAGGCCCGATAAGTGTCATCTCTGTCCCTGGCGACAAGAAGGATGCTCTTATCTACGCCGACAAGAACTACCGGGAAGCAGCGGCCGCAACAGATTGCAAGTCACTTGACATTGAAGCTCCCGGGGCGAAGAAGAATACCAAGTCCGGCAAGAGTTCTGATGCCCACTCCGGCAAGCGCACCTCTTCGGAGTGCTGCGCTACCGTCGAGGACGCACCATCGAGCTCCACCGGCAAGTGTAAGAATACAATGGCAGCTCCACCAGAGACCAAGAAGGTGTCCGCCAAGGAGGATGGCACTGGTGGTACCTTCACCATCAGTGCCACTCTCGACCCTAAATAGGAAAGCGCACTCGTTGCTTTCCTGCGGGCGAACGTCGACGTATTTGCGTGGCAACCGTTTGACATCCCCGATGTTCCCAGGAAAGTAATCAAGCACCATCTTGCCGTCTGTCCTCATGCGCGGCCCGTCAAGCAGAAAGTTAGGAAGCAAGCAGTGGAGCGCCAAGAATTCATCACAGAAGAAATCAAGAGGAGTGCTCCATCCTACGTGGTTGGCCAACCCTGTAGTCGTGCGCAAGGCAAACGGGAAATGGAGGCTTTGTATCGACCTTACCGATGTCAATAAAGCTTGTCCCAAAGACCCATTTCCCTTGCCGCGCATCGACCAGATTGTTGACTCCACGGCCGGATGTGACTTGCTTTCATTTCTTGATGCATACTCAGGATACCATCAGATCTTCATGGCAGAAGAGGATGAGGAGAAGACCGCATTCATCACCCCATGTGGCACATACTGTTTCGTACGGATGCCTTTCGGTTTAAAGAATGCTGGTTCAACATTTGCAAGGGTAGTCCATGACGCTTTTGAGCCGCAAATGCACAGAAATGTAGAAGCCTACATGGATGACATAGTGGTCAAGAGCAAGGACAAGGCGACTCTGATTCAAGATTTAGACGAAACCTTTGCAAATCTGCGCAAGATCAACCTCAGGCTTAACCCCGAGAAGTGCGTGTTTGGAGTCCCCTCCGGCAAGCTTCTCGGGTTCTTCGTGTCTCAGCAGGGAATTGAGGCCAATCCCGACAAGATCAAGGCCATTGAGCAGATTGAAGCACCAAAGCGCGTCAAGGATGTACGAAGACTTGTCGGTTGCATAGCTGGTCTCAGCAGATTCATCTCTAGGTCTGCTGAGCGCGCCCTGCCATTTTTTAAAATATTGAAAAAGGCAGGTCCAATGAAATGGACTCCGGAAGCGGAGGCTGCACTGCAGGACTTAAAGAGATACATGTCCTCCACTCCAACACTTGTCCCACCTAAGCCACAAGAGAAGTTGCTGCTATATATAGCGGCAACCAATCAAATGGTTAGTGCTGCGTTAGTAGCGGAGAGGGAGGCGGACGATGAGCCAGCAACCACGGCAGATGCATCCAGCGACAAGCAGGGGACTTCATCGGCAAGCTCTGGTCCCGACAAAGATGGATCTGCGCAGACGCGTGAGAAGATGCAGAAAAGAATGGTGCAGCGCCCAGTTTACTTTGTCAGTTCCCTTCTGCAGGGGGCTAGGTCAAGGTACTCTGGTGTGCAGAAATTACTTTTCGGCCTTCTCATGGCCTTGAGAAAGCTGCGCCATTACTTCCAAGCACATGAGATCACAGTCGTCACTCGTTTTCCGTTGAAGAGGATACTGCAAAATCCAGAAGCAACAGGCATGATTGTCGAGTGGGCACTGGAACTGTCAAGCTTTGGCCTCAAGTTTGAGAGCACTTCGACTATCCAAAGCAGAGCATTGGCGGAGTTCATAGCAGAATGGACGCCAACACAAGATGAAGAAATTCCAGAAACGAGCATCCCCGTCAAGGAAGCAAGCAAAGAGTGGCTGATGTACTTTGATGGTGCCTTTTCGCTGCAAGGCGCCGGTGCGGGCGTGCTACTTGTTGCACCCACGGAGAGCACCTCAAGTACGTAGTCCAGATGCACTTTCCCAAGGAGCAAGCAACGAACAATACCGCAGAGTATGAAGGTTTGCTTGCCGGTCTCAGGATCGCAGCAGACCTTGGGATCAAGAAGCTCATTGTCAGGGGTGACTCACAGCTTGTCGTCCGCCAAGTGAACAAGAATTATCAGAGTCCGTTGATGGAAGCTTATGTTGATGAAGTGAGAAAGCTAGAAGAGCACTTTGGCGGCCTACAGATGGAACATGTTCCAAGAGCTCAGAATGACATTGCCGATGGCCTGTCGAAGTGCGCCGCACTTAAGTTACCTGTGGAACCAGGGATCGTTGTGCTCAAACTGACTCAACCATCTGTAACGCCATCGACTGGATAGAGCAAGAAGAGGAAGTTGATTTCTCGTGACTATTTTCCGGCAGAGCTCCCCGAAGCCGCCGCCAAGAAGGTCCTCAAGATCAACACCAAGGGTGCTGAGGAGCTGTCTGCTCCGGCAAGCCCTAGGGTTTGTTCCGTTGAAGCAGACGCTCCCGACAAGCTTTGTTCCGGCAAGCTTGCCGGGGAACATCAAGCTCCGGGTGATCCGCAGGTTCTCGTCGTAGAAGCGGATGTTCCCGCAGCACTAGATGTGCATTTAGTCCTTGTTGTCGAGCCGCAAGCTCCAGCATGGGCACAGCAGATTGTCCGTTTCCTTCAGATAGGAGAACTTCCCGAAGAGCAAGAAGAAGCGGAAAGAGTAGCCCGGCAGTCAAGTATGTATCAGTTTGTCGACAACACACTGTACAGAAGAAGACTCAACGGTGTGAAATTGAAGTGTATTCACCGAGAAGACGGACAAAAGTTGTTGGCAGAGATACATGGAGGCATATGTGGTCACCACATTGGTGCAAGAGCACTTGCCGGCAAAGCGTTCTGGCAAGGTTTCTTTTGGCCGACAGCCCTCCAGGATGCAACTGCACAGGTAACCAAGTGTGAAGCATGCCAGTTCCATTCCAAGCAGATACACCAGCCAGCTCAAGCTCTCCAGACGATCCCTTTATCCTGGCCATTTTCAGTCTGGGGGCTCGACATCCTTAGCCCCTTTCCCCGAGCTGTCGGGGGCTTTGAGTACTTGTACGTTGCAATCGACAAGTTCACAAAGTGGCCAGAAGTGGAAGCAGTGAGGAAGGTGACAGCACAGTCAGCAGTCAAGTTCTTCAGGTCGATTGTTTGTCGCTTCGGGATCCCTAACAGGATCATCACCGACAACGGCACGCAATTCACGAGCCGCACCTTCATGCAGTACGTCCAAGATCTTGGCGCCAAGGTCTGCTTCGCTTCTGTTGCTCATCCGAGAAGTAACGGTCAAGCGGAGAGGGCGAATGCTGAAGTGCTGCGCGGGCTCAAGACCAGGACTTCCGACAGGCTGCGCAAGTGCGGAAAGAACTGGATTGAGGAGCTGCCGGTGGTTCTTTGGTCGGTCAGGACGACGCCAAATCGAGCCACTGGCCAGACACCTTTCGCTCTAGTCTATGGAGTAGAGGCAGTTCTCCCCACGGAACTCGTATACGGGTCACCTCGAGTGCTCGCTTATGATGAGCTTGAGCAAGAGCAGTTGCGACAAGATGACGCGCTGCTCCTTGAGGAGGACCGTCTTCAGGCCGTTGTACGAGCTGCTTGATACCAGCAAGCTTTGCGCCGCTACCATAGCCGCAAAGTTAATGCCAGAAGTCTCGAGGAAGACGACCTTGTTCTTCGGCGCGTTCAGTCCGCCAAGAATTCCAACAAGTTGACGCCAAAGTGGGAAGGCCCTTACCGGGTGAAACGAGTCACTAGGCCTGGCGCTGTCCGCCTTGAGACCGAAGATGACATTCCGGTGAGCAACTCCTGGAACATTGAGCATCTTCGTAAGTTTTACCCGTAAGGCGCGGTTGCCGGAACCTCTTCCGGCAACCACCTTTTGTACAAATCTTGCCGATGTTGCATGTAATCCTTTGTACGAAGCCGGGCGTAGACCCCGTGCATAAGTAAAGCTCATGTGCTCCGCACACCTTTTCAATTTCATGCTTTCTACTTTTCTTTGCATGCATTATCTGACACTTTGTGCAGCGCCTACCCCGGGTAAGCAATAACGAGCCGTAAGGCCCCATATCTCTATTTTCTCTTCTTTCTCTTTCTCAAAGAAGGGAAGGTTCCCTCGCCCACAAGTTTGCCGGGGGGAAAGGAGAAGATAATGGTGTGGAGCAAGCGTCGTTCGAGGAAGTTTCGCCTTACCGGGAAGCAAACGACAGAAAAGCTAAGTTCCTAAAGTTTGAGCAATCAGTTTTAAAAATTTTAAGTTATCTTCCTCGAACGACCATGCTTTGTATGGAAAACCTGTGCGCGAAGCAACCAACTCATAGCTAGTTGCGCCCTTACTTTGTTTCGAGTCCGCTCAACAACTTAAGTGAGCTGCGACTAGTTGCGACAAGGTTTCTTGTCGGTAGCAGCACCGCCAGCAGGCTGCTGACGTCCCGCACTCAGCGCTCGCGGCTAAGGTGCCTGCGCCGACAAGTTCCCTAAAAGCGTAGTGCAAAAACATACAAAGGAAGGAATCAAGTAAAGGAAATAACATAGAAATCGCTACCCAAAATAGAGTCATATTATAAGATAGCTTGTCGCAGCTCTAACAGATTGTTCTCATAACATGACCAGCAGCGACAAGAAAAAGAGAAAACGGGCGGCCTAATCTACGCGATCGCCCTCAACCCTCTTGATCCCGCTCACCTTGTCCACAATGGGTGCGACAAGGGTCTTGAGCGCTTCCAGATCAGCATCCGGCGGCAAGGTCCTGAGGACGTTGGTGAGGTTGAGGCCTGGGTTGCGGAACGCCACCTTCACCAGCACCTTTTGAAGTGCTCCCGCGCAGATCTTGCGCGACTCGTCGGCCAGCTGCTTTGGGATCTTCTCCCGGAGTCACTGGAGGGCTGTCGCCACGCCTTTGAAGAACAAGCTGAGCTTGGCGCTGGGTCGGAGGTGCTCATCGGAGGAATACCCGAGATCCTCCATCCCCAGCTGCGCCAGCTCCCCATCGATGGCTGCGGCAACATCCACGAGACCCTCGGTCCAGTGCTCCACATTCTCCCTAAAAGTGTTTTGGGCGGCAGCAGCATTCGCCAGCAGCGCCTCGTCGGCCTTGATCTTCTCCTTCAAGGCCACCTCCTGCTCCTTGGCGCCGTCCAGCGTCTTAGTCAAAGTAGTCAGCTTCAACTCAAGATCTGCGTTGGAGTCCTTGGCGGCGCTAAGCTCCTTGCTCCTCTCGGCGAGACGACCCTGCAGCTCGCCATGGGTGTAGGCGTCCTTCTCGCGCTCACGCTTGAGAGCAGCAAGCTCCTCGGCGCTCAGCTTGAGATCGGCCTCCAGCTGCGCCACCTTCGTCTCCAGCTCCTTCTTGGTGGCCTCGGCAGCTGCGGCAGCATCCTCTGCTTCCTTGAGAGCCCCGCCGAATGTTTGCTCGCGCGCGGCAAGCTCCTCCTCGTGGCTGTCAAGGTTAACCTTCCGTTGCGCCAACTCGCCTTCCCGCGCGGACAGCTTCTCGGCAGCAAGCCGCTGTTGCTCTTCAACTTCAGCCTTCTCGAGGAGGAAGGTTTTCCGCTCCTCGGCGAATTGCTCCCGCTCCTTTGCCAGGGACCGGAGAGCTTCCTGGTTGAGGCCCTGGAGCTCCTCCGCGCGCTTCTCGATGTCCACTCCCACCTTCTCGACAAGCGCTTCTCGGGATACCAGCTTGGCCTGTCGGGCACGGTAGAGCGACAACAGCTTCCGCAGCACCTGCTCCTCCTCAGGCTCGCCGCTGCTGCTGCTCGGCGCGTCGACCAGCGTCAGCCCAGCGGAGGCGAGCAACTCTTCATCAAAGATTTCTCCTTCGATCGGCGCCCTGGAGCTCGACGCCCAGGGGAGCTTGATGAAGACGCCATCGCCAGCCTTCAAATAGGCGCCGGGCTGGGGCTCTTCGGAGCCTGACGCTGTAGCAGCGGTGGAGGGATCGGCGGTCGACGTAGCGCCTGACGCTCCTGCGTCCTCGGGGCCGTCAGTGCGATCGCCGGACCCCTCGCCAGCTTCTGCGGCGGCAGGTTTGGCGGCCTCTCCGCCGGCAGGATCATCGACGCCGACCTCTTCTTCGGTGGCAGCGGCGTCGTTGGTATCGCCGCGCACGTTCTCATCGCCGGCGACCTCGGTTTCCATCGGCTCTGTGGTAGATGGACCTGACGACCGGAAAAGGAAGAAGAGTCAAGCAAATATTCAAAAAGAAAATCAGAAGAAGAAGAACCCAAGGGAAGTTTTCAAACAAGAGGATTACCTGTACTAGGATCTACAGCCGTGGTCTCCGCCACCGAGGGGTCGCTGGTGCTGTCCCTTGCCGGAGACTTCTCCCTTACCGGAAAATTCTCCCTTGCTGAAGAACGCTCCCTTGCCGGGGAATCCTCCCTTGGCGGTGTAGTCGAAGCAGATGGCATGTCGGGAGCGGCTTCCGGGCACTCCTGGTGAGACTGCTCTGCTCCTATGCAAACAAATAGTCAGATGTCAGAAAAGAAAGAGCACCCATGCGCGCCTAACAGCAGGAAGTAAACCATATACTTACGCTGGGGGCTGCGCTGGGGGCTGCTTTGGGGAATAGTTGCCGGGTCCGGCAAGGTGGTCTCGGACACACCCCCTGCTGTCGTGGTGGGTTCGTCCTCGATGACAATCACCGGGACCTTGGCTCTCTTCGCCGCTCTCTGGGCCAGAGTCCTGAAAAGGAATGGGTTCGGAGTAAAGCAAATCAGATACAAGACAAAACAGCAAGAATTGAAGAACTACAAGTACAGCAAAGAATCTTACTCTTCCTCTTCCTCGTCGGAGCTGAGCGCGGAGAGGTCGAAGTCCGGCCCACCTTCGGCGCGACAAGGCGGAGGAGTAGGTTCCCTTGGCCACTTGGCGGGAGCAGAAGCGGTGGTCCGGGAGGGCCCCGCTCCAGTTGCCGCAGCGGCGTGAGGTGCTCCCGTGGCAACAGTGCCTGCCACGGTGGAGCGCATCGCGCGGCGCGGCGGCTGTTGACCCATCTGCCGCCCCACTACATCCACGGCCTTGCAGAGACGCCTTCTTGGTGGAGCTGGAGGCTCCGCTTGTGGCGAGCTGTCTGAAGGTGAGAAAGTGGAGGAGTCGATCTTCAACGAGTCGCTCGCGCCCTCAGCGGGCTCGCTCGACTCAGGTTCAGGCCCGACAAGCTCTCCCTTGCCGGGAAGCTCCTCTCGCTCGGCAAGGCTTGCGGCCTCTGCTGCCTTTGCCTCCTCCACGGTGAATCCATATTCGCCCGCGGCAGCGGCTGCCGCCGCCTCTTCCAGCCTAGTGGCGATGCGCTGCATCTCTGCATCGGTGGTGTCTCGAGTAAGGCTCTTCTGTTCATCGGAGCGGACCGGCACTTCTACTAAGCCGTCAAAGAACTCCTGCACGACATCGTCTGCAGGCTCTTGCCAAGTTGGAACAATTCCATGCGAATCGCACAGCGGCATCATTGCACGGATGCGGTCGAGCGAGGAGTTGTTGCACAGCGGAACGACACCCTCGGCGACATGAATGCTTCGGGATATTGAGGATCGCGCTTGAACAGTTCCAGGAGCATCACGTCCAGTTCCAGGACAGTGAAGTTGAAGTTGAGGCCCGGGCGCAGCCTCATGATATCCGCCGCATTCTGGAACTCTCAGGCGGGTCTCCTCCTCTCCTGCAGAGGGGCGATGCGGTGGCGAAGAAAATCTGCGCCAACGGCGCCTACGGTGAGCCCGGCAAGCCTGAGGCGTAAGATCCGGGTGACGGCAATCTTTAGCCTATCGTCTTCCGGGGCCACGTTGCTCCAATCGTTGCCGCGCGCTATTGAGGCTTGGCGCTGGGCGATAAATGGCTGCGGGTTCTCCTCGACAATCCAGCACCAGTCTGCTCTCCATTCCTCCCACTTGCTGCGGAGCTCTCCCTCCAGATAAGCTTCCTTCTTGCCAGCTCTCGAGATCCAGGCGATTCCGCCGGATAAAGGCTCCCCTCTCTCAACTCGGGGCATAAAGAAGTGGTGAAAAAGAGCTACATTTGGATAGACTCCGACAAAGTTTTCGCAGAGATGTGCGAAAACGGCCATGGTCAGAACGGCGTTGGGGGTGAAGTCAAGGAGGCGGAACCCGTAGGTGTCCATAATATCACAGAAAAACTCAGAGAAAGGCGGGCAGAGCCCGCAGAAGAAGAACAGCGCGAAGAAGGGATGTCCATTCGGAGCCAGTTCCGAAGTGGCAGCTGAGAGTACCTTCGTGCGTGGATGCGCTCGCGTCTCCGTCGACCAGAAGAGGTAGTAATACTCCCTCAGCTCCTTCGCGGCGAGCTGAGGGGAGAAGATTGCCCGCTCCTTTCGCAGCGCCGCGAGCCGCTGCGCCTCGGCCGACTTCACAACCTTCCTGGCTTTCGGAGCCATGGCGGAGGTGGTGAGAGAGATCGACGGCGTTGGTGGTGCCGGTGGCAATGGGGGGCGGAGCGCTGCTCTCTTTCAGCTTTGGGAAGAAGGGGGGAGCGGCGGAGGTTTTTTGAGATTGGAATAGCGACCGGCGAGATGGGCGAACTGCCCCTGTTTCCCCTTCTTATAAAGAGGGAGGGGCAGACGTTCCGTCTTTCTGAATAAAGAAACCACCCACGATCTCTCCCACGATGCCGCATTCGACGCGTGCCGTTCGAGGAGGGCGCGGTGGATACAGAGTGAAATACGGCGTAACCCAGGCCGCGCGTGCCCGTGCCCTGTTTTGGGCCTGGCCCAACAGCGCTCGGCACCGTGTGTGGCCCAGGCCCAGGGGCTCCTGTCGGTGTACTAGAGTAGGGGTACCCTAGTATCCCGAACTTGTGCACGGGCAGTTGCAGCACCCCGCGGCAAGGCTTGCCGGGTGACCGCCAAGGTCCTCCATGGTTCCTTTGGAGCCATTCAAGAACAAAGTATTCAAGCCAAGGAGACAAGGCCCCGGCAAGAGGAGCTTGCCGGGAAGGCCAACCAAGGCATCTCAAGGAACTTGCCGCGACGCGCCACGCGTCCCGGCGAGGCCCGGTGAGCGACAAGCTTCCGGACGCGACAAGACAACGACCGCGGCAAAGCGCTTGCCGCGGCAAGCTACCACTCTGTACCTGCGCTCCAGCACATCCACCAACGTGTCGCCCTGGGGCCTTTCCAGGCGCGCGTCGCAAGAGGTTGTGCAGCCAGCGGTGCGCGGTGGCAAGCGACGCTGACAAGATTGCCATCATGGCGAGCGGTGGCGTCCCTGACGGTCCCTTTTTGCACTATTTGGGCGACGTAGACGAGCATTTAATGCCTTTGTCCCCTGCCGTCAGGGTTAGGTATGATACACTGTACAGGTAGTTGTACCAACCGCAATTCCTTTTCCATTTTACCCTTGTCTACGTTGCCACCTGTCGGAGACCCCTTTAGCATATAAAAGGAGGCCCATGCGCAACGTAGAGGGGGTGTTCGAAGGCAGAAAAACACTCACGCTCGGTCTCGTTAGTAGCTAGTGTGTACTGTAGCACTCAGTGCTCTCGAGCAAGAACTCAATACACTCAGACATGCAGCAGTAGGAGTGTTATCTCTCCGGAGAGCTCCGAAGCTGGGTAAACTGCTCGTGTGCTTCGCCTCGATCCGCTCTTCGTGCGACCTCCGCCCCCCGCCGAACCGAAAGGGGCTCGGTCCGCCGGTCCCATAGGTGTTCGTGGATCAGCTTCCCCGACACCATCTAAACAACTTTGTTGATTTGTGTGAGATGCAAAATAAGAAAGATACGGATAATGATATTGTTAAATTGAAGTTATTTCCGTTTTCACTTATAGGTCATGCTAAATTTTGGTTTTCGTCTTTGCCTAAGAATAGTATTGATTCATGGAATAAGTGCAAAGATGCTTTTATCTCTAAGTATTTCCCTCCCGCTAAGATCATCTCTCTTAGGAACGATATTATGAATTTTAAACAACTTGATCATGAGCATGTTGCCCAATCTTGGTAAAGAATGAAATTGATGATTCGCAATTGCCCTACTCATGGTTTGAATTTATGGATGATCATACAAAAAAATTATGCAGTATTGAATTTTGCTTCTAGAAATATTTTAGATTCGGCTGTGGGAGGCACGCTTATGGAAATCACCTTAGGAGAAGCTACTAAACTCCTTGATAATATTATGGCTAATTATTCTCAATGGCACACCGAAAGATCTACTAGTAAAAAAGTGCGTGCTGTAGAAGAAATTAATGTTTTGAGTGGAAAGATGGATGAACTTATGAAATTGTTTGCTACTAAGAGTGCACCTATTGATCCCAATGATATGCCTTTGTCTACTTTGATTGAAAATAATAATGAATCTATGGATGTGAATTTTGTTGGTAGGAATAATTTTGGTAACAATGCTTATAGAGGAAAGTTTAATCCTAGACCGTTCCCTAGTAATTCCTCTAATAATTACGGGAATTCCTACAATAATTCTTATGGAATCTTTAATAAGCTACCCTCTGATTTTGAGAATAGTGTTATAGAATTTATGATCTCCCAAAGGAATTTTAATGCCTTGCTTGAAGAAAAATTGCTTAAAGTTGATGATTGGCTAGAAATGTTGATAGACTTTCGCTTGATGTTGATTCTTTGAAACTTAGATCTACTCCTCCTAAGCATGATATCAATGAGTCTCTCAAAGCTATAAGAATTTCCATTGATGAGTGCAAAGAAAGAACTGTTAGATTGCGTGCTAAGAAAGATTGCTTTGTAAAAGCGTGTTCTTTTAGTTTCCTTGAAAATAATGATGAAGATCTAAAAGGTATTGATGTGTCCCCTATTAAATATTTGTTTTGCAATATTAATCTTAATAATGATGGGACTGGAGATGAGTCAACTTTAGTTAAAAGGCGTCCCAATGATTCGGGGTTTTTAGATCTTGATGCTAAATTTGGTAAAAGTGGAATTGGAGAGGTCAAGACTTTAAATAGCATTGAACCCGCTATCTTGGATTTCAAGGAATTTAATTATGATAATTGTTCTTTAGAAGATTGTATTTCCTTTTTGCAATCTGTTTTGAATTCTCCTCATGCTTACAGTCATAATAAAGCCTTTACCAAACATATTGTTAATGCCTTGATGCAATCTTATGATGAAAAACTTAATTTGGAAGTTTCTATACCTAGAAAACTTAATGATGAGTGGGAACCTACTATAAAGATTAATATTAAAGATCATGAGTGTTATGCTTTGTGTGATTTGGGTGCTAGTGTTTCCACGATTCTGAAAACTTTATGTGATATTCTAGGTTTCCATGATCTTGATGATTGCTCTTTAAATTTGCACCTTGCAGATTCCACCATTAAAAAGCCTATGGGAAGGATCAATGATGTTCTTATTGTTGCAAATAGGAACTATGTGCCCGTAGATTTTATCGTTCTTGACATAGATTGCAATCTTTCATGTCCTATTATTCTTGGTAGACCTTTCCTTAGAACGATTGGTGCAATTATTGATATGAAGGAAGGGAATATTAAATTCCAATTTCCATTAAGGAAAGGCATGGAGCACTTTCCAAGAAAGAAAGTTAAATTACCTTATGAATCTATCATGCGAGCTACTTATGAATCAAGTGCCAAAGATGGCACTACTTAGATCTATCCTCGCTTTTATGCCGAGCTAGGGGCGTTAAATGATAGCGCTAGTTGGGAGGAAACCCTATTTTACTTTTGTTTTTTGTTTTTCCTTCTGTTTAGTAATAAATTTTGCATCTACCTTCTGTTTAGATGTGTTTTCATGTTTTAATTAGTGTTTGTGCCGAGTAAAACCTATAGGATAACCTATGGTGATAGTAAATTTGATTCTGCTGAAAAACAGAAACTTTGCGCTCACGATAAAAAATTCAATAAATCACAGAAACGTGATTTTGCATTGATTCTTTTTTCTGTAGATCAATATACAAATTTCCTAGGACTTCCTATTTTGGTATTTTTAGAGTTCCAGAAGTATTCGAAAGTTACAGATTGCTACAGACTGTTCTGTTTTTGACAGATTCTGTTTTCATGTGTTTTTTGCCTATTTTAATGCATCTATGGCTAGTATGTAGGGATATGAACCAAAGAGAAGTTGGAATACAGTAGGTTTAACACCAATATAAATAAAGAATGAGTTCATTACAGTACCTTATGTGTTGGTTTTTCTTTCTTGCACTAACGAAGCTTATGAAATTTCCTGTTGAGTTTTGTGTTGTGAAGTTTTCAAGTTTTGGGTAAAGATTTGATGGACTATGGAATAAGGAGTGGCAAGAGCCTAAGCTTGGGGATGCACATGGCACCCCAAGATATTCAAGGATAACCAAAAGCCTAAGCTTGGGGATGCCTCGGATGGCATCCCCTCTTTCGTCTTCGTCTATCGGTAACTTTACTTGGAACTATATTTTTATTCGCCACATGATATGTGTTTTGCTTGGAGCGTCTTCTATGACATTAGATTTGCTTTTTAGTTTACCACAGTCATCCTTGCTGTACTCATCTTTTTGAAGAAACCCACTTGATTGGAATTTATTAGAATACTCTATGTGCTTCACTTATATCTTTTGAGCTAGATAGTTTTTGCTCTAGTGCTTCACTTATATATTTTAGAGCACGGCGGTGGCTTAATATTGTAGAAATTGTTAATCTCTCATGCTTCCCTTATATTATTTTGAGAGTCTCTTAGAACAGAACGGTATTTGCTATGGTTATAAAATTGGTCCTAGAATGATGGGCATCCAAGTTGGGTATAATAAAAACTATCATAGGAAGTGAATTGGATGCTATGATCAATTTGATACTTGATAATTGTTTTGAGATATGGAGGTAGTGATATTAGAGTCATGCTAGTTGGGTGATTATGAATTTAAAGAATGCTTGTGTTGAAGTTGGCAAGTCCCGTAGCATGCACATATGGTAAAAGTTGTGTAACAAATTTGAAACATGAGGTGTTCTTAGATTGTGCATCCTTATGAGTGGCGGTCAGGGACGAACGATGGTCTTTTCCTACCAATCTATCACCCTAGGAGCATGCACATAATGCTTGGTTTTTGATGACTTGTAGATTTTTGCAATAAGTATATGAGTTCTTTTTTGACTAATGTTGAGTCCATGGATTATACACACTCTCACCCTTCCATCATTCCTAGCCTCTTCGGTACCGTGCATTGCCCTTTCTCACCTTGAGAGTTGGTGCAAACTTCGCCGGTGCATCCAAACCCCATGATATGATACGCTCTATCACACATAAACCTCCTTATATCTTCCTCAAAACAGCCACCATACCTACCTATTATGGCATTTCCATAGCCATTCTGAGATATATTGCGATGCAACTTTCCACCGTTTCGTTCATCATCATGACATGCATCATTATTGTCATATTGCCTTGCATGATCATGTAGTTGACATCATATTTGTGGCAAAGCCACTTTGTATAATTTTCGTACATGTCACTCTTGATTCATTGCCCATCCCAGTACATCGCCGGAGGCATTCATATAGAGTCATATCTTGTTCTAGTTTTGAGTTGTAATTCATGAGTTGTAAATAAATAGAACTGTGATGATCATCATTATTAGAGCATTGCCCCCAAATAAAAAAAAGAAAGGCCAAATAAAAAAAGAGAAAGGCCAAAAAAATGAAAGGCCCAAAAAAAAGAAGGGGGCAATGTTACTATCCTTTTCCACACTTGTGCTTCAAAGTAGCACCATGTTCTGCATATAGAAGAGTCTCATATGTTGTCACTTTTATATACTAGTGGGAATTTTTTCGATTATAGAACTTGGCTTGTATATTCCTACGATGGGCTTCCTCAAATGCCCTAGGTCTTCATGAGCAAGCAAGTTGGATGCACACCCACTAGTTTATTTTGTTGAGCTTTCATACATTTATAGCTCTAGTGCATCCGTTGCATGGCAATTCCTACTCCTCATGTTGACATCAATTGATGGGAATCTCCTCGTCAACGTGAGACTTTCTCTTTTTTTTGTCTTCTCCACACAATCTCCATCATCATATTCTATTCCACCCATAGTGCTATGTCCATGGCTCATGCTCATATATTGCGTGAAAGTTGAAAAGGTTTGAGATTATTTAAGTACGAAACAATTGCTTGGCTTGTCATTGGGGGGTGCAAGATGGGAGCATTTTTGCGTGACAAAAATGAAGCATGGCCTAACTATATGATTTTGTAGGGATGAACTTTCTTTAGCCATGTTATTTTGAGAAGACATGATTGCTTTGATTAGTATGCTTGAAGTATTACTATTTATTATGTCAATATGAACTTTTATTTTGAATCATTTGGATCTGAACATTCATGCCACAATAAAGAAAATTACATTGAGAATTATGCTAGGTAGCATTCCGCATCAAAAATTCTGCTTCTATCATTTACCTACTTGAGGACGAGCAGGAATTAAGCTTGGGGATGCTTGATATGTCTCCAATGTATCTATAACTTTTTATTGTTCCATGCTATTGTATTACCCAT
Source organism: Triticum dicoccoides (assembly GCF_002162155.2). NCBI lineage: Eukaryota > Viridiplantae > Streptophyta > Magnoliopsida > Poales > Poaceae > Triticum > Triticum dicoccoides. Next base: position 615,191,840 of record NC_041383.1, read on the forward strand.
TTTGGATGTTTATGGGCTTTACTTTACACTTTTATATCATTTTTGGGACTAACTTACTAACCGGAGGCCCAGCCCAAATTGCTGTTTTTTTGCCTATTTTAGTATTTCGAAGAAAAGGAATATCAAACGGAGTCCAAACGGAATGAAACCTTCGGGAGCGATCTTTTTGGAACAAACGTGATCTAGAGTACTTGGAGTGGAAGTCAAGAAACAAGGGGGGCGGCCACGAGGGTGCCCGACGTGCCCCCCACCCACGTGGGCCCCTCGATCGTCCACCGACGTACTCCTTCCTCCTACATATACCCATGTACCCCAAAAACATCAGAGGCGACCACGAAAAACTAATTCCACCGCCGTAACCTTCTGTATCCGCGAGATCCCATCTTGGAGCCATCGCCGGCGCTCCGTCGGAGGGGGGAATCCACCATGGAGGGCCTCTACATCATCCCCAAGGCCTCTCCGATGAGTTGTGAGTAGTTTACCACAGACCTTCGGGTCCATAGTTATTAGCTAGATGGCTTCTTCTCTCTCTTTGAATCTCAATACAAAGTTCTCCTCGATCTTCTTGGAGATCTATTCGATGTAACTCTTTTTGCGGTGTGTTTGTCGAGATCCGATGAATTGTGGGTTTATGATCAAGTTTATCTATGAGAAATATTTGAATCTCCTCTGAATTCTTTTATGTGTGATTAAGTTATCTTTGCAAGTCTCTTCGAATTATCAATTTGGTTTGGCCTACTAGAATTATCTTTCTTGCAATGGGAGAAGTGCTTAGCTTTGGGTTCAATCTTGCGGTGTCCTTTCCCAGTGACAGCAGGGGAAGCAAGGCACGTTTGTATTGTTTCCATCGAGGATAAAAAGATGGGGTTTATATCATATTGCATGAGTTTATCCCTCCACATCATGTCATCTTTCTTAATGTGTTACTCTGTTCTTTATGAACTTAATACTCTAGATGCAGGCAGGAGTCGGTCGATGTGTGGAGTAATAGTAGTAGATGCATAAACGTTTCGATCTACTTGTCACAGACGTGATGCCTATATACATGATCAAACCTAGATAATCTCATAATTATTCGCTTTTCTATCAATCGCTCGATAGTAATTTGTTCACCCACCGTAATAATTATGCTATCCTGAGAGGAGCCACTAGTGAAACCTATGGCCCCGGGTCTATCTCTTATCATATAAGCTTTCAATCTACTTTTATTTGCATCTTTACTTTTCCAATCTATATTATAAAATACCAAAAATATGTTTATCTTATCATATTATCTCTATCAGATCTCACTTTTGCAAGTGGCCGTGAAGGGATTGACAACCCCATTATTGCGTTGGTTGCGAGTTCTTGTTTGTTTCCGTAGGTGTGTGGGTCTTGTGAGGAGCCTCCTGCGGGATTGATACCTTGGTTCTCAAAAACTGAGGGAAATACTTACGCTACTGTGCTGCATCACCCTTTCCTCTTCAAGGAAAAGCAACGCAAGCTCAAGACGTAGCAAGAGTCAGCCAAGAAATTCTGGACTCGGTTCTTAACTAAAAAGAACCAAATCGTCGACTGTCCGGATGCCGAAGCCCTAGCGGCCTTTAAGCATAACATTCGTGATGAGTGCCTCACCCGACATCTCGGCCAGGAGAAGCCGAAATCCATGGCAGCCCTCATGACGCTCATGACCCGCTTTTGCGCGGGCGAGGATAGATGGCTAGCTCGTAGCAACAGCACCTCAAGTAAACCTGGCACTTCCGAAGCCAGAGATAGCAATGGAAAGCCCCGATGCAACAGACACAAGCGTCGAAATAATGGCGATAACACTGAAGACACGGCCGTCAACGCTAGATTCAGTGGCTTCAAGTCCGGTCAGCTTAAAAAGCCATTTAAGAGAAAGAACCCGGGCCCGTCTAGTCTGGACCACATACTCGATCGTCAATGCCAAATCCACGGCACCCCCGATAAACCAGCCAATGATACCAACAGAGAATGTTGGGTCTTCAAACAGGCTGGCGAGTTAAATGCCGAAAACAAGGAAAAGGGATCGCAAAGCGACGACGACGAGGAACATCGGCCACCGAACACAGGGGGACAGAAGAAGTTTCCTCCCCAAGTCAAAATGGTGAACATGATATATGCCACCCATATCCCCAAAAGGGAGCGGAAGCGCGCACTAAGGGACGTCTACGCGATGGAGCCAGTCGCCCCAAAGTTCAACCCATGGTCCTCCTGTCCGATCACCTTCAATCGTAGGGACCATCCGACCAATATCTGTCATGGCGGTTGAGCCACACTGGTCCTTGACCCCATTATCGATGGATTCCACCTCACACGAGTCCTCATGGACGGTGGCAGCAGCCTGAACCTGCTATATCAGGACACAGTGCGCAAAATGGGTATCAAACCCTCAAGGATCAAGCCCACCAAAACCACCTTTGAAGGTGTCATACCAGGTGTAGAGGCCTGTTTTACAGGCTCAATTACACTAGAAGTGGTCTTCGGATCAGGGGATAATTTCTGAAGCAAAGAGTTAATCTTCGACATCGTCCCCTTCCGCAGTGCTTATCATGCACTGCTCCGACAAACCGCATTTGCTCAATTCAATGTGGTGCTGCACTATGCCTAACTCAAGCTTAAGATGCCCAGACCTCGCGGCGTCATAACAGTCAATGGAAATACGGAGAACTCCCTCTGTACTGAGGAGCACACAGCGGCCCTTGCAGTAGAAGTACAGAGCAGCCTTCTTAGGCAGACCCTCAATTCGACAATAAATCCCTCGGACACCGTCAAGCGAGTCCGAACTACTCTGCTGCAGGACCATCCGGCTCGTCCAGAGCTCAAATAGCAATTCAACCTCCATCCTAGTCCCAATAAAGCGGTGGAACCTATGCCACGTGTACATAATTACGCACTCAGAATACCATGGGCATGGACGAAGGCCCAGTCAGACTGCGGTCCACAACGCGGCTCAACCACCTTCGAATCCGCATACCTTCTCTTTTTCTATTCCTTTCAGGTTTTTTCTCTTCATGAGGCTTTTCTAATAACTTGATCATCGGACCTAAACCTGGGAATGGTTATTCAAAAACCGGGTGAAATGGTTCGGTTTTTACTTTGGGTTTGATTAGTTCAGGTTTTATTGGGCCGAGTCTTTTTTAGTTTGGTTTTGGTTCGGGTATGTGGAGAAACTAGTTTGGGTATAGTTGGTTATGGGTTTAAATAGTTTGGTTATTAGCGGCTATAAACTATGGGTTCAAACCAGTTTCTGGGCATTGGTTATCTGCAATAACAAACGACGCACCAACAATGAGTAGTTTTGATCCGCATGCATGCGGCGATGCACTTTGTAATTCTATGTTTTGGGGAAACACCACATGCAAATCAGACATGTGTGCTTGTGCTTTGGCTAAGGAATTGGGTTTAATACACTTATTAGTGAGCTTTTCAGTCGTGGACATTGTATTTTGCCTCTTGCTGTCTGCCGACTGTATCTCAAGGATAACTTTGTTCCCAAACTGTTGTAGATGCACTATGTCTGTTCTATCTCATTTGCTTCTTAACATGTTAATTTGTGTAATCAGATGTACATTGAGTCAAACCCATAGTTATGTATTGGGTCTAAACTCATGGTTATGTATTGGGTTTAAATTGGTTTGGGTGGAAAAAATAGTGGTTTTAGTTTTGGTTGGGCTAAAAATGATATTAAACGGTTATGGTTCAAGTACAGTTTTGAGAATACGTATACGGGTATGGTTCAAGTATGGTTCAAGTATGAAACCACTCTCAGATTTAATCGGACCCATCGCGGAAGGATACACCAAGAAAGGCAAGGGGCTTTGACGTACAAGGGAACTCCCAGGTGGTCTCTGCTAACGATCATTATTCCTGTTTTGCATACCCGCATGCAACCCGCTCTTGGTCACGGCATGTCAAATAGCCTTATTCGCTTATTGCACTACTTGTACACATACGCTTTGACGTATTACAATGTAAAATAATTTGCAGCTTCCGCTTAAAATTAAATCTTTCCTTGTCTTTGTATTTATTGCATTCGTACACTCTGGTACGCCTTAATTCGCCAAGGGCTTCAGTGTACCCAAAACATGGCAAGAAAGTCCGAACACTTTTATAAGTACAGTTCGGCACCCCAAACTTATAGCATTATATGCATCAGCTCTGAATCATGTCTTGGGTCAATAGTTGGGTTGCCTGGCTTCTGTGCTTGCTACCTTACGTTCCGCTATATCGGCTAGGGTAGTAAAGGAGAACTACATAGATTGTGTCTCGGTTCTTCCGGATGAGCACCTCAGTAGAGAAAGTCGAAAACTGACTGTCATGATGCGGCGAGAGCTGGTCGCTGTTCGAGAGGTTTCAAATCGCTAGGGATTTTTTTCACCTTATGCGAGGAATCGGTTTTTGTCCGATTAGGCGTGTATAGTGATGTCTACTACACAACCTTCTTCTTGTAGATGTTGTTGGGCCTCCAAGTGCAGAGGTTTGTAGGACAGTAGAAAATTTCCCTCAAGTGGATGACCTAAGGTTTATCAATCCGTGAGAGGGGTAGGATGAAGATGGTCTCTCTCAAACAACCCTGCAACCAAATAACAGAGAGTCTCTTGTGTCCCCAACACACCCAATACAATGGTAAATTGTATAGGTGCACTAGTTCAGCGAAGAGATGGTGATACAAGTGCAATATGGATGGTAGATATGGGTATTTGTAATCTGAAAATATAAAAACAGCAAGGTAACAAGTGGTAAAAGTGAGCGTAAATGGTATTGCAATGCTAGGAAACAAGACCTAAGGTTCATACTTTCACTAGTGCAAGTTCTCTCAAAAATAATAACATAACTGTATCATATAACTATCCCTCAACATGCAACAAAGAGTCACTCCAAAGTCACTAATAGCGGAGAACAAATGAAGAGATTATTGTAGGGTACGAAACCACCTCAAAGTTATCCTTTCTGATCTATCTATTCAAGAGTCCATAGTAAAATAACATGAAGCTATTCTTTCCGTTCGATCTATCATAGAGTTCATACTAGAATAACACCTTAAGGCACAAATCAACCAAAACCCTAATGTCACCTAGATACTCCATTGTCACCTCAAGTATCCGTGGGCATGATTATACCATATGCATCACACAATCTCAGATTCATCTATTCAACCAACACAAAGTACTTCAAAGAGTGCCCCAAAGTTTCTACCAGAGAGTCAAGACGAAAATGTGTGCCAACCCCTATGCATAAGTTCATTGAACCCGCAAGTTGATCACCAAAACATACATCAAGTAGATCACGTGAATATCCCGTTGTCACCACAGATAAGCACGACAAGACATACATCAAGTGTTCTCAAATCCTTAAAGACTCAATCCCATAAGATAACTTCAAAGGAAAAACTCAATCCATTACAAGAGAGTAGAGGGGGAGAAACATCATAAGATCCAACTATAATAGCAAAGCTCGCGATACATCAAGATCGTATCACCTCAAGAACACGAGAGAGAGAGAGAGAGAGAGAGAGAGAGAGAGAGAGATCAAACACATAGCTACTGGTACATACCCTCAGCCCCGAGGGTGAACTACTACCTCCTCGTCATGGAGAGCGCCAGGATGATGAAGATGGCCACCGGTGATGGGTTCCCCCTCCGGCAGGGTGCCGGAACGGGCTCCCGAGAGGTTTTTGGTGGCTACAGAGGCTTCCGGGGGTGGCCCTCTAGATCTATTGTTCTCCCCGACGTTTTTAGGGTATATGGAGATATATAGGCGAAAGAAGTTTGTCAGGAGAGCCACGAGGGGCCCACGAGGGTGGGAGCGCGCCCACCTCCCTGCCTCGTGGCCACCTCGAAGCTTCCCTTAGGTGCACTCCAAGTCCCCTGGATTTCTTACGTTCCAAAAATAACTTTCCCGAGCATTTCATTCCATTTGGACTCCATTTGATATTCCTTTTCTTCGAAACACTGAAATAGGCAAGAAAGCAGCAATATGGACTAGGCCTCTGGTTAATAGGTTAGTCCCAAAAATAATATAAAAGTGCTTAGTAAAGCCCATAAACATCCAAAACAGATAATATAATAGCATGAATGCTTCATAAATTATAGATACGTTGGAGACGTATCAGCATCCCCAAGCTTAATTCCTGCTCGTCCTCGAGTAGGTAAATGATAAAAGAAAGAATTTATGAAGTGTGAATGCTAGCAGGTGCACAAGTTTGATCAATGATAATTTTAATCACCTTTTCTAGCATGATTATATGTCATAACAGTAGTTCATCTCATAAAACTTCTCATGATCAAGTAACAAGCTATTCACATGTTAAAGCATAAACCATAAAGTTTCTTGAAAACTTAGCAAACTTCATTCTCAGTCATCAAGCAGTTAAAATTCATCTTATTTTCAGGAAGGGTCTATGTCAGAGCTTTGATTTAGCAAACACCACATACTCAACTATCATATAGTCTTCCATGATTGCTACCACTCAAAGCATATTCTTAGAACAAATAGCATCCATCGAACACAGAGAAAGATAGGGGCTTAGTGTTTTGCCTCCCAACTCACTTATCATATAGATAATTGTCAACAATAATAATTCATGATCAAATATATTTGCATGGCCATATATGCTTAGATCTTTCCCCAACACACGATGCTTGCCAATTAAAGAGTAGGTAGGAATGAGAAGGAATACTACTGACTCTTGCATAAAAGTAAAAGATAGGCCCTTCGCAGAGGGAAGCAGGGATTTGCAGAGGTGCCAGAGCACGATTTTGAAATAGAGACGAAAATAATTTTGAGAGGTATGCTTTCATTGTTAACATAACAACCAAGAGTTCCCAATATCTTCCATACTACATACATTATAGGCGGTTCCCGAACAGAATGGTAAAGTTTTTACTCCCCCTCCACCAACAATCATCAATCCATGGCTTGCCCGAAACAACGGGTGCCTCCAACTAACAACAATCCTGGGGGAGTTTTGTTTGCAATTATTTTGATTTGACTTTGATCTTTTGATCATGGGACTGGGCATCCCAGTTACCAGCCAATTTTCTCGTGAATGATGAGCAGAGTCCACTCATCTTGAGAAATACCCACCTGGCATGGAAGATACTGATATCCCCTAGTCGCTACATGAGCGATTTTGGCATACAAAACAGATTATTATTTGAAGGTTTAGAGTTTGGAACATGCAAATTTACTTGGAATGACAGGTAAATACCGCAAATAGGTAGGTATGGTGGACACTCATGGAAGAAACTTGGTTCAAGGAATTTGGATGCACAAGTAGTATTCCCGCTTAGTACAGATATTTTGGCTAGCAAATGATTCTAAAAAACAAGCACCACATGTTGGAGGATCTATAACAATATAACTTCTATACAAATACACCCAAGCATAACTCATTAAATTGTCTTCCTTGTCCAACTTCAACTAATTTTCTCAGGTTTGAAAATAATTAATGGGGCTCACAATCATAGAAGATATCAACGATGGTATATTTATATGTGAAATTTCTCTTCCTTCAATATTCTTTCATGAATTGTTCAAGTGACCAATACAATGCTTGCTAACCTTCACTACATTTAATACCTCTACTTCTTAGATGTGAAGTCATTACTCCCAATGGGGTAAGCATATGAAACATATATAATTTCAGATTTATAACATTCAACTCATTCAACCATTTACTCATAGTATATAAGTGAAGCACACGAGTAAATGACAAACTACTCCAAAAATATATAAGTGAAGATCAATGAGTAGTTAAATAATTATGTAACTATGTGAAGACTCTCTCTCATTTAAGAATTTCAGATCTTGGTTTTTCATTCAAACAGCTAGCAAAACAAAATAAAATGGCATTGCAAGGATAGCACAACTCATGTGAGGAAGCAAAAACTTAGGTTCAACCGATCCTAACCGATAATTGTTGAAGAAGAAATGTGGATGCCCACTGGGGCATCCCCAAGCTTAGATGATTGAGACTTTTTGAAATATTATCTTGGGGTGCCTTGGGCATCCCCAAGCTTGAGCTTTTGTGTCTCCTTAATTCCTTTTATATCTCGGTTTCCTAAATCTCAAAAGCTTCGCCCACACCAAACTCAACAAGAACTCGTGAGATAAGTTAGTATAAACCAATGCAAAAAACCTTATCATTTTCTACTGTAACAAATCACTAAAATTATTATTCAACATTGCATACTAAATTTCTCTGCATATTTAATACTCCTATCATCAAATATAATCATTAAACAAGCAAACATATGCAAACAATGCAAACATAACAGCAATTTGTCAAAACAGTATATTCTGTAAAGAATGCAAGGTTCATGATACTTCCCTAAGTCAAAAAATTATGAGAAAAATACTAAACTGTATAAGATTTATCAGAGCTCAATATGCAAAAAGTTTCAATATTATATCATTCTCTGACTTTTTTAGGGAATTTTTTGCAACAGCGGTAAACTTTCTGATTTGAAGCAGCAACTTGTATACTTGCAAAATAATCATGGTAAAAGCTATCCTTGACATTTTTATTGAAAATAGAGATGCAGAACATTATTCTAAATAACAGCAAGCAAACACTAACAAAATAAAATGACACTCCAAGCAAAACACATATCATGTGGTGAATAAAAATACAGCTCCAAGTAAAGTTACCGATAGACGAAGACGAAAGAGGGGATGCCATCCGGGGCATCCCCAAGCTTAGGCTCTTGGTTGTCCTTGAGTATTACCTTGGGGTGCCTTGGTAATCCCCAATCTTAGGCTCGTGCCACTCCTTATTCCTAGTCCATCAAAACTTCACCCAAAACTTGAAAACTTCACAACACAAAACTCGTAAGCTCTGTTAGTATAAGAAAATAAATCACCACTTAGGTACTGTTGTGAACTCATTATAAATTCATATTGGTGTAATATCGACTGTATTCCAACTTCTCTATGGTTCATACCCTCCGATACTACTCATAGATTCATTAAAATAAGCAAACAACACATAGAAAACAGAATCTGTCAAAAACAGAACAGTCTGTAGTAATCTGTATCATTCGAATACTTATGTAACTCAAAACAATCTGAAATAAATTGGTGGACCTTAGGAATTTGTCTATTAAACATCTTAAAAAAGAATCAACCTAAAATCACTCTCCAGTAAAAAAATGGCATCTAATCTCATGAGCGCAAAAGTTTCTATTTTTTGTAGCAAGATCATAAAGACTTCACCCAAGTCTTCCCAAAGGTTCTACTTGGCACAAACACTAATTAAAACATAAAACCACATATAACCAGAGGCTAGGTGAATTATTTATTACTAAACAGTAACAAAATTCAAGGAACAAAAAACATTGGGTTGCCTCCCAACAAGCGCTATTGTTTAACGCCCTTCTAGCTAGGCATGATGAAATGATGCTCACATAAAAGATAAGAATTGAAACATAACGCCTTTCTAGCTAGCACATTTAAGCCTAACCCACTTCCTGTGCATTAGGATTTTGTGAGCAAACAACTTATGGGAACAATAATCAACTAGCATAGGAAGGCAAAACAAGCATAACTTCAATATTTTCAACACATAGGGAGGAAATTTGATAATATTGCAATATGTAGAAGCATATGATCCTCTCTCATAATAATTTTCAGTAGCATCATGAATGAATTAAACCATATAACCAGCACCTAAAGCATTCTTTTCATGATCTACTTGCATAGAAATTTTACTACTCTCCACATAAGCAAATTTATTCTCATCAAAAGTAGTGGGAGCAAACTCAACAAAATAAATATCATGTGAAGCAATTGAAAACTAAAATCATGATGACAAGTTTCATGGTTATCATTATTCTTAATAGCATACAAGTCATCACAATAAACATCATAGATAAAAACTTTGTTCTCATAATCAATTGGAACCTCTTCCGAAATAGTGGATTCATCACTAAATAAAGTCATGACCTCTCCAAATCCACTTTCATATTCATCACAATAAAATTCAACATCCTCCAAAACAGTGGGATCACTACTTCCTAAAGTTGACACTCTTCCAAACCCACTTTCATCAATATAACCATCATAAGTAGGAGGCATGCTATCATCATAACAAATTTGCATATCAAAACTTGGGAGGCTAAAAGTACATCGTCATTAAATATAGCATCCCCAAGCTTGTAGCTTTAGATATCATTAGCATCATGGATATTCAAGCAATTCATACTAAAAACATTGCAATCATGCTCATCATTAAAAGATTTAGTGCCAAACATTTTATAGACTTCTACTTCTAGCTCTTGAGCACAATTTTCATTTTCATCATACTTACGAGAGATATTAAAAAGATGAAGCGTATGAGACAAACTCGGTTCCATTTTTTTGTAGTTTTCTTTTATAGAATAAACTAGTGATAAAACAAGAAACAAAAAGATTCGATTGAAGATCTAAAGATATACCTTCAAGCACTCACCTCCCCGACAACGGCGCCAGAAAAGAGCTTGATATCTACTATGCAACCTTCTTCTTGTAGACGTTGTTGGGCCTCCAAGTGCAGAGGTTTGTAGGACAGTAGAAAATTTCCCTCAAGTGGATGACCTAAGGTTTATCAATCCGTGGGAGGCATAGGATGAAGATGGTCTCTCTCAAACAACCCTGCAACCAAATAATAGAGAGTCTCTTGTGTCTCCAACACACCCAATACAATGGTTAATTGTATAGGTGCACTAGTTCGGCGAAGAGATGGTGATACAAGTGCAATATGGATGGTAGATATGGGTATTTGTAATCTGAAAATATAAAAACAGCAAGGTAACAAGTGGTAAAAGTGAGCGTAAATGGTATTGCAATGCTAGGAAACAAGGCCTAAGGCTCATACTTTCACTAGTGCAAGTTCTCTCAATAATAATAACATAACTGGATCATGTAACTATCCCTCAACATGCAACAAAGAGTCACTCCAAAGTCACTAATAGCGGAGAACAAACGAAGAGATTATGGTAGGGTACGAAACCACCTCAAATTTATCCTTTCTGATCTATCTATTCAAGAGTCCGTAGTAAAATAACATGAAGTTATTCTTTCCGTTCGATCTATCATAGAGTTCGTACTAGAATAACACCTTAAGACACAAATCAACCAAAACCCTAATGTCACCTAGATACTCCATTGTCACCTCAAGTATCCGTTGGCATGATTATACGATATGCATCATACAATCTCAGATTCATCTATTCAACCAACACAAAGTACTTCAAAGAGTGCCCCAAAGTTTCTACCGGAGAGTCAAGACGAAAACGTGTGCCAACCCCTATGCATAAGTTCATTGAACCCGCAAGTTGATCACCAAAACATACATCAAGTAGATCACGTGAATTTCCCATTGTCACCACAGATAAGCACGACAAGACATACATCAAGTGTTCTCAAATCCTTAAAGACTCAATCCGATAAGATAACTTCAAAGGAAAAACTCAATCCATTACAAGAGAGTAGAGGGGGAGAAACATCATAAGATCCAACTATAATAGCAAAGCTCGCGATACATCAAGATCGTATCACCTCAAGAACACGAGAGAGAGAGAGAGATCAAACACATAGATACTGGTACATACCCTCAGCCCCGAGGGTGAACTACTACCTCCTCGTCATGGAGAGCGCCAGGATGATGAAGATGGCCACCGGTGATGGGTTCCCCCTCCGGCAGGGTGCCGGAACGGGCTCCCGAGAGGTTTTTGGTGGCTACAGAGGCTTCCGGCGGTAGCCCTCTAGATCTATTGTTCTCCCCGATGTTTTTAGGGTATATGGAGATATATAGGCGAAAGAAGTTGGTCAGGGGAGCCATGAGGGCCCACGAGGGTGGGGGGCGCGCCCAGGGGAGGTGGGCGCGCCTCCCTGCCTCGTGGCCACCTTGAAGCTTCCCTTACGTGCACTCCAAGTCCCCTGGATTGCTTCCATTCCAAAAATAACTTTCCCAAAAGTTTCATTCCATTTGGACTCCGTTTGATATTCCTTTTCTTTGAAACACTGAAATAGGCAAGGAAACAGCAATATGGGCTGGGCCTCCGGTTAATAGGTTAGTCCAAAAATAATATAAAAGTGCTTAGTAAAGCCCATAAACATCCAAAACAGATAATATAATAACATGAATGCTTCATAAATTATAGATACGTTGGAGACGTATCATATAGCGCCCCCACTTCGGCCTTCTGAATACCAGGGGCTACGCCCAAATTTAAAATTATATAACTCCCATGGCTAAGTGAGGGTGATAAAGTTGTATAGTCAGATTGCCTTGTTCGTTGCGCTAAACACCTCCTTAAAGGACCAAAGACTTGGATAAAGAGTGTTTAGATTTATCAAACACCCCTTTACTAGCTACGAGGGGGCAGAAGCCGACGACTGGCCAACTCTCAGATTTTATAAACGGCCGCACAGGAGGTAAAATTTTAAATAAACAAGCATTATATTGCATAAACGAACTTGTTTCATCTTACAGGACAGGATAAAATGAGTGCATTCATTCAAAGATTATATCCTTCGTAGATTGCTCCGCCACAAGGCGGGATCCCTCCAGGACACCATCATAGTACATTTCGGGTCAGCGGTGCTCCTTGCCCTCAGGTGGCCCCTCGGTCATCAGCTTCTTAGCATCCATCTTCGCCCAATGCATCTTAGCGCGGGCAAAGGCCATCCGCGCACCCTCAATGCAAACCGATCGCTTTGTGACTTCAAGACACGGGCAGGCACTAACAAGCCGCTTCACGAGTCCGAAGTAGCTACTTGGCATGGGCTCGGTAGGCCATAGCCGGACTATGAGGTCCTTAATGGCCAGTTCGGCCGCCTTCTGCAGCTCGACCAGCTGTTTCAGCTGGTCACTAAAGGGCACCGGATGTTCTGGTCCGAGGTATTGGGACCAGAACAACTTCTCCGTGGAGCTCCCTTCTTCGGCTCGGTAGAACTCTACGACGTCTGATATGCTACGCGGCATATCCGCAAACGCTCCTGCAGAACTCCAAATTCTGGTAAGTAAAAATAATGTCTCCTTCACATGCTTGCTTTGCATATTAAAAGCCTTACCCGCCGCAATCTTCTTGGCCGCCTGGATCTCCTGGAGGGCCCTCTGGGCTTTGGCTCGGGCATCTTGTGCGCTTTGGAGGGCCTTGGCAAGTTCGGACTCTTGAGTCTTAGAATCACGCTCCAAGGACTCGCACTTCTTGACGGCGTCCTGGAGCTCTTGCTGGACCTCGCTAACCCGGGCCTCCTGCTTCTCGCATGCGGCGTGTTCCTTGGCCGCTTTGTCTTCAGCCTCGGTTAACACCTTCTCGAGGGTCGCCACCTTGGTTGAGGCCCCTAACAAAGTTCATGACACTTTAATTAGCATGAACCATTCATCTTTCATAAATATGCATACAGGGTACTACATACCTTTACTTTCCTCGAGCTGCTTCTTCACGAGGCCGAGCTCTCCCTCGGCCCGCTCCAGGTCCTGCTTCCGTCCAGAGACCTCCGTAGTATGGGTGGCAGCATCGAGCAGTGATACCTGCTTATTCACATAGACATCTTATGTTAGACTCCTATGAATATTATTGGATCCTCTATTCAGCTTTTCTTTCCGAACACCAAACAGAGCATCAGGGGCTACCGTCTACACTGTGATATTATTTCACAATTTTATTACTTACCTCAAAGCCTATTAGAAGGCTAGTGCAGGCTTTGGTCAGTCCGCTCTTGGCGGACTGGATCTTTTCGATCACCATACTCATAAGAGTATGGTGTTCTTCAACAATGGAAGCGCTTCGAAGCACTTCCAGCAATCTGTCTAGTGCCTCTGGATGGACAGAGGTCACCAGTGGAGGTGACTTACCCCCCTCGTTCGGGAGAGGCTGCCTGCCTGAATCCAGAGCCACTTGGGGTCTCCGGAGCTGTATTCGGCTGGGGGACAAATTGATGCAGCCCACATCAATGGTGTCCATAGGGGCCTTTCCCCCATGTGTCCGGCCACTGGGATTTTATCCTCCGGCATCACCGAATGGTCCCCCCTTGGCCTGGTATCCTTCGAGACAACACCTCGGTGTTATCCGCGGCCTTGGGGGAGGAGGCCGTCGGAAGGGACCCGCTATCCATCGCCGACGGGTCCAGCGATCCATCCGAAGAGGAGGATAGCTCGATGTTGGACTTGGACGGGCTGCAGGTGCATTTCTAGCACATAAAACAACGATAAAGTGAAAGGACCAGAAATGCTATCGTGTCTGGATACTTACGATTTGGCAAGGGGTTTAACCCTAGGCTCCCACTCCTCGCCGTTGTTGGTGGCCATGACGAAGTAGTCCGGAAGGGAGGTTTTTCCCTTCTTGGACGCTTTGGCCTCCCCATATGTGGATGCCTTCCTCTTCTTTCTCCCCCCAGTTGGGGGGGCGGATTTCCTCCACCTCCTCATCGTCTTCGGTGGAGGACTGCGTCTCGGTGTCTTCGGATGTCATGTCCGAAGCACCCTTGCATCGGAGACCATCTTTTGTACCCTTGCTCGTCTTCTTGGCCTTCTTCCCTGGCACCTCGTAAGGCGTCAGAAACAGCATATTCGTCAAAAGAGGTCTTTCTTGATCTTCGGGTAGCGGAGCTGGACAGCTAATCTGCTCCACTATTGTTACCCAGGCCTAAAAAATTGGCAAGGAGGCTTAGGTTCCTCCCGCAGATATACCAGTAAAAGGTATGCCTTGCAAACATGAAAACTTACCGGATTAGCCCAGCATTTTGCGCTGAGCCCACGATCTTCGGTCATGGGCGGTGGAACCTCACTGGCCTTGAAAAGCACCTTCCAGACGTCTTCATGCATCGTGCCGATGAGCTCTAGCAGCGTCTGGTGCTTGGCCGGGTCGAACTCCCACAAATTACAAATCCGGCTCTCGCACGGAAGAATCCAGCGGAGGAGCATAACCTGGACCACATTGACAAGGTTGATCTTCTTGCTTATCATGTTCTGGATGCATGTCTGGAGCATGGTCAGTTCTTCCTCTGAGCCCCAGGCTAAGCCCTTCTCTTGCCAGGAGGTAAGCCGCATGGGGATACCTAACCGGAATTCAGGGGTTGCCACCCAGTTGGAGTCGCGCGGCTCGGTGATATAGAACCACCCCGATTGCCACCCCTTTACGATCTCCATAAAGGAGCCTTCGGGCCAGGTGACATTGGGCATCTTGCCCACCATGGCGCCTCCACACTTCGCTTGTTGGCTGCTCACCACCTTGGGCTTCACGTTGAAGGTCTTCGGCCATAGGCCGAAGTGAGGTGGGATGCGGAGGAAGACCTCGCACACGACAATAAATGCCAAGATGTTGAGGATGGAATTGGGGGCCAAGTCATGGAAGTCTAGCCCATAGTAAAACATCAGTCAGCGGACGAACGGGTGTAGGGGGAATCCCAGCCCACAGACGAAGTGGGTGAGGAACACTACCCTTTCCTGGGGTTCCGGGGTGGGGATGATCTGCCCCTGGGCCAGAAGCCAATGGGCGATGTCTTTAGCCAAGTATCAGGCCTCCCGGAGCTTCTTGATGTCCTCCTTATTGACGGAGGAGGCCATCCACTTGCCTCCCGCTCCGGATCCGGATATCTTCGGAATACTTTTTGGGCGGAGGAGGCGAGCGCTTGGGCATTGGAGCTCGAGAATGGATGATCACAGGAAGGAGAAGGCATGGGTGAAAGAGGGGAATCCTTATCCCTTTATAAAGGCAGTTAAATCTTGTGCCTCCCCACTTTCCCCAAAACTCGCTTATACCCCAAGCGCCGCACAGTTGGCGCGGTTGGGTTACCCATACCCGTATTGATGAGAATCCCGTGATAAGGGGACATGATCTCTGCTTCGACAAGACGTGCCAATGTAACCGCACCTCGAAATACGGAACGGCAGGCTAAGAAGCGGTTTGAATAATGACCGGGCATTGGCGTGATTTCACGCTACGAAAAATTGTTAGTGACTCGTGGAATATTATACTCTCTATGGTGGAATGTGGAATTTGTTTTGCAGAGCCGCCTTGCAATGCCGAAGACAATCTGCTTTGGAGTATTTGGAAAAGGAACCCGCCTTGCAATGCCGAAGACAATCTGTGCGTCGGACTCATCGTCATTGAAGCCTGGTTCAGGGGCTACTGAGGGAGTCTAGGATTAAGGGGTCCTCGGACAGCCGGACTATATGCGTATGCCAGACTGTTGGACTATGAAGATACAAGATAGAAGTCTTCGTCCCGTGTCCGGATGGGACTCTCCTTTGCGTGGAAGGCAAGCTTGGCGATTCGGATATGAAGATTCCTTTCTCTATAACCGACTCTGTGTAACCCTAGCCCCCTCCGGTGTCTATATAAACCGGAGGGTTTAGTCCCTAGGACGAGAACAATCATAATCATATGCTAGCTTCTAGGGTTTAGCCTCTACGATCTCGTGGTAGACCAACTCTTGTAATACTCATATCATCAAGATCAATCAAGCAGGAAGTAGGGTATTACCTCCATCGAGAGGGCCCGAATCTGGGTAAACATCATGTCCCCTGCCTCCTGTTACCATTAGCCTTAGACGCATAGTTCGGGACCCCCTACCCGAGATCCGCCGGTTTTGACACCGACAGTGGGTCATGAGAAGAGCGGGATCAGCAGTCAGCACAAGCACACAGGTCGTTTACCCAGGTTCGGGCCGCGAGGATGCATAATACCCTAGTCCTGCTTTGGTGTGTATTTGAGTGTTCTTGGAGTTCTTGAGCTAGCTACGATGAGTGTAACTTGTCCAAGGGTCCGAATCCTTCTCCTGGATGCCTTGGGCCTCCTTTTATAGTCAAGGGGATCACCACAGTGGCACACAGGAGGTGGCATCGGTTTATAGTGGCTAAGCTTATCGCTTAGCCATTACGGGACAAGACGCATTTAATGCGCCCCTTAGGTGTCCCCCTCACTTTATCGGGGACGGAAACCATCCCCTGTCCCGTTCGTTGCTGCCACACCTCATTCTGAGACGCGTCTAGGCCAGCGGTGCTCATGGTGCCATGTAGGCTGGCAAGCTGCTTTGGTGGCGCAGTGGTAGGGCCTTCATGAAGATTTGCATGCCACCATGTAGGTGCTTGCTGAGTTGGCTTGGAAGCCTCTCGTCGACACGCAGGTGCCTGCCTAGCTGGTGGGCTGGCAGCTGCATGGGAGCGGCGGTGGAAACTTGGCGGGCGTGGGCCTGGCTGTGGCCCCGTGGATGTCCTCGGCAAGGACCTTGCCGGGGCTCTGGCAAGGGTCTTGCCGCGGCACCGTGGTCGTCCCCGGAAAGGATCTTGCCGGAGGTCTCGTGGATTTCTTTGGCAAGGATTCTGCTGAGTCTCATCGTCTTCTAATCCTAATCTGACTTGGAGTGTTCATGATTTTCACAAAGATCTGCATGCCATTGTGGGGGCGCCCCCCGAGCCTTGGTCCCAACGTGGTTGGCGGTGTTGGAAAACCTGGGGCTCAAGGGTGGCGCCCTCCGCTGGCGTCGGGCAAGTTGCCCCGGCAAGGTTCTTGCCGTGGCTGTGGAGGCTGCCCCGGCAAAGGTTTTGCCGGGGGAACCTGCCCTGCCATCTTGCTCTTTGTTTTTGTGTCTTGGCGTTGCTTTGACCATCTAGCGGCTTTGACTCCTCCCTCTGCCCTGCTAAGCGTGGCCGTGGGCGCGACTCTGACTGCATGTGCACAAGTAAGGGGTACAAAGGAGTGTCCCTACTTTAGTACACCGACAAGGGGGGTGGAGGTTGAAGATGAACTGCACCCTTGATTTCGTATCTAATGGCTGCAAAATCGACTGGCAAGAGATGAAAAAGTCAGTCGACTGACGTGTAGCCTCACCTCTAGTGCGTTCAGTTTTGACTGTAAAATTCAGTTTTGCCAGCAAAATTGAGTTTCGATAGTTAAATTCAGTTTCGACAGTTAAGTTCAGAGATGAGCGGTTGATGTATTTTACATCTAGCACTTTGTGGTTATGTATTTTACGTCATCTATTGGAGATGCTATTAGAATTCCACTCACGTTAACGTTGTCTCTCTTGTCCTGCTTCAGCCTCGACGTCGTACAGCTCACTGGAACTGCTCCAATGATGAAACCCTCCATCACAGCAGAGCAGTACCTCGGGCTCCATCTCCAGGCGCCTAAGATCTTCTTCCCCTCCTCCGACAGTCAAGTCAGCCGAAGCATCCACACCAGCCAACACAATCATGCTGAGATCGACATGGCTTCGCCAAAGATGTTGTACACTTGTTGCATCTCTTTTTTACTCTACATGTTATATATATTGTCCACTGAGCACACGTAGTAACAGGAAATGTGATTATTTTATCCTACTATATGACAAGTAGTGAGGTACCACGCAACTTAGCTATCCCTGATGGACTCTCTTAAATGCCATCATTATTTATCTCTGCGCGTTTGAGCTGTGCATTTGTCGATGGCCCTGGGAGTTGAGCTAGTAGGGCAGTGGCCTGGGTCCAAAGTAATAGAAGTAGCACAAAAACATTTTTTTTAGTGTAGGCTTTTCCTTGCTCAAGCCTGCCTACTAGAATTTCCAGTGCTTGAAAGAAAAATGAATGAAAAACATAGGAATTGGAAAGTTTCCTATGGTACTACTATTCATGAATTTGGTTCAAAGGAATGGAGCGAAGGAAAATTGTAGGATTTGTTCCTTTAGTGTCTCCTTGAAAGAAAAAACGTAGGAATTTTAATTTTCACTTGTCCTCCTTTTCAAATTCCTATTCATGAAGCACAAGACTAAGAGATAGTAGCATAATAGCATTATAACCGTACATTTTCTTGTGGTTTGACTTAATCTCACCATGCTTCTTTGCATCATGTGATCTTCCAATTCTTGTGAGTCAAACACCCAGATTGGCAGAAATCTTGTGTTTTTAAATTCTCTATTTTGCACGTTCATCCCTATCCTATTCTTGTCTATTTCCTATCCCTGCATTGTTGGAATCCTCCAATTCAAACAAGCCCTTACAGAATTACTTCTCTTACAGATAGTTGTCAAAGAAAACCTTGCGCGGTTTGTCCCGCTCCTGCTGCGACGTCGTCCACCCCAGCTCAACTACTCCAACGACAGAAGGGTCCAGCATAGCAGGGATCCATCCTCCAGACTGTATTTCTCCGCCTCAGATCTTCTTCCCCGCCGCCGGCAGCCATGAAAACTGCATTTACATCATCAATCGAGCAGATGACCTCGAGGACTACACAGGTCCGCAAGAGAGGTCGCACTCTTTCGTGTCTGCTTATATTATGCATCGCTTAATATTACATGCTACTTTATCATCGTGTTCACCGATAAGACTCTGAGTCAGCTCCAAACTAATGGTCAAACTTGAGTTTTTCAATGGCTGTGGGGTACATATCGGGGCCGCAATCAATAGTATCTATCTACTATCTGGTTAATCTCCGGCGTCTACTATGAGTTTCATGTTGGGTGGGAAACAAACAGTAAAGAAGCCATTATCTGTATTTTTAACTGGAGCCATTATTTGCCTGCTATTATTAGTTTTGGGTCTATCCAGAGGTTGCTACCATCACTCTGGATTTCTGCATGCACTCCTTACATAATCTCACTATGTTTTATTCCTATGCATGACAGTTATTGTAAACAATGGAACTGAACATATAGAGCAAAAGAGATGAGCCTTGCGTGGCAATAAAATTGCATGCAAACGTCGCTCCATGGTAGGCGCAAAGGCAGCCCCCCCTCCACCCATTTCGGATTGTAATCGAGAGGAAGATATCTATTCTGAGGGGGATTCAGAAGGAGAAGACCACTCCTATTTCCCCCCTGAGGTCTTCGCTCTAACTCGGCATGCTGATGTTGGTTATATCATGCATATGGTGCCTTGCATTGCTTACTTTATACATCAAATATGTCATCTTCTTAGTTTAGACATCCTTTGTGCGAATGCCATCTGTTTAGTTTATTCTTCATTTACGTGAATTATGCAACGCCATCTTGTTTAGCCAGGCATCATATATGTGAATTTTGCAATGCCATCTTGCTTAGACAGTCATCTTATATGTAAATTATATAAGTCCATCATTTTTTTATTACGTATTACATTTGTCAACAATGTTAGTACATTCAACTGCTCTTCGTGTGCATCAGCCATTTGACACGGTGATGGAAAATTCTGGAGTGAAAAAAAGGTCTTCAGAGGACACTATGCTATCTGACGACTTGGCAGGGTTATGTTGCTCATATCGTGCGTATGGTGTCTTGCATTGCTATGTCATTTGATTAGTTTAGACATGCTTTGTGTGAATGCCACCTGTTCAGTGTCTAATTACCATATAGGTGAATTATGCATTGCCATCTTGTTGCAAGACATTATATATGTGAATTATGCAATGATATCTTGTTGCAAAGGCATTATATATGTGAATTATGCAATGCCATGTTGTTTAGCCAATCATCATGTATGTGAATTAGATCATGCTATCATTTTTTTGTATTACGTGTTCCATTTGTCGACACGTTTGTATATTCAACTACTCTTCCTGTGCATCAGCCATTTGAAGCGGTGATGGAAGTATCTGGAGTGAAAACAAGGTATTCAGAGCAGACAATGCTACCTGCTAAAGCAGACATCTCGCTGGTTATAGAGAGCTCCTCAGAGGAGGATTCAGAGACTGATGACCAGTCCTATTTCCCCCCTGAGGTCTATGCTCAAACTTGGCAGGGTTATATTACCCATGTCATGCATGTTGTCTTCCATTGCTTAGTTTTTACATCATATATGGATTGCCATATGCTTACTTGCTTACTATATAAATCATATATTTGAATCATATCATGCCATCATGTTTACATAGTACATACGCATCATCTATCTGAATTATGGCATGACAACCCATTTAATAAAGACATCATATAGTTATATCATCTCATTCTTTTTAGTGTTTACATTCATCATATTTTGAATTATGGCATTCTATCCGTGAATGTATGTGAATTATGGCATGCCAACCTATTTAAGAAACACATTATATAGTTATATCATGTCATCCTGTTTACATAGTCATCATATTTTGAACTATGTCTTTCCGTCTTTTTTAGTTAGCCATCATAATGTGAAATTCCGTCATGTTATCTTGTTTATTTAGCCATCATATATGTGAAATTGTGTCATGCTATCCTGTTTGGTTAGACAACATAAATGTGAATTATTTCATGCCCTCTTTTATTCCCCACTATACATTGCACCTGTCTATCATACAATGTCTGTACTTTTAATTACTTTTCTTGTTTATCAGCCATTTTAATTGGAGAGGGTGATGGCAGTATCTAAGGGAGTAACAACACGGTCTTCAGAAAAGATAGTGCTACCAGTTGATGCAGATAGAACCACGGTTGTACTTGCCCAAGGACCAGATCCACCACACATAACCCAGACTCTCGCAGATTGTACCCCTACCCAGTTGGACAGAGAACCAGCTACACCCCTTCTAACCCCAACCCCGGCAGATAGTAACCTAGTTCTAGTTGACACAGCACCATCTCCACCACAGAGCACCCAAACACGAGTAGTTAGTAAGGGAACTGCAATGCCCAAAGCACGATGACCACCACTCTGAATCCCAACTCAACACTTAAAGGAGAAGAAGATTTGTTCTCAGGTCAGGTTTTGTAGCCATGGTTCATACTCCTTTGCTCTTGCATTACTGTATTTACTCATACCAGCTATTTTCAAATTTGAAGGATGGAATTGAAACTCCAATGGTGCAACAGGTATGTTTTAAAACCGTTTCTTTAATTGGTTTGCTGTTGTAACCTGATCTATGTTGATTTCAGTTTCAATTGAATAAGCAGTTATGTTCTCATGTCATGCACATTACAAGTGTTGGTATTGCTCTATAGTTTCCCACACTTATATTCTGTCTATTCTGCTTTGTCTTGAACAAATCTTATTTGAGTTGTGTCTCTATCTTTATTTGGCAACAAAAACTAGAATGATATAGACCATAAAGTGACCATGGTACATAGATATATGTTTGTTTCATGCTGTTATCCTGTCTACTTTACTACTGAACTCATTTACCAAAATGAGTTTCATATACAACATGGTAAACCTGTGATGTGTTTGCTTGTTTCTGTTTTAGAATGCGAACAAAATATTGGAGAACAGTAGCCCTTATGAAATGGTAAAGGAAGTAATGCAGATAAGGTTCAAGATAGTGAGACATCCCTGTTGCTCTCCAAGAAAGCTGATAAAAACGATCTTGATGACAGTGAGAGAACCCAAAAGTCCTGTCTTGATGTAGTGTTCGAGTTACTGGCCACTACTGCTGGCACAAGCTCTTTGAACTCGCTGCCTGAACCGGTTCGTCTTCTTGAGTCTCAACTTCAAGTTGAAAGACATCAATTAGATGTGCTGCGACAGGAAGCTGAAGGACTGAGGCAGTCCCTGCAGAATTCAGATGCATACTTCCTGGTGCAACAGCAAGCGCTGGAGGATTTAAGCGCCAAACAAGAGAAAGTTAATAAGCTTGCTAAGCATCTTGCCAGCATTATGGGTGCCCAGGATATTGTTTCTTGAGATCTTCTGAAGTGGTTTCATTTCTGGATTTGTTTTGCTGCGGCGTATATTTGCGCTAGTCGCCAACTTTGACAACCAGTGTATATGATATGCTGCTTTGTTCCCTATATTTGCACTGGTGGCGAACTTTGATGCCCAGTGGATGTAATATGTGTAATAGCCGTGATAGCCTAGCATAACTTGCTTGCTTATTTATTTCCTTGTTGTCTTGTTTATTTGTTTGCTTGTAGTCGGTGCAGTTCTTTTCCCGCGGTTTGCTAGTGGCCGCAATAACCTATTTTTTTAAACTAGGCCACAATAACCATGGGCTACATATTTATGTAGTGACACTGGGCCTCCTACCGGCTGTAGAAACAATGGGCCTTCTACGGGCCGTAGACACAATGGGCCTTCTACGGGCCGTATCATCAATGGGCCTTATATGGGTCGTATGATCGGTTGGCCAAACATGGGCCAATAACAGACCGCATTATGGCCGTAAACAGGCTAGAGTTGGAATCGCCCACTCATGGGCCGACCATAATGGGCTGTTGTTAATAGGTCGTATGTGGTGACGCTATGAAAACGGCCCAACGTATTAACGGGCCAAAAACGGGTCGACTGTAACAACGGGCTGAATTGGCCCACAAGCAGAAAATGACAGTAACAGACCATAAGTAACCGAATGCTGGAAATGAGCCCAAGACTAAATGGGCCCTGAGAAGACCGAAAGATAACATGGGCTGGAAATGGCCCAATGGAATAATGGGTCGTTAATGGGTATAAAGTGATACACTATTCATTAAGGGTCAGTTTCACCATGGGTCGTTAATGGGCCATGAGTTGCAAAGGGCCTCATATGGGCCGAAAGACGTCATGAGCCATACATGGGCCGGAAGTTAAAATGGGCTCAAATCATATTGGACGGCCCATATGATGCTACTGGGCCTAATTCGGATAGGTCGTAACGGGCCCTGGGTTAGCGGGCTGTAAATGGGCGATATGCGAACATGCCATTAACTGGCTTTCAGTGGGCTGGCCCGCCACCTTTTGACCAAGTCAAACGGGCCAGCCTTTCACAGGAATGGGCCTTTGTTGGGTCGTGCCACGTGTCGAGGTATCATAGGCGCCTTCTGTCCAATGAGTGGATGACATTTGTCCCGATGGTGGGCCGACATGTGTTTCCTCCAGCCAATGATGATTTTACACGTGGAAAATCCCCATTGGTCGGGGTTGTTAACAGGTTATCGGATCCAAAACCGGACCCGATAGCTTAACGGCGTTCCGTTACGGTGATGCCACGTGTTGGTCACCCTTGACGAAAGCACTTCTATGACGTGCGATTTATCGTCATGGAAGTGGACACTTCCATGATGATAATTTTGGTAATGTCATGGAACACTTCTACAACAGCACACGTATGACTATCTTGATTCTGTCATAAAATCGTCATGGATGTACATGCATGACAGAAAACGTGACCTACTGTGACAAACATGTATCATCACGGAAGTGAATTTTTTTGTAGTGATCGCCCGCTCCACCGCCGCGGCCCGACGGCGGGAGGTGTCCGTCGTGGCCGCCACCCCACTACCGGCCACCATGTCAATCACCCGCTCCGCCACCGTGGCCCGAAGGTAGGAGGTGGTGGTCATGGCCGCCACCCCATCGTCGGTCGCCATGGCCACCAGCCCACCATCGACCGCCGGGGTCATCACCCGCTCCGCCACTGCCGCCCGAAGGCGGGAGGCGGAGGTGGATGCCGACACGTGCGTTAGCGACCTTGTGCGCTACACTGAGTTCCTGCGTGAGGAGGAGGAGGAGCGCCTCGTCGAGCATGCAAAGAGCCTTGCCGCCGCCGTCGCTGCGGCACATGCCGCCTCAGAGGCGAGGAATCAGGAGATCTACGAGGAGAACCACCGCTTCGAGAGGGATCATCTAGAGCGGCAGTGGGCGTTCGATCTGGCGAGCATCGTCGAATGTGTAGCAGGCACCGTATTGCGTTTGTCCAGCTCGTCGGTAGGCGCCTCCTCCTCTGCCTCTTACTGAGCGTGCTCGGTAGAGGAGAGGCTGCCGGAAGTAGTACAAAGCCCCTCTGTAGTAGTACTAGTATTTAGGGGCTATTTTGTTCAGTTCATCTGACTATAGATGTGATGGAACTATACAACATACTTAAAATTAGCTAGTATATAAAGTAGAACTAGCTATTACAGTACGTGGTTGGCAACAATTGGGGAAAAGTTTGGTCAGTTCAGCTGTTGAGTTGAACTGTTTGTATAAATTAAGCACGACTGGTTAATCTATGAATAAAATATATGCTTAATTACTGGATTTTAGTTGCAAAAATTAGATAATGCTAGTGATTTTTAGCTGCATATTTCGACAAATCGCAGTGTTACAAGGTTGACAAATGGCAATGTTACTAGATCAACAAATGTCAATCTTTCAAGTTTGACAAATGGCAACATACCCAATATGACAGATGCAAATCTTACCAAATTGTTTGTAAGTGGTTGCACACGGGTCATCCAAAACAAATGTTTGTGTTGAAGAGATGCACAAATCCTTCTCTCGCTTTGCATACGGGTGTTCTATCTAAAAAGTTTGCGATCAAGAGCTACGCAAATCCTGCTCGGCACATTTTCCCCAGGCTTCCTGGGGAAGCTGTCGGTTTGCATACGGGTGTTCTAACTAAAATGTTTGCGATCGAGATACAATATTAAACCCAAGAAAAAAACTATTTCTGGTGGCGGCAGAGGCGGCGTGCGGCGCCGTCCGTGTCGTTATCGTCCTCCGGGACGCCGTTGTTGAAGTCTTCAAGGCAGCACATAATTTCTCCACTTGTAAATCAAACATCATGTAGTCGCGCGATCGACGGACTGGGCACAGGAGGACGGGATCTGGCGGCACTGAGAGGTAGTGATTGATGGTGGTGTCCCATGCCGCTAAGGGGGGCGCGCGCATGGGCACACACGCGGTGGGTGCAGCCAAACGCATAGGGACAGGCGCCGCGGTGGGTGGAGGGGCGCGCACAGGCATGGGCACAGGTGAGGGAGTCCTGGATTAAGGGGTCCTCGACAGCCGGACTATATGCATATGCCGGACTATTGGACTATGAAGATACAAGATAGAAGACTTCGTCCCGTGTCCGGATGGGACTCTCGTTTGCGTGGAAGGCAAGCTTGGCGATTCGTATATGAAGATTCCTTTCTCTGTAACCGACTCTGTGTAACCCTAGCCCCCTCCGATGTCTATATAAACCGGAGGGTTTAGTCCGTAGGATGACAATAATCATAATCGTAGGCTAGCTCCTAGGGTTTAGCCTCTACGATCTCGTGGTAGATCAACTCTTGTAGTAGTCATATCATCAAGATCAATCAAGCAGGAAGTAGGGTATTACCTCCATCGAGAGGGCCCAAACCTGGGTAAACATTGTGTACCCCGCCTCCTGTTACCATTTGCCTTAGACGCACAGTACGGGACCCCCTACCCGAGATCCGCCGGTTTTGACACCGACATTGGTGCTTTCATTGAGAGTTCTACTGTGTCGTCACCATAAGGCTTGATGGCTAGTTCAATCATCCACAACAACCCAGTCTAGGGTGAGGTTTTTCGCCCCGGACAAATTTTTGTATTTGGCGGCTTCGCACTGCGGGCCAACTCGTTTAGCCATCTGGAGCAGATCGACAGCTACGCCCCTGGCCAACAGGTCAGGTTTGGAAGCTTGAACATGCCCTAGAGGCAATAATAAAGTTATTATTTATTTCCTCATATCATATTAAATGTTTATTTTTCATGCTAGAATTGTATTAACCAGAAACATAATACATGTGTGAATACATAGACAAACATAGTGTCACTAGTATGCCTCTACTTGACTAGCTCGTTGATCAAAGATGGTTGAGTTTCCTAACCATAGGTATGAGTTATCATTTGATCAATGGGATCACATCATTAGAAGAATGATGTGATTGACTTGACCCATTTCGTTAGCTTAGCACTTGATCGTTTAATATGTTGCTATTGCTTTCTTCATGACTTATACATGTTCCTAAGACTATGAGATTATGTAACTCCCGCTTACTGGAGGAACACTTTGTGTGCTACCAAACATCACAATGTAACTAGCTGATTATAAAGGTGCTCTACAGGTGTCTCCGACGGTACTTGTTGAGTTGACGTATTTCAAGATTAGGATTTGTCACTCTGATTGTCGGAGAGGTATCTCTGGGCCCTCTCGGTAACGCACATCACTATAAGCCTTGCAAGCAATGTGACTAATGAGTTAGTTGCGGGACGGTGCATTACATAACGAGTAAAGAGACTTGCCCGTAATGAGATTGAACTAGGTATTGAGAAACCGAAGATTGAATCTCGGGCAAGTAACATACCGATGATAAAGGGAACAACGTATGTAGTTATGCGGTTTGACCGATAAAGATCTTCGTAGAATATGTGGGAACCAATATGAGCATCCAGGTTCCGCTATTAGTTATTGACCGGAGACGTGTCTCGGTCATGTCTACATAGTTCTCGAACCCGCAGGGTCCGCACGCTTAAAGTTTGGTGACGATCGGTATTATGAGTTTTTGTGTTTTGATGTACCGAAGGTAGTTCGCAGTCCCGGATATGATCACGAACATGGCGAGGACTCTCGAAATGGTCGAGACGTAAAGATTGATATATTGGATGACTATGTTCGGACACCGGAAGTGTTTCGGGCGGTTTCAGACATTTACCGGAGTACCGGGGGGTTACCGGAACCCCCCGGGGAGTATATTGGGCCTAATGGGCCTTGGTGAGAGAAGAGGAGGGGCGGCCAGGGCAGCCGCGCTCCCCCTCCCCCTCTAGTCCAAATTGGACAAGGAGGGGGGCGGCGCCCCCCTTCTTTCCTTCTCCTCCTCTCTCCCTTCCTTCCCTTCTCCTACTCCAACAAGGAAAAGAGGAGTCCTACTCCCGGTGGGAGTAGGACTCCCCCCCCCCCCTGGCGCGCCCTCCTTGGCCGGCCGCCTCTTCCCCCTTGCTCCTTTATATATGGGGGCAGGGGGGCACCTCTAAACACAAAAGTCCATCTGTTGATCTGTCCCAGCCATGTGTGGTGCCCCCCTTCCACCATATTCCACCTCGGTCATATCGTAGCGGTGCTTAAGCGAAGGCCTGCGTCGGTAACAACACCATCATCACCGTCGTGCTGACGGAACTCTTCCGTGAAGCTCTGCTGGATCGGAGTTTGCGAGACGTCCTCGAGCTGAACATGTGCTGAACTCGGAGGTGCCGTATGTTCGGTACTTGGATCGGTTGGATAGTGAAGGCGTACGACTACATCAACCGTGTTGTGCAAACGCTTCCTCTTTCGGTCTACAAGGGTGCATGGACAACACTCTCCTCTCTCGTTGCTATGCATCACCATGATCTTGCGTGTGCGTAGGAATTTTTTTGAAATTACTATGTTCCCCAACAGTGGCATCCGAGCCAGGTTTATGCATAGATATTATATGCACGAGTAGAACACAAGTGAGTTGTGGGCGATACAGGTCATACTGCTTACTAGCATGTCATACTTTGGTTCGGCGGTATTGTTGGATGAAGCGGCCCGGACCTGCATTACGCGTACGCTTACACAAGACTGGTTCTACCGATGTGCTTTGCACATAGGTGGCTGGCGGGTGTCAGTTTCTCCAACTTTAGTTGAACCAAGTGTGACTACGCCCGGTCCTTGAGAAGGTTAAAACATCACTAACTTGACGAAATATAGTTGTGGTTTTGATGCATAGGTAAGAACGGTTCTTGCTCTACCCGTAGCAGCCACGTACCACTTGCAACAACAAAGTAGAGGACGTCTAACTTGTTTTTGCAGGCCATGTTGTGATGTGATATGGTCAAGACATGATGCTAAATTTTATTGTATGAGATGATCATGTTTTGTAACAGAGTTATCAGCAACTGGCAGGAGCCATATGGTTGTCTCTTTATTGTATGCAATGCAATTGCCCTGTAATTGCTTTACTTTATCACTAAGAAGTAGCGATAGTCGTAGAAGCAATAGTTGGTGAGACGACAACGATGCTACGATGGAGATCAAGGTGTCGCGCCGGTGACGATGGTGATCATGATGGTGCTTCGGAGATGGAGATCACAAGCACAAGATGATGATGTCCATATCATATCACTTATATTGATTGCATGTGATGTTTATCCTTTATGCATCTTATTTTGCTTTGATTGACGGTAGCATTATAAGATGATCTCTCACTAAATTTCAAGGTAAAAGTGTTCTCCCTGAGTATGCACCGTTGCCAAAGTTCATCGTGTCGAGACACCACGTGATGATCGGGTGTGTTAAGCTCTACGTTCATCTACAACGGGTGCAAGCCAGTTTTGCACACGGAGAATACTCGGGTTAAACTTGACGAGCCTAGCATATGCAGATATGGCCTCGGAACACAAAGACCGAAAGGTCGAGCATGAATCATATAGTAGATATGATCAACATAGTGATGTTCACCATTGAAAACTACTCCATTTCACGTGATGATCGGTTATGGTTTAGTTGATTTGGATCACGTGATCACTTAGATGATTAGAGAGATGTCTATCTAAGTGGGAGTTCTTAAGTAATATGATTAATTGAACTTAAATTTATCATGAACTTAGTAATTGATAGTATTTTGCTTGCCTATGTTGTTGTATATAGATGGCCCGTGTTGTTGTTCCATTGAATTTTAATGCGTTCCTTGAGAAAGCAAAGTTTAAAGATGATGGTAGCAATTACACGGACTGGGTCCGTAACTTGAGGATTATCCTCATTGCTGCACAAAAGAATTACGTCCTGGAAGCACCTCTAGGTGCCAGGCCTACTGCAGATGCAACTGACGACATTAAGAACGCCTGGCAGAGCAAAGCTGATGACTACTCGATAGTTTAGTGTGCCATGCTTTACGGCTTAGAACCGGGACTTCAACGACGTTTTAAACGTCATGGAGCATATGAGATGTTCCAGGAGTTGAAGTTAATATTTCAAGCAAATGCCCGGATTGAGAGATATGAAGTCTCCAATAAGTTCTACAGCTGTAAGATGGAGGAGAATAGTTCTATCAGTGAACATATACTCAAAATGTCTGGGTATAACAATCACTTGATTAAATTGGGAGTTAATCTTCCGGATGATAGTGTCATTGACATAATTCTCCAATCACGGCCACCAAGCTACAAGAGCTTCGTGATGAACTATAATATGCAAGGGATGAACAAGACAATTCCCAAGCTCTTCGCAATGCTAAAGGTTGCGGAGGTAGAAATCAAGAAGGTGCATCAAGTGTTGATGGTCAACAAGACTACCAGTTTCAAGAAAAAGGGTAAAGGGAAGAAGAAGGGGAACTTCAAGAAGAACGGCAAACAAGTTGCTGCTCAAGAGAAGAAAGCCAACTCTGGACCTAAGCCTAAGACTGAGTGCTTCTACTACAAGCAGACTGGTCACTGGAAGCGGAACTGCCCCAAGTATTTGGCGGATAAGAAGGATGGCAAGGTGAACAAAGGTATATGTGATATACATGTTATTCATGTGTACCTTACCAGAGCTCGCAGTAGCACTTGGGTATTTGATATTGGTTCTGTTGCTAATATTTGCAACTCGAAACAGGGACTACGGATTAAGCAAAGACTGGCTAAGGACGATGTGACGATGCGCGTGGGAAATGGTTCCAAAGTCGATGGATCGCCGTCGGCATGCTACCTCTACATATAACTTCGGGATTAGTTTTAGACCTAAATAATTTTTATTTGGTGCCAGTGTTGAGCATGAACATTATATCTGGATCTTGTTTAATGCGAGACGGTTATTCATTTAGATCTGAGAATAATGGTTGTTCTATTTATATGAGTAATATCATTTATGGTCATGCACCCTTGAAGAGTGGTCTATTTTTGTTGAATCTCGATTGTAGTGATACACATATTCATAATGTTGAAGCCAAAAGATGCAGAGTTGATACTGATAGTGCAACTTATTTGTGGCACTGCCATTTGGGTCATATTGGTGTAAAGCGCATGAAGAAACTCCATACTGATGGACTTTTGGAATCACTTGATTATGAATCACTTGGTACTTGCGAACCATGCCTCATGGGCAAGATGACTAAAACGCCGTTCTCCGGAACTATGGAGCGAGCAATAGATTTATTGGAAATCATAAATACTGATGTATGTGGTCCAATGAATATTGAGGCTCGCGGCGGGTATCGTTATTTTCTCACCTTCACAGATGATTTGAGAAGATATGGGTATATCTACTCAATGAAACATAAGTCTATAACATTTGAAAGGTTCAAAGAATTTCAGAGTGAAGTGGAAAATCATCGTAACAAGAAAATAAAATTTCTACGATCTGATCGTGGAGGAGAATATTTGAGTTACGAGTTTGGTCTACATTTGAAACAATGCGGAATAGTTTCACAAATCACGCCACCCGGAACACCACAACATAATGGTGTGTCTGAACATCGTAGTCGTACTTTACTAGATATGGTGCGATCTATGATGTCTCTTACTGATTTACCGCTATCGTTTTGGGGTTATGCTTTGGAGATGGCTGCATTCACGTTAAATAGGGCACCATCAAAATCCGTTGAGACGACGCCTTATGAACTATGGTTTGGTAAGAAACCAAAGTTGTTGTTTCTTAAAGTTTGGGGATGCGATGCTTATGTGAAAAAACTTCAACCTAATAAGCTCGAACCCAAATCGGAGAAATGTATCTTCATAGGATACCCAAAGGAAACTGTTGGGTACACCTTCTATCACAGATCCGAAGGCAAGACATTCGTTGCTAAGAATGGATCCTTTCTAGAGAAGGAGTTTCTCTCGAAAGAAGTGAGTGGGAGGACAGTAGAACTTGATGAGGTAATTGTACCTGCTCCCTTATTGGAAATTAGTTCATCACAGAAACCGATTCCTGTGATGCCTACACCAATTAGTGAGGAAGCTAATGATATTAACCATGAAACTTCAGATCAAGTTACTACTGAACCTCGTAGGTCAACCAGAGTAAGATCCGCACAAGAGTTGTATGGTAATCCTATTATGGAGGTCATGTTACTTGACCATGGCGAACCTACGAACTATGAGGAAGCGATGATGAGCCCAAATTCCGCAAAATGGCTAGAGGCCATGAAATCTGAGATGGGTTCCATGTATGAGAACAAAGTGTGGACTTTGGTTGACTTGCCCGATGATCGGCAAGCCATCAAAAATAAATGGATCTTCAAGAAGAAGACTGACGCTGATGGTAATGTTACTGTCTACAAAGCTTGACTTGTTGCGGAAGGTTTTCGATAAGTTCAAGGGGTTGACTATGATGAGACTTTCTCACCTGTAGTGATGCTTAAGTGTGTCCGAAAAATGTTAGCAATTGCCGCATTTTATGATTATGAAATTTGGCAAATGGATGTCAAAACTGCATTCCTGAATGGATTTCTGGAAGATGAGTTGTATATGATGCAACCAGAAGGTTTTGTCAATCCGAAAGGTGCTAACAAAGTGTGCAAGCTCCAGCGATCCATTTATGGACTGGTGAAGCCTCTCGGAGTTGGAATAAACGCTTTGATAGTGTGATCAAAGCATATGGTTTTATACAGACTTTTGGAGAAGCATGTATTTACAAGAAAGTGAGTGGGAGCTCTGTAGCATTTCTGATATTATATGTGGATGACATATTGTTGATTGGAAATGATATAGAATTTCTGGATAGCATAAAAGGATACTTGAATAAAAGTTTTTCAATGAAAGACCTCGGTCAAGCTGCTTATATATTAGGCATCAAGATCTATAGAGATAGATCAAGACGCTTAATTGGACTTTCACAAAGTACATACCTTGATAAAGTTTTCAAAAAGTTCAAAATGGATCAAGCAAAGAAAGGGTTCTTGCATGTAATACAAGGTGTGAAGTTGAGTCAGACTCAATGCCCGACCACTACAGAAGATAGAGAGAAAATGAAAGATGTTCCCTATGCTTCAGCCATAGGCTCTATCATGTATACAATGTTGTGTACCAGACCTGATGTGTGCCTTGCTATTAGTTTAGCAGGGAGGTACCAAAGTAATCCAGGAGTGGATCACTGGACAGCGGTCAAGAACATCCTAAAGTACCTAAAAAGGACTAAGGATATGTTTCTCGTTTATAGAGGTGACAAAGAGCTAGTCGTAAATGGTTAGGTTGATGCGAGCTTTGATACTGATCCGGACGATTCTAAATCGCAAACCGGATACGTGTTTATATTGAATGGTGGAGCTGTCAGTTGGTGCAGTTCTAAACAAAGCGTCGTAGCGGGATCTACGTGTGAAGCGGAGTACATAGCTGCTTCGGAAGCAGCAAATGAAGGAGTCTGGATGGAGTTCATATCCGATCTAGGTGTCATACCTAGTGCATCGGGTCCAATGAAAATCTTTTGTGACAATACTGGTGCAATTGCCTTGGCAAAGGAATCCAGAATTCACAAGAGAACCAAACACATCAAGAGACGCTTCAATTCCATCCGGGACCAAGTCCAGGTGGGAGACATAGAGATTTGGAAGATACATACGGATCTGAATGTTGCAGACCCGTTGACTAAGCCTCTTCCATGAGCAAAACATGATCAGCACCAAGACTCCATGGGTGTTAGAATCATTACTGTGTAATCTAGATTATTGACTCTAGTGCAAGTGGGAGACTGAAGGAAATATGCCCTAGCGGCAATAATAAAGTTATTATTTTATTCCTCATATCATGATAAATGTTTATTATTCATGCTAGAATTGTAATAACCGGAAACATAATACATGTGTGAATACATAGACAAACATAGTGTCACTAGTATGCCTCTACTTGACTAGCTCATTGATCAAAGATGGTTGAGTTTTCTAACCATAGATATAAGTTATCATTTTAGAAATGGGATCATATCATTAGAAGAATGATGTGATTGACTTGACCCATTCCGTTAGCTTAGCACTTGATCGTTTAATATGTTTCCATTGCTTTCTTCATGACTTATACATGTTCCCATGACTATGAGATTATGCAACTCCCGCTTACTGGAGGAACACTTTGTGTGCTACCAAACGTCACAACGTAATTGGGTGATTATAAAGGTGCTCTACAAGTGTCTCCGAAGGTACTTGTTGAGTTGACGTATTTCGAGATTAGGATTTGTCACTCCGATTGTCGGAGAGGTATCTGGGCCCTCTCGATAATGCACATCACTATAAGCCTTGCAAGCAATGTGACTATTGAGTTAGTTGCGGGATGATGCATTACATAGCGAGTAAAGAGACTTGTCGGTGACGAGATTGAACTAGGTATTGAGATACCGACGATCGAATCTCGGGCAAGTAACATACCGATGACAAAGGGAACAACGTATGTAGTTATGCGGTTTGACCGATAAAGATCTTCGTAGAATATGTGGTAACCAATATGAGAATCCAGGTTCCTCTATTGGTTATTGACCTGAGACGTGTCTCGGTCATGTCTACATAGTTCTCGAACCCATAGGGTCCGCACGCTTAAAGTTTGGTGACGATCGGTATTATGAAATTTGTGTTTTGATATACCGAAGGTAGCTCGGAGTCCCGGATATGATCACGGACATGACAAGGAGTCTTGAAATGGTCGATACATAAAGATTGATATATTGGATGACTATGTTCGGACACCGGAAGTGTTTTGGGAGGTTTCAGACATTTACCGGAGTACCGGGGGGTTACCGGAACCCCCCGGGGAGTATATTGGGCCTAATGGGCCTTGGTGAGAGAAGAGGAGTGGCGGCCAGGGCAGCCGTGTGCCCCCTCCCCCTCTAGTCCGAATTGGACAAGGAGGGGGCGGCGCCCCCCTTCTTTCCTTCTCCTCCTCTCTCCCTTCCTTCCCTTCTCCTACTCCAACAAGGAAAGGAGGAGTCCTACTCCCGGTGGGAGTAGGACTCCCCCCTTGGCACGCCCTCCTTGCCCGGCCGCCTCTCCCCCCTTGCTCATTTATATACGGGGGCAGGGGGCACCTCTAAACACACAAGTTCAACTGTTGATCTGTCCCAGCCGTGTGCGGTGCCCCCCTTCCACCATATTCCACCTCGGTCATATCATAGCAGTGCTTAGGCGAAGCCCTGCATTGGTAGCAACATCATCACCATCATCACACCGTCGTGCTGACGGAACTCTCCCATGAAGCTCTGCTGGATCAGAGTTTGCAGGATGTCATCGAGCTGAACGTGTGCTGAACTCGGAGGTGCCGTACGTTCGGTACTTGGATCGGTCGGATCATGAAGACGTATGACTACATCAACCTCGTTGTGCTAATGCTTCCGCTTTCGGTCTACGAGGGTACGTGGACAACACTCTCCTCTCTCGTTGCTATGCATCACCATGATCTTGCGTGTGCGTAGGAATTTTTTTGAAATTACTAC
Organism: Triticum dicoccoides; assembly: GCF_002162155.2. Lineage (NCBI taxonomy): Eukaryota > Viridiplantae > Streptophyta > Magnoliopsida > Poales > Poaceae > Triticum > Triticum dicoccoides. The sequence continues at coordinate 615,226,795 of NC_041383.1, forward strand.
GTTCCCCGACAACTTGATCTTCGACGGATCCGAGCCCATGACGGTTGCAACCTCCTGCCACGATGAAACATGACCTAGATCTGTCATCGGACCGTGCCCATGGAATATCACCAGTAACCGATCTGGCCTTGGAGCCGGAGCAAAGCGCGCCATCCGAGGATGGGAAACTCAACCTCGCCACGGAAGCCGCAAACTCAGCGGCGCTAGAGCTGAACACAGATCTCACCTCCAATGAGGCATGTATCATCGGAGCCTCGGACTCGTCTCCAGCCATAGGCTCCGTACCGTGTGTATCCGCGCCCACCGAATATGACTGGGCGTCGATCCTGGAGTTCAGCTCCGCGGACATCTTCCAACACTCACGCTTGGGTGATGTGTTAAACTCATTAAAGTCCCTCTCCTTGAGGAGATTCTTGACCGAACTATGTCCGGCTTGAGTGCGAAGCGGATGACGAAGAGCTTCATTGCCCACCCACCACCCACTTGATAGCCAGTGTCGACGATTTGACCGACATGCTTGATTTCGACTCCGAGGACATCGACGGTATGGACGACGATGCCGGAGAAGAACAAGAACCACCACCCATAGGGCGCTGGACAGCCACCTCCTCATACGATATATACATGGTGGATACCCCCAAAGAAGACAATCGCGAGAATAAAAAGGATCCAGTTGAGGATAAGCCTCCTGAGAAGTAGCCAAAGCACCAATATCAGCGGCGCCGCTCTAAATCACGCCATGGTAAAAGCAAGGCTACCGGTACCAGAGAAAATAGCACTCTGGACGATGCCGAGGACAATGAAGACCCCGTAGACACAGCAATGGAACAGGACGAGCGAGGAGACGACGAACACATTCCGGGGCCGCAGTCCGATCACAGCGATGCCGAAGATAACAATTATCAACCTGACTCCGAAGAGGAGATCAGTCTAGATGATGATGCATTCATCGTCCTGGAAAAACAATTGGAACAAGAGCGCCTCCACCAGAGACTTATCGCCACCGCAAGAAGCTTGAAGAAGCAGAAGCAACGGCTTACAGCCGCACATGATACACTCAATGATAGATGGAACAAAGTGCTCGACACTGAGGAAAAATATGGTGGTAATCGCCAAACAAAGAGCTACCCCAAACGCAAACTGCTACCCGAATTCGACGATGAGGATATCATGCCCATACCAGCGAATAACAATACGGTCGGTCAAGCAGACAGACCGCCTCATGGCCGATACAGAGCGGCTGACAAACCCGCACCCCCTCCCCATAAAGGAAGGGAGGTCGTAACCCAGAACCAGAATCACGATTTACATGATGACCTGGATAAAAGGGCCGGCAGAAATAGGTCCATTTATGGGTCCAGGGAACGCGTTCCCACACAGGATCAGGGCCATCAAACCAAATATGCCGGTCACTTACCAGTTCGGAACCAACACCGAACACTACAACCATCGGACCCACGCCATGACGCAGCCAAGTACAGGGGTGCTGCGCACCCCCTGTGCTTCACCGATGAGGTGCTGGATCATGAATTTCCAGAAGGGATTAAACCCGTGAACATCGAGGCAAACGATGGAACAACAGACCCTGCAGTCTGGATAGAAGACTTTATTCTTCACATCCACATGGATCGTGGAGACGATCTCCACGCCATCAAATACCTACCCCTCAAGATAAAAGGACCAGCTCGACACTGGCTGAATAGCCTCCCCGAAAATTCCATAGGAAGCTGGGAAGAACTTGAGGACGCTTTCAGGGCCAATTTCCAAGGGACCTATGTCCGACCTCCGAATGCAAACGATCTAAGTCACATAACCCAACAGCCCGGAGAGTCAACTGGTAAGCTTTGGTATCGATTCCTCACTAAGAAGAACCAAATCATCGACTGTCCGGACGCCGAAGCCTTAGCAGCTTTCAAACATAGTGTCTGGGACGAATGGCTTGCCAGACACCTTGTCCAGGAAAAGCCGAGGACAATGGCGGCCCTAACTAAGCTCATGACCCACTTTTGTGCGGGAGAGGACAGCTGGTTGGCCCATAGCAGCACCAGCAATCCTGGCACATCGAAAGTCAGGGATGGCAATGGAAAGCCACAACGCAACAAAAACAAACATCGAAACAATGACGAAACCCAGTCAATACAGCGGTAAACGCCGGATTCAGGAGCTCTAGACCCGGTCAACAAAAAAAATTACTCAAAGACCATGGACACAGCCAAACGTGTTCGGCGCACACCTATGTGTAGCAGCTCAGATAAACCTGAGCTGGTTTAGCAGCCCTGCCCCCATAGGTCGACCCATAAGAGGGTTGTCATTGTTCTCCCGTATACATAAATATACACTCAAAATTCCTTGGGTAGCATTGGGGGCACCCTACACATAAGAAGTCTATAGTTCGGCTTGACCCTATTAGGACTTAAGAAGCTACATTTCTCGATTCATCACAACCAACAAACTATACCCACGGTCGTACCAGATTTTTTTTCACCCGGTTCTTTCTTTTTCAGATAGGCCATCATGATATACCCTTCAAGGACACAAAACAACGGAGACAAAGGCGCAAACATGCAGCAGGGCCCCATTTCAAGGTTTCTGTTTAGATTAAGACCCTGTGTAAACCTTTTTTTTCTTATTATTATCTCTTGTTGTGTTATACCCTCTTGGCATAAAATCGCCCCGGAAAGATATCGGTACTACTTGCGAACCTACGATTCGTCGTACTAAGATGGATGTTATAGAAGCAGCCAGCAGTGTGCTTTGAGAACTATATACTCACCACAGGCACTCTCTCCTCACGCCGGGTTGTAGCACGTGCCTTGAATTCAGGGTTCATTACCACGGGTTGTATCCAGCCCGGTATATATATTGAAAAGTCCGAATACCTTCGGGAGTGTTCGGCGTTGCGAGTTTTGGCCTTATATGCATCAGCTCTGAATCATGTCTTGGGTCAATAGTTGGGTTTTCCCGGCTCCTGTGTTTGCTACCTTACGTTCCGCTTTATTGGCTAAGGCGACCAAGGGAGAACTACTGTGATTGTGCCCTGGTTCATCCGGACGAGTACCTCAGTAGAGAAAGCCGAAAACTAACTGTCATGATATAGCGAGAGCTGGTCAACCACTCGATGACTCAGCGGAATCTTCGTGATTCCTCCGCATTAACGAAGGACCGGTTTCCTGGTCACGTATGTAAACGCACCATATTCGGATAAACGCGGACATACTAGGGGCTATATAGTAGCCCCACCGCCAAACTCCTATGGCTACGTGAAAGTGTTAAAGCTCTATAGTCTAATGTAGGACCTTGAGAAGAGGTGTCTAGAGGGGGGATTAGACACTAAGTACCAAAGTTGCAGTTTTTAAGATTCTTTAAAGTTTGAGTGGAGTTTAGGCACAATTTTGACATTCACAACATATAGCAAGCAAGCATGCAAAGAGTATATGAGCAGCGGAAAATAAAGCATGCAACTTGCAAGAATGTAAAGGGAAGGGATTGGAGGATTCAAATGCAATTGGAGACACGGATGTTTTTGGCGTGGTTCCGATAGCTGGTGCTATCGTACATCCACATTGATGGAGACTTCAACGCACGAAGGGTAACGGCTGCGTGAGTCCATGGAGCGCTCCACCCACGAAGGGTCCACGAAGAAGCAACCTTGTCTATCCCACCATGGCCGTCGCCCATGAAGGACTTGCCTCACTAGCGGTAGATCTTCACGAAGTAGGCGATCTCCTTGCCCTTACAAACTCCTTGGTTCAACTCCACAATCTTGTTGGAGGCTCCCAAGTGACACCTAGCCAATCTAGGAGACACCACTCTCCAAGAAGTAACAAATGGTGCGTTGATGATGAACTCCTTGCTCTTCTGCTTCAAATGATAGTCTCCCCAACACTCAACTCTCTCTCATAGGATTTGGATCTGGTGGAAAGAGGGTTTGAGTGGAAAGCAACTTGGGGAAGGCTAGAGATCAAGATTCATATGGTAGGAATGGAATATCTTGGCCTCAACACATGAGTAGGTAGTTCTCTCTCAGAAATAGGATGCTGGAAGTGTAGGTTCAGTCTGATGGCTCTCTCCATGAATGAAGAGGAGGTGGAGGGGTATATATAGCCTCCACACAAAATCTAACTGTTACACACAATCTACCAAACTCGGTGGGACCAAATCGTTAAACTCGGTCAGATCGATTTAGCAAATAATGTGACCGTTAGGGTTTTTGGTGAGACTGGAATGCAACTCGGTAGGACCGATTCGGTTAGGGTTAGGGCATAACGTAATCTCGGTAAGACCGATTACATAAACTCGGTGGGGCCGATTTTGGTAATAAGCTAACCAGAGAGTTGGTCAGGCAAACTCGGCTTGACCGATTATCAAACTCGGTGGGACCGATTTTGATAATAAGTTAACCAGAGAGTTTGCATTGTAATCTCGGTAGTACCGATTGCTCAAACTCGGTGAGACCAATTTGATAATGGACATACACAGAGAGATTACAATCCCATCTCGGTGAGACCGAGATCCCTATCGGTGAGACCGATTTGCCTAGGGTTTGTGGTAGTGGCTAAGACATCCAAACTCGGTGGCGCCGGATAGAAAGAATCAGTGGGGCCAAGTTTGACTTTAGCGTTAGGACATATGTGTGGAAGTGGTAAAGTAGTTGAGGGTATTTGGAGCATATCACTAAGCACTTGAAGCAAGAGGCTCATTAAGCAACACCTCATCCCTCCTTGATAGTATTGGCTTTTCCTATAGACTCAATGTGATCTTGGATCACTGAAATATAAAATGAAGAGTCTTGAGCTTGAAGCTTTAGCCAATCCTTTGTCCTTAGCATCTTGAAGGAGTTCCCACATCCTTTAGTCCATGCCACTCCATTGTTGAACTTATCTGAAACATACTAGATACAAGTGTTAGTCCAACAAGAGATATGTTGTCATTAATTACCAAAATCACCTAGGGAGCACTTGTGCTTTCAATCTCCTCCTTTTTGGTAATTGATGGCAACATACATCAAAGCTTTAGATAAAGATATAAAGAATAGCAAGTAAAGCTTTGGAAAGACATGTAACAAGCATAGGCTCCCCCTACATGTATGCAATCATGTGAATATGAAATATAGAAGCATGTGAGAGCATAACCATGATAGAGCAGGAAATGTGTTACATGTATCTTGGCCATATGCATCCGAGCAAAAAAAATATTAAATAGAATACCTTCATGCCCATGAGTCCTTCTTGCAAACAGTATGTACATCAGCAAGAATTCCTCATACACATGATTGTGATGCATATACTTACCTTGTGGTCTTGAGTTGGCTTAGGATGGAATGAACCTGCGTAAACAAGGTTAGATAACACAGATGCAACTACTAGCCAGAGCAAACAGAAGAAACCACAAGAATACCAAGACTGGGATGACATGTAAAGAGTGAGTACTGAGTACCACATTGGATTAGACATGTCCCCAAGAGTAAAGATATGCAATGAATTTAAATGATTTCTTTCCCTTAGATGTCTTGCTCCCCCTGAATCTAACATGGGATACTGGGAGAAGATAGGGAACAGAAAATCAGAGCTGAAGGATAAAAATGAACAGAGCTAATGCAAGCTAATGCAAATAAGCACATATGAACATGTCTTTCCCCTCAAGAAGACATGTGGCATCTCTCCTCTTGAACACCAAGCATCTGGGATCCTTGAGAAATACTTTCTACTAGTATTCTCTCCCCCTGGAGGTCTCTCTCTCCCCTCGAAGGATCTTCTCTCTCTCCCTCTGAGGTTTGATCTCTCTCTCTAAATGATAAGCTTTGATGTGATCTCTCTCTCCCCCTTTGACATCAATTTCCAAGAAGGGCTTAATAAAGATGTAATCTCTCTATCTCTCTCCCTCTGGAATTTGTCATGAATGGGTTTGATCCTTGAGTCACAACATAAAGCAATGATAAAATTGTGATGCTTGTGGAGGACAAGATTCATTGAGTGGAGCTGGATCAGAAGAAACACAGAATATGTGGCAAAGAGTTTGTCCTGTTATGAAATCGGTGGCACCGAGTGGTAGGCTTCGGTGGTACCGAAAATTTTCGGTTGGACCGAAAATAACAAATCGGTGTAACCGATTTCATCACAAAGAAAACACTTGTCACCTAAGCTCACTAGACTAAAAGGATCTCACAAAGATTTGCAAGGAATTAACTGAAAGATATGCAAGGAATTAGATGCAGAAAATGCAGAGAAAACAGAAAAAAAATCTAGATGAAGGTTTTTTTTGAAAGGGGAAACACATATGCATGAGACAAATGCAAAAACACAGAAGAAAACACAAGGGAACTTCATCTAGAGATGGTCGGTGACAAAGTCACCTATGTTAGAGTATATTGACTTAGGAGTCAAGTGAGATCACTTGATCATAGGCCATACTCATCGTTTAAGCTCAAAATGGGGTTGCCATTTTTCGTTTAAGCATCTTGATGTATTCACATCTTGTCGAGTTGATTTAACTCATGACTCGGAGTAAAGCTTCTCTAAGATGGAATAACATACCTTGGTTGGTGGTGTTGATCTTGTAGTTGAACTTGTGTGGGTTGCTCAAGGTTGATGTAGCTCATCAAGAGTTGGGAGCACCACTTGGAATTTGAGTCCATCTACCTACATGGGTTAGTTCTTGCAAGGAAGAGCACTTGTATATCCAAAAATGACAATCATGAAGCTTAACATAGAATTTGTCAAAGTATATGTTTGAATGGTTTCGTACTTCCTTGTCTTCAACCACCTTGTGTAGAGACTTGGTGATGTAGAGATTGCTCAAGATGTGAGTAGATTACAATCTCATGGAATTTGATTCAACCAAGTACCTACATGGGTTAGATAACATGCAAGATACAAATATATCCAAGACATAAGTTTTTCATCGTAAGAGAAATATCAAGGATTAGTCATAAGCTCATGTCTTGCATGTATCCAATGGAGTTTCTACTCCAAGTTTGAAGCATCAATGATATTCAATTCTCCTCTTAACCTGCAAAACACTTTCTCATCAAGAGGTTTAGTGAATATATACGCTAATTGCTTTTCGGTGCGAACATGCTTAAGATCAATATCACCCTTAGCAACCTGATCTCGAATGAAATGATGATGAACTTCAATATGCTTAGTTCGAGAATGTTGCACAGGATTATGACCAATTATGATAGCACTTTCATTATCACAAAGCAAAGGAACATGTCTCACATATATCCCATAATCTTTAAGAGTTTGGGTCATCCAAAGTAGTTGAGCACAACATGATCCAGCGGCAATATATTCAGCTTCGGCGGTGGATAAGGATACCGAGTTTTGTTTCTTGGAGGACCAAGACACAAGAGATCTACCAAGAAATTGACAAGTACCCAAAGTGGACTTTCTATCAACCTTGTCTCCGGCATAGTCCGAGTCGGAGTAGCCAACAAGATCGAAAGAGGCCCTCTTAGGATACCAAATGCCAAAATTTGGTGTATGGATTAAGTATCTCACTATCCTTTTCACAGCCTTAAGATGACATTCTTTAGGAGCAGCTTGATACCGTGCACACATGCACACACTTAGCATAATATCGGGACGTGAAGCACATAGATATAATAATGAACCAATCATAGAGCGATAAACTTTTTGATCAACTGGTTCATCATCTTTGGTCAAGTCAAGATGTCCACTAGTAGGCATGGGTGTAGACATACCTTTGCATTCTTGCATATTGAACTTCTTGAATAAGTCCTTAGTGTACTTCATTTGAGAGACAAAAGTACCTTCCTTAGTTTGCTTGATTTGCAAACCAAGAAAGAATTTGAGTTAAATCATCATAGACATCTCAAACTTCTCCGACATTACCTTCCCAAACTTTTCACTAAAATGAGGGTTAGTTGAACCAAATATAATATCATCAACATAAATTTGGCACACAAATAGTTCTCCATTAACCCTTTTAGTAAAAAGAGTAGAATCAATTTTCCCAAATTCAAAGCCTTTTTCAATAAGGAACTTGGTCAAGCATTTATACCATGCTCTAGGAGCTTGTTTAAGACCATAAAGAGCTTTGTGAAGTTTGTAAACATGATTGGGTTTGTTAGGATTGACAAAGCCGGGAGGTTGTTTAACATAAACTTCCTCCTCTATTTCACCATTTAGAAAAGCACTTTTAATGTCCATTTGATACAATGTGATATAATGGTGATTGGCATAGGCAAGTAAGATGCGAATAGACTCAAGTCTAGCAACGGGAGCATAAGTCTCACCATAGTCCATACCTTCGACTTGTGTGTAGCCTTGGGCGACGAGACGTGCTTTGTTGTGAACTACTTGTCCATTTTCATCTTGCTTGTTGCGAACACCCATTTGGTACCGATGATGTTGTGGTTGTTGTCGGGCTTCTCAACCAATGTCCAAACTTGGTTCCTCTCAAAGTTGTGTAGCTCTTCATGCATAGCATTTATCCAATCCGGATCTTCCAATGCTTCTTCGACCTTCATAGGTTCAATGCTAGAGATGAAAGAATAGTTTTCACAAAAGTTAGCTAAACGAGTTTTAGAGCGACTGATTCTCCCGGTTTGAATATCAGTGTAGATTTGCTCAATGGGATGGTCTTTAGCAATTCTTGCTCGAACTCGTGAAAGCTTTTACTTGGTTCTTGGTTGAACATCTTCTTCTTCTTCATTGTTGGCGTTGTCGTTCTCTTGTCGTGGTGGAGAAGGAGGTTGTTGACGTTCTTGATGCACTTCCTCATTTTCTTCATCTTGGTATGTCCCACTTGTGGATGCTTCCGTGTCAACTCTTGGTTCACCTTGTTGTGAAGTAGAAGCTTCCACTTGGACGGACGAGGTACTCTCCTTCACCTCCGTTGGACGAACCTTGCCAATACACAAGTCTTGGCTTGCTTCCGAAGGATCTTTGTCTCCTACATCAATTGGCAATTGCTCTACTTGCGAGCCGTTAGATTCATCAAACTTCACATCTACCGTCTCTTCAACCTTTCGGGTGAAATTGTTGTAGACACGGTAAGTCTGAGAGTTTGAGCCATAACCTAGTAGGAAACCTTCATGAGACTTACGAGCAAATTTAGAACGATGATGCTTATCAAGAATGTAGCACTTTGAGCCGAATACTCGAAACTATCCAACTTGGGGTTTGTTACCGGTGAGTAGCTCATATGCCGTCTTGCCGAGTAGCTTGTGAAGATACAAGCGATTTGTTGCATGACAAGCTGTCTCAACCGCTTCTGCCCAAAAGTGCTTCAGCGTCTTGTACTCATCAAGCATCGTTCTCGCCATTTTGATGAGCGTGCGGTTCTTCCTCTCAACAACTCCATTTTGTTGAGGTGTGTACGTAGCCGAGAACTCGTGTGAAATCCCTTATTCGTCAAGTAAGGTGTCCACATTTGCGTTCTTGAACTCCGTTCCGTTGTTGCTGCGAACCTTCTTGATCTTCACTTCAAATTGGTTTTGGGCCTTCCTAGCGAAGTTTTTGAAGATCTTTTGGACCTGCGATTTATCATCAAGAAAGAACACCCACGTAAATCTTGAAAAATCATCAACTATAACTAGACCAAAAGAATTTCCACCGAGACTCTTATAAGAGTTGGGACCAAAAAGATCCATGTGAAGTAGCTCAAGTGGCCTCTTTGTGGTCATGATGTTCTTCACGGGATGCCTTCCTCCAACTTGTTTACCTGCTTGACAAGCACTACAAAGTCTATCCTTATCAAATATGACATCATTAACTCCAAGGATATGATTCCCCTTAATAAGCTTGTCAAGGTTTCGCATACCAACGTGACCTAATCGTCTATGCCATAACCAGCCTTTTGAGGATTTAGCAATGAAGCAAGTTTTAGGTTGAGCCTTTTTAGTGAAATCAAAAATGTAAAGATCACCTCTGCGTATGCCGGTAAAGACCATTTTATGATTGTCTCGACGAAACACTTGGCAATCAATTTCAGTAAATAAGACATTGTAACCAAAGTCAGCAAGTCTAGATACTGAAAGTAAGTTGTATCCAAGAGATTCAACAAGCATGACATTTTGTATGGAGCTATCATGTGAGATGACCACCTTACCAAGGCCAACCACCTTACCAAATTTGAGTTGTCACCGAAAGTGACATACTTTCGAGGACTATCATTATCAGCAAGCTCACGAAACATGTCTTTATCTCCGGTCATGTGATTGGTACATCCACTATCAAGAACCCATTCCTTTCCTCCTGACATATATCCTCGAAGATTTGCCATAAGACCAAAATGTCTCATTGCATCATCAAGATCGAAGTCACTATCATCATCCTCATCATAGTATCCATGTTCAACATCCTCATGTGGTGGATCAAATCCTAGAGAGGGTGATTCATTAGAATGAGTTTGACAATAATCTTGTCTATGAATTCTTATAGCTTCAGAAATAATGTCACTAATAATACCAACATTTCCTTTGGCACGCATAAGGTTTGTAAGCTCAAATAGACGATCACCAAACATAGGATCACTAGTATTCATCTTACTCAAGGCAATAGACTTATAGAGAATTTCATCTAGATTTTTCAAGGAATAATCTAGAAATCGTTCCTCAAGAAATTTCCATGTAGTGTAGGCACACTCAAGAGTAGGCAGTTTTATAATCAAGTTTCTAGGCAAGCCTCTAGTGATAAGATTAACAGTTCTAACATTCCTAATCATGTCAATAGATTCATCAAGGGTAGGATGCATAGGATCAACACAAGGTGCACAAGGACTAGCAATGCACTTGTTCAAATGATATTGATTGAAAATTACAAGCATCTCAGTTTTTCACTCATGAAAATACTCTCCATCAAGAATAGGCACTCTATGTCTAAGACTCCCCAAAGTAGACTCTTCCATCTTCCTCCAATGGTGATTAAACCAAGGCAATGGAGACCAAAGCTCTGATACCACTTGTAGGACCTTGAGAAGAGGTGTCTAGAGGGGGGATTAGACACTAAGTACCAAAGTTGCAGTTTTTAAGATTCTTTAAAGTTTGAGTGGAGTTTAGGCACAATTTTGACATTCACAGCATATAGCAAGCAAGCATGCAAAGAGTATATGAGCAGCGGAAAATAAAGCATGCAACTTGCAAGAATGTAAAGGGAAGGGATTGGAGGATTGAAACGCAATTGGAGACACGAATGTTTTTGGCGTGGTTCCGATAGGTGGTGCTATCGTACATCCACGTTGATGGAGACTTCAACCCACGAAGGGTAACGGCTGCGCGAGTCCACGGAGGGCTCCACCCACGAAGGGTCCACGAAAAAGCAACCTTGTCTATCCCACCATGGCCATCGCCCACGAAGGACTTGCCTCACTAGCAGTAGATCTTCATGAAGTAGGCGATCGCCTTGCCCTTACAAACTCCTTGGTTCGACTCCACAATCTTGTCGGAGGCTCCCAAGTGACACCTAGCCAATCTAGGAGACACCACTCTCCAAGAAGTAACAAATGGTGCGTTGATGATGAACTCCTTGCTCTTGTGCTTCAAATGATAGTCTCCCCAACACTCAACTCTCTTGCATAGGATTTGGATCTGGTGGAAAGAGGGTTTGAGTGGAAAGCAACTTGGGGAAGGCTAGAGATCAAGATTCATATGGTAGGAATGGAATATCTTGGCCTCAACACATGAGTAGGTAGTTCTCTCTCAGAAATAGGATGCTGGAAGTGTAGGTTCAGTCTGATGGCTCTCTCCACGAATGAAGAGGAGGTGGAGGGGTATATATAGCCTCCACACAAAATCTAACCGTTACACACAATCTACCACACAATCTACCAAACTCGGTGGTACCAAATCGTTAAACTCGGTCAGACCGATTTAGCAAATAATGTGACCGTTAGGGTTTTCGGTGGGACCGGAATGCAACTCGGTAGGACCGATTCAGTTAGGTTTAGGGCATAACGTAATCTCGGTAAGACCGATTACACAAACTCGGTGGGATCGATTTTGGTAATAAGCTAACCAGAGAGTTGGTGAGGCAAACTCGGTTTGACCGATTATCAAACTCGGTGGGACCGATTTTGATAATAAGTTAACCAGAGAGTTTGCATTATAATCCCGGTAGTACCGATTGCTCAAACTTGGTGAGACCAATTTTGATAATGAACATACACAGAGAGATTACAATCCCATCTCGGTGAGACCGAGATCCCTATCAGTGAGACCGATTTGCCTAGGGTTTGTGGCAGTAGCTAAGACATCCAAACTCGGTGGCGCCGGATAGAAAGAATCAGTGGGGCCGAGTTTGACTTTAGGGTTAGGACATATGTGTGGAAGTGGGAAAGTAGTTGAGGGTATTTGGAGCATATCACTAAGCACTTGAAGCAAGAGGCTCATTAAGCAACACCTCATCCCTCCTTGATAGTATTGGCTTTTCCTATAGACTCAATGTGATCTTGGATCACTGAAATATAAAATGAAGAGTCTTGAGCTTCAAGCTTTAGCCAATCATTTGTCCTTAGCATCTTGAAGGAGTTCCCACATTCTTTAGTCCATGCCACTCCATTGTTGAACTTATCTGAAACATACTAGATACAAGTGTTTATCCAACAAGAGATATGTTGTCATTAATTACCAAAATCACCTAGGGAGCACTTGTGCTTTCATCTGATTGCCTAGTTCGCCGCACTAACTCCTCCTTAATGGACCAAGGCATTGTGTCAAGTGTGATCAAGTGCTTTTCCGAACAACCCCGCATTATATGCGAGGGGGCTGAAGCGAACGACTGCAAACTTTTAGGTTATATACATATATACATAAAATGGCTGCACAGGAGGCACTAAAAACACTTTACCGGCAAAAGTATAAACACAGCCTTCATTATCATAATCATTGTTTTTACAATCCGGATACATGTTACTCGAACATAATATTTTTTGAGCACTGACCCTCTATCAAGTGGGCTCTCTCTAATACTTCTTCAAAATAGCGCTCTGGTGTGTCCCAACCCTCGGGTGGACCCCCGGCTGCAATATCGGTGGCCTTCATCTTCGCCCAATATGTCTTCACACGGGCAAGGGCCATCCGTGCACCTTCTATGCATGTGGACCGCTTGACAGCATCAATATGCGGCACCGCGCGAGTAAGCTATTACATTAAACCAAAATAAATGTTTACAATTGGTCCCTCAGGCCACAGCCGGTCTGCGAAAGCCTTCATGGCAAGTCCGGATATCCTGTGGAGCTTGGCCCATTCGGCCATCTGTTCATTCAACGGCAACGGACGCCTTAGCATGCTAAATTGCGACCAGAAAAGAGTTTCCGCTTCATGGCCTTCTTGGGCTTGGAAAAATTGCGTCGTATCAGCACCACTCTTTGATAAGTCCAAATATGCGTATGAAGAACTCTGCATTTGATCAAGCGGGGCATACTTCGGATCTCCGAACTTAGTTTGCAATAAAAAGGGCTTCCCAACCGTGATCTCCCCGGCTTGCCGGATCTCCTCCCGTGCCGCTCTGGCCTCGGACCGGGTTTCCTTTGACGCTTGTAAGGCCTTCTCAAGGTCAGCCATTTTCATTTGATTCTCCTTCTCGAGAAGTTCATATTGTCTAGCGGCATCCTTTAGCTCAAGCGCCATATTGGATATTTTCTCCTCACTCAGGCGATGAGAAGCCTGTTCGGCTTTTAACTCACCAGCTGCCTTCTTGGCAGCTGCGTCGTTTATCATGGCTTGCTCCTTGGCCCGGGCAAGCTCAGCCCGAAGGGTCTCCACGACGGCAACACCATCTACAGTTAAACATATTATAAATTCTAGCATTTTGCTCCTATTTATGGTCACTGCCCACCCAAAAGACATACCTTGCGCCTCGTCAAGCCACTTGTTCACGAGCGTGATGTCCTCATCCGCTACATCAAGTTGCCACTTTAGTTCGTCAAATTCGGCGGCCCGGGCAGTGGCCGGGGCTGCAGCCGCATGTGCACAAATTGGCAAAATTACTACCTGAGGTTATTTATATTTTTGATCATCTGATCACCTCGTTTGGATGGCAATCAGAGTCTCAGGGGCTACTATACACAGTGCACCTTGCATTTACGGTACAGTTAAAAAATGTAACATCACGTACCTCAAAGCCTCATAGTAGACTCGTAAAGGCTTCATTCAATCCGCTTTTCACGGACGAAGTTCTCACAATCACCGTACCCATTAAGGTACGATGTTCCTCTGAGATTGGCGCTTGTCGTAGAAGACCCGTCAATATGTCTGGTGATGTCTACTACACAACCTTCTTCTTGTAGACGTTGTTGGGCCTCCAAGTTCAGAGGTTTGTAGGACAGTAGCAAATTTCCCTCAAGTGGATGACCTAAGGTTTATCAATCCGTGGGAGGCATCGGATGAAGATGGTCTCTCTCAAATAACCTGCAACCAAATAACAAAGAGTCTCTTGTGTCCCCAACACACCCAATACAATGGTAAATTGTATAGGTGCACTAGTTCAACGAAGAGATGGTGACACAAGTGCAATATGGATAGTAGATAAAGGTATTTGTGACCTGAAATTATATAAACAGCAAGGTAACTAATGATAAAAGTGAGCGTAAATGGTATTGCAATGCTAGGAAACAAGGCCTATGGTTCATACTTTCACTAGTGCAAGTTCTCTCAACAATAATAACATAATTGGATCATATAACTATCCCTCAACATGCAACAAAGATTTACTCCAAAGCACTAATACAGGAGAACAAACGAAGAGATTATGGTAGGGTACGAAACCACCTCAAAGTTATCCTTTTTGATCTATCTATTCAAGAGTCTGTAGTAAAATAACATGAAGTTATTTTTTCCGTTCAATATATCATAGAGTTCATACTAGAATAACACCTTAAGACACAAATCAACCAAAACCCTAATGTCACCTAGATACTCCATTGTCACCTCAAGTATCCGTGGGCATGATTATACGATATGCGTCACACAATATCAGATTCATCTATTCAACCAACACAAAGTACTTTAAAGAGTGCCCCAAAGTTTCTACCAGAGAGTCAAGACGAAAATGTGTGCCAACCCCTATGCATAGGTTCATGGGCGGAACCCACAAGTTGATCACCAAAACATACATCAAGTAGATCGCGTGAATATCCCATTGTCACCACATATAAGCATGGCAAGACATACATCAAGTGTTCTCAAATCCTTAAAGATTCAATCCGATAAGATAACTTCAAAAGGAAAACTCAATCCATTACAAGAGAATAGAGGGGGAGAAACAGCATAAGATCCAACTATAGTAGCAAACTCGCGATACATCAAGACCGTGCCATAGAGAGAACACGAGAGACAGAGAGAGAGAGAGAGAGATCAAACACATAGCTACTAGTACAAACCCTCAGCCCCGAGGGTGAACTACTCCCTCCTCGTCATGGAAAGCGCCGGGATGATGAAGATGGCCACCGGTGAGGGATCCCCCCTCCGGCAGGGTGCTGGAATAGGGTCCTGATTGGTTTTTGGTGGCTACAAAGGCTTGCGGCGGCGGAACTCCCAATCTATCTTCGTCCACGATGTTTTTAGGGTATATGGAGATATATAGGCGAAAGAAGTCAGTCAGGGGAGCCACGAGGGGCCCACGAGACAGGGGGAGCTCCTAGTAGGGGGGGTGCCCCCCACCCTCGTGGGCACCTTGAAGCTTCATTGACTTCAACTCCAAGTCTCCTGGATCACATCCGTTCCAAAAATAACTTTCCCAAAGGTTTCATTATGTTTGGACTCCGTTTGATATTCCTTTTATTCAAAACACTGAAATAGGCAAGAAAACAGCAATATGGGCTGGGCCTCCGGTTAATAGGTTAGTCTGAAAAATAATATAAAAGTGTATAATAAAGCCCGTAAACATCCAAAACAGATAATATAATAGCATGAATGCTTCATAAATTATAGATACATTGGAGACGTATCATCCGGCTACATATCGGATAGTCTGGGGCTTTTGTTGTTGGTCTCCCTAGGAGCCGAATACCTCGGACCTCGGGCGGCCGAAGAGTCACCTTCTGACCTGGTCCTCCTTTGCGGATCAGGAGAGATCCTTCGGGACGACACCTTAGTGTCATCCGCCTTATGGGGCGGAGAAGTGGGAGGCGGCGTTTTGCTCTCCATCATCTCTGAAAGAAGATCCCAGAGGACGAAGATTGTTGATGGAGAATATGAGCCGGACTGCAAAGCATGTGCTTCAGATATTACCATTCACAAACATGAAAATAACAGGGTATGTTTATTAACACCAATGTTCACTTACGGTTTGGTTAGAGGCTGACCCGCTTGTGGGCATTGTGCAGCCATGTCGCCTCCCGAATACGGCCCCCCTGATAGGGATTCTTTCCCTCGCTTGGAGGCCTCTGCCTTCAGATCTTCAGGGGCGGCCCTCTTCTTCCTGTGGGGGGAGGGAATGTTGGATTAACCTCCCCGTTCGTCCTTCGACACGAGAGTTTCGATTTCCCCGGGTACGGTGCGTGACGTACCTCTGGCGTGAAGGTCGCTTTTGACCTCCCCGCTAGTCTCCTTTTATTCCCCCGCCGGCACTTGATGCGGCACCGGAGCCAGCATCCTTGTTAGTAACGGATCGGCAGTATCCTCGGGAAGCGGAGCCGAACACCTCATTCTTTCTGCCTTTTTTAGCCAGCCCTGGCCAGATAGAATTTTATCAGTATGTTGTCATGAATAATTTGACTAGGCCATGTTCGGGTATGGAGTACTTACCAGAGTATCAGGATGATTGCAGTTAAAACCGATGTCTTCTATAGTATCCGGACACTGTTTTCGTGCGCCGAAGAATAATTTCCACATCTCCTTAAGAATTGTGTCGGAGAAGTGCTGAAGAGTCCGTGGACCTTCCAGATTAAATTCCCACATTCGAAGAGGGCGTCGCTGACAGGGTAGGATCCGGCAGACTAGCATTACTTGGATTGCATCCATGAGACCAGTGTCCTTCTCGATAAGGTTCCGGATGTGGCTTTGCAGTGTCCATACTTCATCCGCAGATCCCCAGTCCAGCCCCTTATTGATCCACGATGCGAGCCGGGGCGGAGGGCCAGACCGAAACGCAGAAGTGGCAACCCGCTTTGTACCGCGGGGTTTAGTGATGTAAAACCACTCCTGTTGCCATAAGTCAGAAGATTCTGCAAATGAGCCCTTTAGCCAAGTGGAGTGGGTAAGCTTGCTTATTGAAGCACCTCCAGACTCTGCTTGTTCCCCGTTGATTATCTTCGGTTTCACTTCGAAAGTCTTGAGCCATAAGCCAAAGTGTGGGGAAATACGAAGGAAGGCCTCGCAGGTGGTGATAAACGCTGAGATGTGGAGAAGGGAATCCGGGGCTAGATCGTGGAAATCTAGCCCGTAATAAAACATGACCCCTCTGACAAAGGGATGGAGTGCAAACCCAAGCCCTCGGAGGAAGTGAGAGATGAACACGACCCTCTCATTAGATCTGGGAGTAGGAATAACCTGCCCTTGAGCGGGAAGCCTGTTGTAAATCTCCGCGGTCAAATATCTTGCCTCCCTGAGCTTCAAGATGTCTTCCTCTGTGACAGAAGAAGCCATCCACCAGCCTTGAAGGCTATGTTTGGACATGGCTAGAAGCTCGAAGCGATCGGATTGACTCTTGGGTGTTGGAAATCAAGGTAGAGAGGAGGAAGGGGCTGGAGTAGAGGAAAAAAGGACAGGTCATGGCCTCTTTATAGAGGTGACGAATATCAAGCAAGCCCTACATGGCCTTAAAATATGCCTATTCACAAGGAATCATACCAACAGAACGGTTGGTTTACCCACGTCCATGTTGATGAGAATCCCGTGATAAGGGGACACGATCTCTGCTTTGACGAGACGTGCCAATGAAACCGCACCTCAAAGTATGGAACGACAGGCTAAGAGACGGTTCGAATAATAACCGAGCAGTGGCGTGATGTCATGCTACGACAAATTGTCAGCAGATTGGATTCGTGGAATATTATACTCTCTACGGTGGTATGTGGAATTTGTTTTGCAGAGCCGGACACGATTCTTGTGTTCCAAGTCTACTTTGGAGTATTCGGAGAAGGAACCCGCCTTGCAATGCCGAAGACAATCTGTGCGTTGGACTCATCGTCATTGAAGCCTGGTTTAGGGGCTACTGAGGGAGTCCTGGATTAAGGGTTCCTCGGACAGGCGGACTATATGCATATGCCGGACTCTTGGACTATGAAGATACAAGATAGAAGATGTCGTCCCGTGTCCGGATGGTACTCTCCTTTGCGTGGAAGGCAAGCTTGGCGATTCAGATATGAAGATTCCTTTCTCTGTAACCGACTCTGTGTAATCCTAGCCCCCTCCGGTGTCTATATAAACCGGAGGGTTTAGTCGTAGAATGACAACAATCATAATCATAGGCTAGCTCCTAGGGTTTAGCCTCTACGATCTCGTGGTAGATCAACTCTTGTAATACTCATATCATCAAGATCAATCAAGCGGGAAGTAGGGTATTACCACCATCGAGAGGGCCCGAACCTGGGTATACATTGTGTCCCCCGCCTCCTGTTACCATTAGCCTTAGATGCACAGTTCGGGACCCCCTACCCGAGATCCGCTGATTTTGACACCGACAACGGGCACGGGCACTGGCATGTACACGAGCTCGCGCGGGTCCGCGGAGACCTCGGTGACACTCGCGGCTTCCAGCTCCGTGATAGCGCTCGGTGACCAGCCCGTCAATGCTACGGGGATGGTCGCTGGTGTATGCGCGGGGATGGGAGCTGGGACAGGAGCGGGGGCAGCAACAGCCGCAGCCAGCTCATTCTGGGCCATGTCCATGAGGCCCCATTCCTCCTTATTTTCTATCTCCTCCGGCCTGGAGTTGACTTCACCAAACTTGAAGACAAGTGGCAGATGGTCCTTCTGCGCCATGGCATTGGTGGAGGTCTGTGGGAGGGAGGGGAATGGGAGCGAATAGTAAGGCCGCCTGATACGTCTCTGTCGTATCTACTTTTCCAAACACTTTTGCCCTTGTTTTGGACTCTAACTTGCATGAGTTGAATGGAACTAACCCGGACTGACGCTGTTTTCAGCAGAACTATCATGGTGTTATTTTTGTGCAGAAATAACATTTCTCAGAATGTCCTGGAAATCCACGGAGCAACTTTTAAGAATTAATAAAAAATATTGGCGAAAGAATTAGCGCCATGGGGCCCACACCCTGTCCACGAGGGTGGGGGCGTGCCCCCTACCTCAAGAGCCCCCTGGACGTCCACCGACCTCAACTCCAACTCCATATATTTGCTTTCGCGAAGAAAAAAATAAGAGAGAAAGAATCATCACGTTTTACGACACGTAGCCGCCGCCAAGCCCTAATCTCTCTCGGGAGGGCTAATCTGGAGTCCGTTCGGGGCTCCGGAGAGGGGGATTCGTCTTCGTCATCATCATCAACCATCCTCCATCACCAATTTCATGATGCTCACCGCCGTGCATGAGTAATTCCATCGTAGGCTTGCTGGGCAGTGATGGGTTGGATGAGATTTACCATGTAATCAAGTTAGTTTTGTTAGGGTTTGATCCCAAGTATCAACTATGTTTTGAGATTGATGTTGCTATGACTTTGCTATGCTTAATGCTTGTCACTAGGGCCCGAGTGCCATGATTTCATATCTGAACCTATTATGTTTTCATGAATATATGTGAGTTATTGATCCTATCTTGCAAGTCTATAGTCACCTATTATGTGTTATGATCCGACAACCCCGAAGTGTCAATAGTCGGGATACTTCTCGGTGATGACCGTAGTTTGAGGAGTTCATGTATTCACTATGTGTTAATGCTTTGGTCTGGTACTCTATTAAAAGGAGGCCTTAATATCCCTTAGTTTCCACTAGGACCCCGCTGCTATGGGAGGGTAGGACAAAAGATGTCATGCAAGTTCTTTTCCATAAGCACGTATGACTATATTCAGAATACATGCCTACATTACATTGATGAATTGGACCCAGTTCTGTGACACCCTATGTTATAACTATTACATGAGGAATCGCATCCGACATAATTATCCATCACTGATCCAATGCCTACGAGCTTTTCACATATTGTGCTTTGCTTATTTACTTTACCGTTGCTACTGTTACAATTATTACAAAACTGCTACTGTTACTTTTTCTACTGTTACCGTTACTATCATACTACTTTGCTACTAAATACTTTGTTGCAGATACTAAGTTATCTAGGTGTGGTTGAATTGACAACTCAACTGCTAATACTTAAGAATATTCTTTGGCTCCCCTTGTGTCGAATCAATAAATTTGGGTTGAATACTCTACCCTCAAAAACTGTTGCAATCCCCTATACTTGTGGGTCATCAAGACTATTTTCTGGCGCGGTTGTCGGGGAGCATAGCTCTATTCTTTGACTCACTTGGGATTTATATCTGCTGGTCACTATGAAGAACTTGAAAGATGAAAGAACTAAGATTTATCCCTCAACTATGAGGGAAGGTAAGGAACTGCCATCTAGCTCTGCACTAGATTCTCCTTCTGTTATGAGTAAGCTTGCGACACCTAAACCTGCTTCTGCTATTAATTCTGATATGTCGCATGTTATTGATGATGCCACTTCTACTATGCATGATACTTATGATGAAACTACTTCTATGCTTGATACTACTGTGCCATTAGGTGAATTTCTTGATGAACAACTTGCTAGGGCTAGAGAGAATGAAATTATTGAAAATGAAATTATTGAAGATAGTGATGATGAAGGTTCTCCCCCTAAATATGAATTGCCTGTTGTTCCTGAGGGTTATGTTATGGATGAAGAAACTGCTAGATATTTTCTTGCTTACAATGATAGAACTGATCTTAAGAAGTTATTAGCTAAACTGAAATAGAAAACTCTAAATTCTAGAATGAAATATGACCCTGCTTTTGCTACTTCACCTATCTTTGTTACTGATAAGGATTATGAATTCTCTGTCGATCCTGAGATAATTACTTTGGTTGAATCTGATCCTTTTTATGGCTATGAATCTGAAACTGTTGTGGCACATCTTACTAAGTTAAATGATATAGCCACCCTGTTCACTAATGATGCGAAATCTCGCTACTATTATATCCTTAAGATATTTCCATTCTCATTAAAGGGTGATGCTAAAACTTGGTTTAATTCTCTTGATCCTGGTTGTGTGCGTAGTCTCCAGGATATGATCTATTACTTCTCTGCTAAATATTTCCCTGCTCATAAGAAACAAGCTGCCTTGAGGGAAATATATAATTTTGTGCAAATTGAAGAAGAGAGTCTCCCACAAGCTGGGGGGGCTTCTCCGATTACTTAATGCTTTGCCTGATCATCCTCTTAAGAAAAATGAAATACTTGATATCTTTTATAATGGACTAACCAATGCTTCCAAAGACCATTTGGATAGTTGTGCTGGTTGTGTTTTCAGGGAAAGAACAGTCGATCAAGCTGAATTGCTATTGAATAATATGTTGACTAATGAAAATAATTGGACTCTTCCTGAGCCAATTCCTGAGCCAACTCCTAAACCAACTCCGAAGAAGAGGGATGTTCTATTTATCAGTCCTGAAGATATGCAAGAGGCAAAGAAATCTATGAAAGAAAAAGGTATTAAAGCTGAAGATGTTAAGAAGATTATCTTCCACTTTGGCTTTCCACACAACATCATCACGGATAATGGCACAAACCTCTATAAAGGTGACATGGAAGATTTTTGTCAGAGAGAACACATCCAGCTTGACTTAGCATCTGTGGCGCACCCCCAGACCAATGGACAAGCAGAGAGAGCTAATCAAGAAATCTTGAAGGGTATTAAACCCCGGCTTATGGTTCCTTTAAAGCAGACGCCGGGTTGTTGGGTAGAAGAATTGCCTTCTGTGTTATGGAGCATCAACACTACTCGCAACAGATTGACGGGTTACACGCCTTTCTTCATGGTGTACGGAGCAGAGGCGGTCCTACCAAGTGATATTCGTCATGATTCACCCCGGGTTGCTAATTATGTTGAAGAGGACAATGAGCAAGCACGCCAGGAGGCGTTGGACCTGTTGGATGAAAAAGAGACATGGCTTTAGCCCATTCGGCGGTTTACCAGCAAGACCTGCAGCGTTATCATAGCCGCCGGATTAGAACAAGAACCTTTCAAGAAGGCGATTTGGTGCTCCGGCTCATCCAGGATCAGACCAACATGCACAAGTTATCCCCACCTTGGGAAGGACCCTTTGTGGTCAGCAAAAATCTACACAACGGATCATACTACCTCATTGATGTTCGAGACAACTCACGTACTTCTGAGGAGGAGACCCGGCGACCGTGGAACATAGCTCTCCTACGGCCTTACTATACTTGAGCCATAGGCTTTTCTTATGTACATATTTCGATTATGTATATATTATGATCAATAAATAAAACCAGCATCCTTGCTATAAGCAGGGCCTCAGATATTTTTTCTCAAATATCCTTTGAGTTGCATAGGGGCTTCAGCTGACAAAGCGGAGTACTGCCTATTAAACCGGCTATCAGGCCATAATACAGCTCGGGAGCTTCACATCCGAAGGGCCAAAGAGAGTCTGGATGCTATGCACAGCTCAAACATAGGCACCTAATGAGCACAGCTCATCATGTTACTTGGGGGCTCCTTGTGTTAAATACTCAGGAGTTTGAATAGACCCTTGTAGCTGGGTATCGCCCCACGCCTTGGAAGCCTGGTATATTTACCTAAAACCCCGGGTTAACCTGCCTTCATCAAGTAAGCCACTCCTATCCAGGTCATCCTGGCACGACCCTCCAAATGTTTGACAGTTACTCTCATTGAGACCCTGCACTTGCCAAAGTTAAAACGGTGATTGGTTAGTTGGAGGGCCATCTTAAAAGGCTTTGTCAAATGGTTTAACTCAGCGGCCTGGCAGCCCATGAAAAGCCTCGAATTTGGGCCTGGCAGCCCTTGAAAAGCCTCGACTACACGGTCTTGTTTGCACTTGTTTCTTTTTGCTGAATTTTGTGTTAAACCGGCATCTTCGATCTAGTATGGCTTTTTAAGTCATCATTTTAACCCGGTGTTTGTTAACCCGGCTTGGGTCTCAACTAAAAGTTGACGAACCTTATTAAACCGGAGTTTATTAACCCGGCCTGGCTTTGACTACTTGTCGTCAGTTTTTGTTCATCTAGTGTTCATCGTAGCCCGGCATGACTTCTTATACACCATCAGTACAAGGTGAAGTTGTACAAAAACTTCAAGATTTGGGTATTCACCCTTATTACAGTCAAAAGTTGGTAAACCAACTAACGTGATATCACATCACAGGTATGAGTTATTTCATATTTCGTCAAGTTTGATTATCAATCAGGCTTTGTCTTGGGCATTATGACCCGTCCAGCGGTAAACCGCCAGGACAATTCTTTTTATGCAGACATAGGGATTGCATCTTATGATATATGAGCCAACATTGAAATTTTAATGACGGATCACATAAAGTATTTCCCACTGCACGATGGCAGCAGATCAAAGTATTTTTGCTACCCTATTACAAGGCACTTAAACAGCCCAAAATACAGAATAGTTTTTGTGCAAAATCAACCAGATTGCCGGATCAAGCATCATCACCATGTTGATGTGAGGTAGATGGATCATCTGGCATCGGTTCAACCTCCTCATCCTCCTCCAATGGTTGGAAATAAGAGGTGGTCCAGTCAATCCGGGTTAAGGTCTGAAAGACAGCCTCTTCACTTATAAGATCAGTCGGATCAACGTCAGGGGCGTAAGTATGCTTACGGATTGGTGGAATAAGATTTTGCACTTCCGGAATGACAGCCTCAACCCGTTTGTTGTCGGCATCATAGAAGGACCGGTGAACCGTCAAGTTTGCTTCTTCTGCCTTTGACTCGCCAGAGGACGCATCTCTCTTGTCACATGTTTGAGGGTATCATTGTCAAACACTGCCCCATTTTCCTGTTCACTAGGAAAGCCCTTGGCGATATCGACCGGATCAAGGTCAGCTATCCATGCCTTGGCTCGGGTCAGTGCTAACAAAGCGCCAGCTCTCGCAGCGGACCGCTTCACCTCTTCTATCTCTGCTGACGTTGTAGATAACTTGGCCAGAGTGTCCTTGATCAATGTTGGGGCTGCATTGTCATAAGAAGTTGCGCAGATAACCCGTTGGGCACCAGTATACAACTGCTCAATCAGCGTATAGGCGGCCTTGAGCTTCTTCCGCATATCAGAGCCCAGCTGAGCAATGCGGCCACCTACAGCGGTTTACGGATTTCAAGTTAAACCGACAACATTCTAAAGCGGAATGTTCATAAAGCATTCGCAAACAATACCTACCAAATATTGCAGAAGTCATGGCATTGATTTGGCGCTTTAATCCAGTAAGTTCTTCTGTCACTGGTTTAAGAGCTGCTTCAGCGTCCTCCGCCCGCTTTAGCAACCCAGCTTTTTCAGTATCCCAGTTGGTCCGCTCAGAATTGAACCACTCCTTGAGTAGTTCCATGGTGGTTAAGGCAGTTTTCAATTCATCCCTGGCCTTGGTGGTTTCTGCTTGTTGGGTTTTCACATTTTCTTGAAGATCGGCAATCTGAGAGACTTGTTGATTTATTTCATTCTGCCACAGCAAGAAGAGCATATCAATGATTTCTTTCAAAGTCCCAAGCATATAACCAGTTATACACTTGACACTTGGGGGATAATGAGGATTACTTTTTTCTACTTATTATTGAAGTCCCACGGATTAATACAAGTATTAATCATGGCACTTGGGGGCTAATGTGTGTTTGATCAGAAATGCACAAGGGAAATCAACAAAGTACAGTCTGAAATATGCAAAGTCCCGGTTTGACTTTCTCAAGACCAAACCGGCCCTTGGGGGCTACAATGCAATGAAGGTACGGAGTAAAGGATCCAACGGTTTACCTCATAGCGCTCCTTCATTAAATTTACCAAACCGGCCTCGTAGTCTCGGCTGGTGAAGAGATGGTTCAAGAAGCCAGAATGAAGGTCTTGGGCAGATAAATCGGCATAGTCTGACAAATCCGTTTTGCTCTTCCCCTTATTCATAAAGGCAAATTCATCCTTGGCGGTATGCTTGGATAAAACAACTGGATTGCCTGGGCGGTATATGCCGTGCCAGTAACAACAACGTCAACGTCCTTGGTGGGGCTTGACGGATTGATATTCTCCTTAGCAGGGCTTGGCGCTTTGGCAGCAGGGCTCGGTGGCTTGGTACCATGGCTTGGCGGATCAGCAGTTTGATTTGGAGGGGTGGCATCAGTTGATGTATCGACCTATATCTCCGGTTCAGCCTCTGGCGGATTAGCATCAGCACCTGGATTTTCCGGAGCAGAGTGGTCTGTGGCAGTCTCAGGATTTTCGCCCTCGTCTTCAAGGCTCTTCTCCGGATCAACTTCGTCAGCATGGACGCTGGTCTTGGCCTTTTTACTCAGTCGGGCCTTGGTGCTACAACATTCAAAGTTAGAATATAATAAACCGACGCATGTTCCAGAAAGAAACAATGAAAAAATGTACTTACCCAGCAACGATCTTCAGGGGAGGTAGCTGTGTGGTTGATGAACCGCCAGACGAGTTGGACGATGCCTGATAATTCAGATCAGACGGATTGAGTGGGCATCGGAAGAAACCCTTCAAAGGATAAAGCTTTTCAGGAGAATAAGTCACCTCTGGACGACGTTTCTGGTTTGGTGTATCTGGTAAACCGGACAATGTGATTTGCTGACCGCTATGCCGGGTTGTACAACGTTCTGTAGCTTGTTGTGACTTCACATAAAATTTTGGATCCAAATGAGCAAGAGGGTGAGATAGTTTTACTTTCCGGATTGTGCGGCGAACTTTTTGAACCGGCATAAGATCAGAATCGGAAGAAAGAGTGATTACCTCATCATTATCTGCATGGCTCGCCTCAGCCTCCTCCTCGGAAACAATCATTGTCAATACAATGTACAAATAAGGAATCAAGTTAGTCAAGTTTTACCTTTGCATCTGATTCCTCATCTTCTGGCGGATCAGAAGACTCGGTGGTTTTCTTCTTGGAAACCTTCTTGGTAACTTTGGTCTTTGGACGAGCCTTGACCGGTTTAGTATGTTTCTAGAAGGAGCTGTTGGCCTGTAACAATAAGGCAAAGAAATATCAAACACACGGTTAAAACAGAGGCGAATCAGTAAATAATAAGATAAATTTCACCGCTGGTGGAGGATTGGAGACGCAAAAAGGTGCCAGTCCGGTTTGACTACCACTACTAGGGAAAAGCCTAGCAGCAGCGCGGGTTTTGGCCCTCTCAGTAGCGCGGGTACCGGCGCTACTAATAAGGCGCTACAGCTAACGTATAGCAGTAGTGCCTGTTAACCCACGCTACTGCTACTGATGAATAGCTGTAGCGCTCTTTGGAAAACGGCGCTACTGATATTATCTGCAGCGCTTTTCAGCAGGAAGCGCTACTGGTAAGTCGGTGCTACTGCTAAATTTTCCCCCCTCGCTACTACTAGTTTTATTAGTTTTTTTCCTGCATATTTGTTTTTTATTTGTTTTGTATTTGAATAGGATTTATACAATAATCTTTAGCATATCATCCACATACAAATGTAATCATAGCATATACATACAATTAGTCTCATCAAATCATGTCATCATCATAATCATCATCAAACACAAAGTGGTCTCTCGTCATCAATCTCGAAAATAGTGATACAAGTCTCGATTACTTGCAAATACATCATCATCCATCTAAACAATGATATACACGAGAATAGCTATCACTTTGAGTACATGAGTTCGTATCCCTCTCTCGCATTAGCGTGAACCTAAACTAAGTACTGCGTGTCGCTCGGAAACCGAAAACCGGTACACCTGGGCCTGACACTCCGGCCACTTGTCGTATATATACTCCTAGCGTAGCACTTCTTCGCCATCTATGATCTATGCACCTGCATCATCACATGAGTCGATGATATGCAACATATATAGTTGAGCAACAGAAAGAGACAGACTTGGCAAAAATAGAAACAACATATCATAAGCATAAATAACAAAGTTCATCGTACCCAAAATGACCTAACTAGAGTGATTTTCGCTAGTCGAGGAGGAGGACGGTTTAATTACGTCACAAATAAAGTTTCACCGTGCATAACTCAAAGTTTTGTCATAAAAGAAAGTATGGACTAAACGGACACATTGTCACATATCGACAATCACTCCATCATGTCGTGCCATCCATCCATGTCAGGGAGATAGTCATCGAGCTTAGTGAAAGGCTTCATGTCAAGATGCTGAGAGGCTATCCATGTTCGGACGTCTTCCCGCGACATTTGTCCTTCTGCATGGAACATCCCTGTTTTTCCGACGACCTCATTCATGATGATTTGGGCAAGTTCGCGCTGGATGTTATAGAACTCAGCTCGAAGTCGATGATCCTCGATATCTCCTATGTCCTTTGCCCATTGCAGAATATGGGCATCGCCAGATCTAGGTGCCATGTGAAGGTTCTAGTGATCCCGTCTGTACTCCAGCATGTGGTGTAGGACATAGAATCCATCATTAAGAGAATCGTTCGGTTGCTGGATGCAGCAGAAGTCGGTCTTATGGCTGAAGGCGGCCCTGCCGCCCCTTCTCTTCTTGTCCCTAACCTCTCCACCCCTTGCTTGGTAGTAAAACATAGCACTATCGAGAACATCTTTGATGTGGGTGTAATCCTTTTTGTGAATGTTCTTCGACGAGTCCAAGTAAAGAGCGTGGGAGAATCGGGGGTAGAGTATGATGAGGATGGCGTGCCCGCCGCTGCGCAAAATAAGTACACCTCAAATTAATTAGCCTCCACCGTGCAAATGAATTATTGAAATCGAAGGAAGGATAGCAGCACGGATGACTTACACGGGATGATAAGGCACGAGAATCGCCTCCTTGTCCTTATTGGCGAGCATGAAACTGACGATGTAATCCCTCGCATATTCACGATGTTGTGCACAGACTCCCAAGAAGCCCTCGTGCATGTAGTACGGGTCAGCGACACAGATAAAACGTATCTGCTCAACCCCAATGATGTAGTTCATGTGCAAGGCATAAAGGCGGACAAACATAAAATCCAGCTTCTTGACGTGAAACATGTCGAATATGTAATCGAATCAGAGGAAGAACTTATCCGCGGGGAAGCCGTCGACGTACGACATTTTCCGCGGAACGTTAACCACGTAGAGTGGGTATCCTGGATCTTTC
Source organism: Triticum dicoccoides (assembly GCF_002162155.2). NCBI lineage: Eukaryota > Viridiplantae > Streptophyta > Magnoliopsida > Poales > Poaceae > Triticum > Triticum dicoccoides. Next base: position 615,254,998 of record NC_041383.1, read on the forward strand.
GAGGCGATGAGGCCTTTCTCTACCCGCAGCACATCGTCATGAAGTCTCCTTAGATCGCCGAATCTGGCCCGTAGCGCTGTTTTAGGTAGGATTGGTCGACCGGGGATATGCCATTTATCAGCATCGGGGATATCTACACGGTCCTGAAGCCGAGGCTGCTGAGGCGGCTGGATCATAGAATCAGCTTTTTTGCCTTTCCTCGCTCTCTTCCTAGGCTTCTTTACCACCGGATGCTTGTCAATAATATGTTGAGATGGTAATTCAGGCACCGACTCATGATGCTCAAACCCTGAGGAGGCACCAGTATAGACATATTGTTCAGCGCCATCGTCATCCTCATCCTCATCCATGGCGACGTCATCAGGGACTAATGGAGCCACCTGCTTACCCCATCCGCTATCACGCAACCCGACACCCGATGCTAATTGGGTAGGTGGGGTGTTGATGTTCATACCTTGCTGAGGCTGCGTGCTCGTGGGTGTGCTCCCGGCCGCCTCCAGACAAAGCAGACTCTTTGGCCACAACATGACCCACCCATTGCAACAATCACCAAGCCGCCGCGGGGTCTCGTCGTCATCCCCCACTAGTATTAGAGGAGGCAAATTCTCGTGGCCCAGTTTGACACTGGCCACGGAAACCTTGAAGACGTTCGGGGGGATCGACCGGCTGTGGAACAATGGTTCCTTCGGCTCCATTATCGTCCCCTTCCCCACGTCCACCTTCTGTTCGCCGATGGTGTACAATATGGTGCACGGGGTTTCGTCGGCCTGCAAAGAAAAGTTTGCGATGTGAGACATCCGAAAGGCAACGAAAACGGGAGATTATACATTTATATTGAAGGGGGCCGGTGTGGCAGATACCGTGAGGGCGTCGAGCTCAGCCAAAGAGGAGGCACCACTGAGCACGTCCGGTGCGGGAGCCGGTGCGGGAGCAGGTGCGGGAGCCGGTGCGGGAGCAGGTGCGGGAGCCAGTGCGGGAGCAGGTGCGGGAGCCGGTGCGGGAGCAGGTGCAGCCAAGAAATCAGCAAGGGGAAAGTCCTCTGCATTTTTTTCTGGATTTTGCCTTGTCCAAGTGTAAACGCCCGTCACCAAGGAAGTAGATATATCTGCAATCGCCTGTTTTGCGGCAGCTACCGCTGTTGCGACTGTCTGAGATGATTTCTTCTCAACCGCAATCTCAACCTTCTTGTCGATGCTTTCTTTAGTTAACCTCCGTCTTTCCTTTTTCTCCTCCGTGGTCTCACGGTAGTACTTCTTCCATGTGGCGCCATCTCCGACACCGTGCACGCATCCATACGACGGTCGAGTATCCACCGGTTGTTGTTTCAATATGTTCAACGCCCGGTTGAATGGAGTGTCCCACTTGGGCCTCGCCAATGCCTCAGACGGCGAGTCGCTTTCAGCCGCAATCCGGTGCTGCTCTCTCTGCAAAAGGCACAAGGATCGTTTACAAATATGACTAACGTGTGCAGTCGAATTGATCAGAAACTAAAATTACCAGCAGTCTCATGAACTCCGTAATGACCGGTGTTGTCTCGTAAACCTTCTTCACTGGGTCCCAACGGTGCCGGGCCCTCAGGACGTCACGCTCCTGCGGGACGGTGAAATCCGCCAAGGGGTCTGGGATGCCTAGACTCGCGGCTTCCGCGTCCTCCTTGGCCCATTTGGACCTCTTTCTGCCGTAACCACGGCTTCCGAGGTGGTGGGTCCCAATGTTCCTCTTTTGAAGCCCCTTCATGTACTTAGACTTTTCTTTGGCAGCTTCGGCCTCGCAAAACTCCTTGAATATTTGAAACTGCTCTTCCGTGATTGTCGGACTATCCTTTACAATCTTGGAGTAGGGTTCCCCGTCGTTGATCTTTGCTTTCACTCGATTTTTCCAGGCGGCCAACGCGTTGCTAAACTTGGTCATGGCGTGTTTGTTTATCTTCTTCATTGCCCGGGTCCTTGTCTGGATCTTCATAATCCTTCTCATTCCGGCCCGGGAACAAGAATATCTGGTGAAACTTCTTTAGGAGGAAGCTCCTCATATTTTCAATCTTCTTTAGATTCTCATCGTTGATGGTGGCGGTTGTCCGTATGATGCAGCCTATTTGATTGTCGTAGCACGCGCGCGCTTCCTCGGGCGCCTTTGGCTCAAAATTGCCGTCGTCCACCTCCGTGACCACCAGTCTAGTAGTCCTGAGTTTGTTAGGAACCCGTTGCCTCTTTGCTTTCGGTTCTACACCGGCTCCGCTCCCCGAGGCAGCACCGGTCTCAGCACCGGTCTCGATGCCGGTCTGAATCTCAGCACCGGTCTCAGTCTCAGCACCGGTCTGCGTGTCGGTCTCAGCACCGGTCTGCGTGTCGGTCTCAGTCCCCGATGCCACCGGTGGGCCCAGCAACAACATCTGTTGATCGTCGGTAAGGCTAAAAAATTCGTCTGCCGCCCGGTAGACGTCGTCGCAATCACCAGAACCCTATCCTTCATCGTTGCTAGCCATGTTTCCTATGATTAAATCTAGTCAATTAATTCTAGACCTAATAAAATGAATAATGACATAAAAAGGACTATTGTTTTGCAGGAATGTTGACTCCTTCCTGGTGCGGCAAATCCCGGGCACTCGATATGTCCTAGTTTGTAGCACAAGTCATGCCGAAATTCACGGGAAATTTCGGCATGACCTTTGCTAAAAAGTGGACAAATCGAGAACCTGAAATTTGCCGGAACAGAAACGAATCAACATTCCGGCAACACATAGGCCACTCAGCATCATTCCCTGGAAACAACAAAGCCACTTGGGCACAATCGAACAACTTCAATGAAAAGATATAACATGACCACTTCAATGAAAAATAAAATTTTCCTAAATTCTTTTCCTTGAAAAATAGTGGTCTTTTCAAAAATCAAAAACCTTTGCCAATCTGCTTAACCTAGCTTGTTAATCCAACGAACCTAATTAACCTACCTATTTAACCTAGTTAGTTAATCTAGTTTACCTAGATAATTAACCCTAATTAAACTAGTTAACGCAGCTAGTTCTTTGTCAAAGCCTAAAATAAATTTTTGCACTAATTAACTTGGATAATTAACCTAATTAAACTAGTTAACCTGACTAGTTATCTGTCAAAGCCCTAACTAAGTTTTTGCACTAACCTAGATAATTAACCTAATTAAACTAGTTAACCTAACTACTTCTCTGTCAAAGCCCTAACTAAATTTTTGCCCTAACCTAGATAATTAACCTAATTAAACTGGCTAACCTATGCATGAGAGAGAGAGGAGGGGTGGGGGCTTACAGATGATGGCTCCGGTGGTGGCGACGGAGGCAGTGGTGGCGAGGGAGGCAGGGGCATCTCCGGTGACGGCGAGGGAGGCAGGGGCGTCTCCGGTGAGGGAGGCAGGGGCATCTCCGGTGACGGCGAGGAAGGTGGCGTCGACGGCGGCTCCGGTGGCGTTGACGAGGCTGCGCGGCTCCGTGGCGTTGGGGGCGGCTCCGGTGTCGTCGACGGCGCACGGCTCTGGTGGCGTCGACGTCGGCAGCGAAGTGGGGCGACGGTGAATCGGGGAAACGGCGGCGTGCGGGGTGGGTTGAGGGATTTGGGGGAGAAGTGGCCGGGGGGAAACGGTTTTTTGGTTAAGTCAAACTTAGCGGTAGCGCGTTTCGCAAAACGCGCTATCGCTAAGATAGCTATAGCGGCTTTTGCAAAACGCGCTGCTGCTATAGCTATGTAAATTTCTTCCTTTTTTAATTTCCTTTTCTGTTTCTATAGCGGGGGTCTAGGACACGCGCTGCAGCTACGTTAGCTATAGCGCCTCTTACAAACACACGCTGCTGCTATGCCTTCCTCCGATTTTTCGCTTTTTCGTTTATTTTGCTTTACATTTTATTTTTTCCTTTCTCCTTTTTCTATTTCTTTCATTTTCATTTACTTTTCTATTTTTTTTCATCTTATTTTATTTCCGTTAGTAGTAGCGCTCTTCCCTGGAAACGCACTGCTAATTATGCCCTAGCAGTAGCGCGTTTCTTCTAAGCCCGCTACTGCTATGCGTAGCCTATCATTCTGCCAATGGGAATATTAGTAGTAGCGCTTTCGCGACTACCAGCGCTACTGCTAAGTTTGTACCTATAGCGCGGTTTCTCTTAAATCGCTACTGCTATATAGCACTAGCGCCCTTTTTTGACCCGCGCTGTTGCTAAATTTCTGTGTATAAGGTTTTCCCTAGTAGTGTACATGCAGAGATTGTCTCATCAAGCATCTTCTTTGTAGATTCAGTAACTTCAAGCTCTGTCATTTCTACTTCATGTTAGCGTTGAGGGTCTTTTACATTGCCAGTGTATTCATACATCAATCCGGGACGGCGGCTTAAAGGCATAATACCCCACGATACCCAGCAGCAGATGAGGTCAATGCCAGTTAAACCGTTGGCCATGAGGGCCCGGACCTTGGCGATTTGAGGAGCAAAAGCCCTTCGCTCTGCGGCGGATAAGCGTGATGGTAATGGATGGTTGTTGCTAAGCCGGTGTGGACATAGCCCAGTAGAGGATTTTCTCCGTCAGGGGCAGTGTTCCGGTAGTAAAACCAAGTCTGGTTCCAATCCTTAGGATGGATATGATGTTTTGCATGTGGGAAGTCAACTTCTTTCCGTTTCTGAATTGAAACGCCACCAAGCTCTGTGTTGGGACCATCAGAGAACTCTGTGCGACGGTTCAAGTGGAAGAAATCCCGGAACAACTCCACAGATGGCTCTTCTTGGAGGTAAACTTCACAGAAGACCTGAAAGTTGCATATATTGGACACGGAATTCGGTCCAATGTCTTGTGGATGGATCTGGAAGCTTGCGAGGACATCTCGGAAAATTTTTGATCCGGGCGGGCTGAATCCCCGGTCTAAGTGTTGCATAAAAACAACCACTTCTCCATCTTGAGGTTCAAGAGGGCATTCAGAATCCAGAACATGCCATTGCAGGATCCTTTTGCAAGCTAAAGCGCCAGTGGTGACATATCCATTGATTTGTGTCTCCGTAATCCGGGATGGAACCCAGTTGCAGGCAGCAAATTGTTTCGTCATCTCGGAAAGGAAAGCTGAAAGAAAAAATAAATGCTGGTTTACAAATTAAACGGTTTAAGTGTATTTTCTAGTGTTAAACCGACGAACTGCTGATCAAGTTCGGTTGGCGGTTTAAGAGAGGGCTAATGGTATATGGCGGATTGATCATAAAAGGTTAAACCGCCCATAGGCAGAAGGGCTTGGGTTCAAAGTCTACTAAGTGTTGACAGAAACAAGTTTCGCACGGTGATGGAATTAATTCGGATCTACCAAAGGTTCAGTAAGAAAATTTTCTGCGATTTATAAAGGTGTTAAACAGAGCAGAGAAGTTCATGTGTTCTATCAAGAGAGTCCATACAAAGAGGAAGACCTACTAAGTGCTAAATTGGATGCGGAGCAACTACCGCACGGGATTTATGCTATGGTTGAGTCAAAAAAGCTATGGCAGAAGTGAATACGAAGAGACTAGGATGAGTACCTATGAACGCAGATGCAAACAGGAACCCTAAGAGAAAGATCTAGGGTTATGAGGGAGAAGGTTTACCGGATGCGCAGGACAGCGAGGAACGTCAAAGGTTTCTGGTACAACCAGGTTGATGCAGCGGCCGCTGTTGATGCAGCGTTCGAAGGTCAAGGGCGGCGGCGGAGCTTCAGAGCTGGGGCGTCGTGAGGAAGAAGAAGATGTGTTGAAGGGGAATAAAGGAAAGGGCCCCGGGTCTATTTATAAGGAAAATGGATAAGGACCGGCGCGAAAATCAAGGAGTCAAAAAGCGGCGAGTGGCATAGCTGTCACCTCGATTTCCAGGATGATATTATAAGAGGAATCTTTTTATTCATTTTTTACAGAGATGACGTCATGATGATCTGTTGCTGTATCCAGAGGATGACATCACGGCGGTTTAATAAAGTTTATGAAGAAGATGTCATGGTGGTTTACGGGAAACGAGGGAAGATGTTCATGGGACTTTCCTAAGTACTAAAGATTGACATGAATAAATTCAAATCACTCTGGGGCCTAATGTTGAGGATATAACTATTGAGTATAAACCGCCCAGGAGGGGCCGGTTTACACTCAACCGTATTAAAGCCCACGAAGACTCAGAAGGTGGCGTTTTACTATGAAGCTTAGAGGCCCGGAGCCCAAAGGCGGATTAGGACCCATAGTGGTAAACCGCCATAGTCATGTAAACTTATGTTGTAAGATAAGGAAGGGAGAGACCGAGCCGAACACTTGTATGAGTCGGCCTAGGGACTCTGTAGACTTGCCGGGCGTCAACCCGTGTATATAAGGGGACGATCCGGCGGCAGTTCAGGGACAAGAAACACAACGCGATAGCCAGGCATAGCTTGTTTAGCTCCCTGGTTAGCGAGACCCCAATAATCCCATCACAATTGGACGTAGGCTTTCACCTTCATCGAAGGGGCTGAACTAGTATAAAATCCCTCGTGTCCTTAGTCCGGTTTAACCCCTTTAAGCTAACCCATCGCGATGGCTCCATGACTAAGTCCTTACACGAGGACATCTGACGTGATATTTCCACGACACTGCCGTTCCATGATATCATGTCAAGTTTCATGAAGTTCAGACGAGTTTTCGATTTACTAGAATGTTAAAAGCATGTATCTCAATGTTAGCAGCTGAGCGACAGTGTCAAGGTGTTTAACATTCATTCTCATTTCTTGCATGTGACCTAAGCTTGCAATCAAGGACAAACATTTGATTTTGCAACCCGTTTTTATGGACTGGAGCACGTGCTTCAATTTTGAGTTGTGCACCTGAAATGGCTAGAAAACCAATTTAATGTATAAAGTTTCCAAACAAACCCTGAAAAATTCTAATTGTTTTATGACACACATATAGTTGCATGTTCGCTGCAGATAAAAGGTCTAGCAATTCAAACACCGTCCATTGTCGTTGTGAACCCATTATGTAATTCAAATCAAAATTAAAAATCAAGTAGATCCCACACAATTTATTATCACCAACCATGTGAGATGCAGTACAAAATATCCTGGAGCTCCGTCAGTGTATAGTACGCCTATGGCTTATGCGAGAAGGTGCATCGGCTACAGTCCACAGCCGGTGTGTCAAGCACACTATCTCGCTCCCCAAATATCATTTCACTGTTCAATCGTCGCCGGTGAAAGATGGGGACGTGGACCCGCATCGTGAGGGCATCTTCGACGGCCCACTCCGGCAAGAGCGCGGCTGCAACCGCCATGCGCATGCTAACAAGGTCCATGAGCGTGGCTGCAATCTACGACCGGGCAGACAAGGCAGCCCAAACGGCCGTTGTTGCTTCTCAGGTGGCGGCAGCAACATCTGCCTCGGGAGTAGCAGCTGGCGAGAGCGGCACAACAGCTGTCCGTTCCACAGTGGCGACCTTAGACCTGATGGAGGCCACCCACGACCATGTCAAGGCTGCCCACGCGCAGCTTGTGGCGGTTACCGCACAAATTGAACGAAGCTTCTTCGACAACCGCTGGCAACCCATGGCCGAAGAGTTGGCAACTGCCGAGAGCGTTCGAGCAGCCCTTCGTTCCTCCGCCGCATACCTTGCGACGATGGAGCCCGTCCAAGCCCAGATCGCGGCCTCCCATGCCCAGCTTGTGGCGGCTTTTTCCAAAGAGATGGCGGACGCGGATGGCGAGATGCTTGCCGAATATGGTGTGATGGATGCCATGGAGCTCCTTCCCCAGGAAACCATCGGGCACAAGCTAGGCATGGAGGAGGCGGCGGAGATCGACAAGCACCAGCCATAGTAGTACTCTTTGTTTTGTTTAATTAAGAGCGCCGGTCATTAATTTGTTAGAGTAATACTTAGGCCAGCTAGCTCTGTTTAATTGTTGAACTTGCTCGATTAAGAAGTGTGGGTGTGTTGTAGTCTTCTTTGTGTATTCAAATTATGCAATGTCGTGGATGAGCACTGTAACCAGGGAAATTGGAACCAAAAATTTTGACGTTCAAACTCATCACACATGGGTTAAGCTATCTGAATCGTTTGTGATGTTCACATATCATACACAATTCCCAATAAGGGACCGTGTCTGATGACGCTTTGCGCGCTAGTTTTTTCGCTGAAGCTATTCCAAATTTTCGGCTTCCGCAGAAATATCTACCTCCCCGTCCCCTCCCCCTTACCAAAAGCCACATTTCTCCTATTTTTGCCTTCCTTTCCAAGTTGAAACCTTGACCCCTTGCTTGCAACGCTGCCCCTATCTTCACCTTCCTTCACGCAGCTCGGCCTTGTCTATCCAGGCAGGTAATCCACATCAGACACCCATCCTCCTCCTCTTTCCACATCCCACATGCCCCGGCCGCCGGCACGACACCTTCCACCCAAATCACTGCCCCCTCCACCAAATAAGCGCCGCCCTAAGCCATGGTGCACGCAGTATTGCCAGGAGCTCAAGGAGCATTTGGTAGCGAAGAAGCAAATCATGGCCGCACGAGCGAATGAGGTTGCAATGGCTACCATTCGTGCCAACCCCCAGATTTTGGAGGACCACCTTGCCACTTGCTAGCTACGCCGGTTAAGCATGTTCAGTTTATCCATTGCGTGAGCTGCTCCTGCCTTTCCTTAACAAATTCTAGTGAATTGTGCTATCTAATTTTACCATGCAATATGTTGCTCCTGTGTATATGTTCTATATGTCGTGCAATGTAGTGCTCACTTATTAACTGTTTGGTTAATTAGTTGTCGTCTTCAGGTAATTGTTTGGTTTAATTCTGCAAATGTAATGTTCAATTCTTGAGGTTGCAATTTTGTATTGTCTTCCATGTGAGAAATAAATTGAATTTATCTTTACAAAATACATGAGAAACGAATACAATTGCTATATTTCCAAGTTGTCAAGCATGCTTGGTTTGGTTATACATTGTGCAATGTGGTGCTCGGTTAATGTTTGATTCATTTGTGTTGTGGTGTTTAGTTAGCTGTTTGGTTCAATTCTGCAATGTGATGTTCAATAGTTGTGGGTGCATTCTGTTATTGTATACCATGTGAGAAGTAAATCAAATTTGGCTGTACTAAATACATGAGAAACAAATACAATTGCTATATTTCCAAGTTGTTAAGCATGCTTGGTTTGGTCAACTGTCTGATCTTCTATTAGGAGTATGTTATGTTGTGCAATGTGGTGCTCAGTTAATGTTTGGTTCATTTATTGTGGTGTTTAGTTAAATACTTGGTTCAATTCTGCAATGTGATGTTCAATTGTTGTGGCTGCATTCTGTTATTGTGTACCATGTGAGGAATAAATCGAATTTGGCTGCACTTAATACATGAGAAACATATACAAGTGCTATATTCCCTAGTTCTTAATCATGCTTGGTTTGGATAAATGGGTTTTCCATGTGGCTTGAATTAATCTGATGAATCTGAAATGTGCTTATTTTTCATCAACATATTGTACTGATAGCATGTGAACCCTTACTTAACCTGATGATTAACTACCTTATATGTGTTGCAGGGAAACAATGGGAAGCACTGAGGTTTACAATCGAGGTTAGCACGTGCATGATCCGTTGTCTAATAGCACATTATTGTGCAATTGCAGGAACCATTCTAATATTTAAGTTTTTAACAATTTGGTCTTGCACATGTAGGTCCTTCTGTCAGAGGTTTTGACCCACTGTTCGACCCTTTTTGCGTATGGGGAAATGAGTTGTCCATGAATATCAATCAAGTCAAGAAACTCAGAAAGATTGTTAGGATAAAGAAATTAGCGACAAAAACAACAAGATCTTTGTCTGCACAATGAAGAAGACATCAGTACACTACAAGATGGTACTAACTATTATACCTTGCCTTTCTTATTCCTTTTCCCCATTTCCAATATAGAGAAGATATTTATGCACATCCTTGTTCTCAAGCCTTTCCAAAGTAGTGCACTAATGATTACCTCTCAAACCACCTCTATGGTCAGGAGGCGAGGAATGTTTTCATACAACACCCACGGTTCAATATTGAAGTGTTCCTGAAGAGGACGAAGGATGGACTGTCAATCATCCATAGGCACTGGCCTAAAGTTGAAAAGACCTTCAACATCAATGAAGGCTCAATATTCGCCTTCCGCTTCAGCAGTTTTCCCGATGAGATGCATCTGTCTATGTACCGTCTATGATGCTAATTTCGAAAGGTTCTACATGTTGCATGTGAAACTTGGTGCTAGTGCAGTTGTGTAATGGGGTAGCTGAGTGCTGAAGCTATATCATGTTTTACTCTGATTGTCGGGGAAACTGATCCACGAACACCTATGGGACCGGCGGACCGAGCCCCTTTCGGTTCGGCAGGGGGCGGAGGTCGCACGAAGAGCAGATCGAGGCGAAGCACACGAGTAGTTTACGCAGCTTCGGAGCTCTTCGGAGAGATAATACTCCTATTGTTGCTTGTCTGATTGTCTTGTGTTCTTGCTCTAGAGAGCTAAGTGTTTTCTGGCTTCGAGATGATCTGAGCCTCCCGAACTAGTCGAACTGAACCGAACCCCCTCTACGTTGCGCATGGGCCTCCTTTTATATGCACAAGGGGTCACCAACAGGTGGCAACGCAGAGAAGGGTAAAAATGTAAAAAGAGAGGTGGTTGGTATAGTTGCTTGTACAGTGTACTCTACCTAACCCTGACGACAGGGGACAAGGGCATTAAATGCCCGTCTGTGTCACCTAAACAGTGTAGAAAACGGACCGTCAGGGGCGCCACCGCTTGCCACGATGGCGATCTTGTCAGCATCGCATGCCACCGCTTACCGCTAGCTGCACAGCCTTCCGCCACGCGTGCATGGAAAGGCCCCCAGGGCGACACGTTGGTGGATGCGCTGGAGCGTGGGCACAGAGTGGCCGCTTGCCGTGGCAAGCGCCTTGTCACGGTCGTGGTCTTGTCGCGCCCGGAAGCTTGTCGCTCGCCGAGCCTTGCCGGGACGCGTGGCGCGTCACGGCAAGTTCCTTGAGACGCCTCGGTTGGCCTTCCCGGCAAGCTCCTCTTGCCGGGGACTTGTCTTCTTGACTTGAATACTTTGTTCTTGAATGGCTCCAAAGGAGCCACGGAGTACCTTGGCGGTTACCCGGCAAGCCCTTGCCGCGGGGCGCTGCGACTGCCCGTGCACAAGTTCGGGGTACTAGGGTACCCCTACTCTAGTACACCGACAGGAGCCCCCGGGCCTGGGCCACACACGGTGCCGAGCGCTGTTGGGCCAGGCCCAAAACAGGGCACGGGCACGCGCGGCCCGGGTAACGCCGAATCTTGCTCTGTACCCACCGCGCCCTCCCCCAACGGCACGCGTTGAATGCGGCATCGTGGGAGAGATCGTCAGGGGTTCTTTATTCGGAAGGGCGAAACGTCCGCCCCTTCCCTCTTTATAAGCAGGGGAAACAGGGGCAGTTTCCCCACTTTGCCGTTTGTTGCTCCGAGTCTAGAAATCTCCGCCGCTCCCCCCTTCTTCTCAAAGCCGAAAGAGAGCAGCGCTCCGCCCCCCGTAGCCACCAGCACCACCATGCCGCCGATCTCCCCTGCCACCTCCGCCATGGCTCCGAAAGCCGACAAGGTAAAGGGCGTGAAGTCGGCCGAGGCGCAGCGGCTCGCGGCGCTGCGGAAGGAGCGGGCCATCTTCCCCCCTCAGCTCGGCGCCAAGGAGCTGAGGGAGTATTATTACCTTTTCTAGTCGACGGAGACGCGTGCGCACCCGCGCACGAGGGTACTCCCGGCCACCGCATCGGAGCTGGCTCCAACCGGGTACCCATTCTTCGCGCTATTCTTCTATTGCGGGCTCTGCCCGCCCTTCTCGGAGTTCTTCTGTGATATCATGAACACATACGGGCTCCGCCTCCTAGATTTCACCCCCAACGTCGTCCTCACGATGGCAGTTTTCGCACATTTGTGCGAAAACTTTGTCGGAGTCCACCCCAATGTAGCCCTTTTCCGCCACTTCTTCATGCCTCGGGTCGAGAGCGGAGAGCCGCTTGCCGGAGGGATCGCCTAGATCTCGAGAGTCGGCAAGAAGGAAGCATATCTGGAGGGTGAGCTTCGCAGCAAATGGGAGGAGTGGAGAGCTGAGTGGTGTTGGATTGTTGAGGAGAACCCGCAGCCGTTCACTGCCGTGCGCCAAGCCCCAATAGTACGCGGCAATGATTGGAGCAACGTGGCCCCAGAAGACGACAGGCTGAAGATCGCAGTCACCAGAATCCTCCGCCTTAGGCTTGCCGGGCTCACTGTACGCATTGTCGGCGCAGATTTCCTTCGCCGCCGCATCGCCCCCCTGCAGGAGAGAGGGAGGCCTGCCTGGGAGTTCAAGAACTCGGTGGACATCATGAGGCTGCGCCCGGGCCTCAACTTCAATTTCACCGTCCTGGAGCTGGATGCAATGCTCCTGGAGCTGTTCAAAGGCGACCCTCAGCATCCGTTCCAGTTGCCGAGGAGCGTCGTTCCGCTGTGCAACAATTCTTCACTTGACCGGATCCGCGCGATGATGCCATTGTGCGACTCTCACGGAATCGCCCCAACTTGGCAAGAGCCGGCGGATGACGTCGTGCGGGCGTTCTTCGACAGCCTGGAGGAAGTGCCGATCCGCGCCAACGAGCAGAGGAGCCTCACCCGTGACACTACTGACGCGGAGCTGTAGCGTATCGCCACTAGGGCGGAAGAGGCTGCGGCAGCAGATGCCGCGGGCGAGTTCGGGTTCACCGAGGCGGAGGCAGAGGCAGCAGAGGCGGCAATCCTTGCCGAGCGCGAGGAGTTCGCCGGCGAGGAAGATCTTGCCGGCCCCGAGGCCGAGCCGAGCGAGCCCGGCGAGGAAGAGCCCGAGCCTTCAGACAGCTTGCCGCAAGTGGAGCCCCGGGCTGCGCCAAGAAGGCGTCTCCGCAGGGCTGGTGACGCAGCGGGGCGGCAGACGGGTCAACAGCCGCCGAGCCGCGCGACACGCTCAACCGCGGCAAGCACCGTTGCCGCGGGAGCGCCTCCCGCCGCTGCGGCAACTCGAACGGGACCTTCCCGGTCCACCACTGCTGCTCCTGCCAAGCGGACAAGGGAGCCCACTCCTTCGCCTCGTCGCACCGGAGGCGAGCCGGACTTTGATCTCTCCGCGCTCAGCTCCGATGATGAAGAAGAAGAGTAAGCTTTTCTCGCTGTCCTCGTAGTTCTTCAATCTTGTCGCTTTCATTCTGTATCTAACTTGCTTCGATCTGAATCCATTCCCTTTCAGGACGTTGGCCCAGAGAGCGGCGAAGAGGGCCAAGGCACCGGTGATCGTCATCGAAGACGATCCCACCGTGTCAGCAGGGGGCGTGCCTGAGCCCACCTTGACGGACCTGGCCACTACTCCGCAAAGCAGCCCCCAGCGCAGCCCCCAGCGTAAGTTTATAATTTACTTCCCGCCGTCAGGTGCGCATGGGTGCTCTTTTCTCTTACTGATATCTTGATTGTTGGATGTGTGTAGGAGCAGAGCAGCCCCACCAGGAGGGCCCAGAAGCCGCCCCCGAAGCACCATCTGCTTCGACTACGCCGCCAAGGGAGGAGTCCCCGGCAAGGGAGCGCTCTCCGGCAAGGGAGAACTCTCCGGCAAGGGCTGGTTCTCCGGCAAGGGAAGACGCCAATGATCCTCCGGCGGCTGAGACCGGGACCGCAGATCCCAGCACAGGTAATCCACTTGCCTACAAACTTGCCCTTGGATTTTTGTTCTTCTGACTTTGTTTTTGCATATTCGCTTGACTTCCCTCCCTTCTTCGTTCTTCAGATCCACCCGCCACTGAGCTGATGGAGACCGAAGCCGCTGAAGGAGAGGCCAGCGCTGATGAACCCACCGGCGAAGAGGCCGCCAAGGCTGTCGCCGCAGAAGCCGGCGAGGGATCCGGTGGTCGTACTGACGGCCCTGAGGCCGCAGGAGCGCCAGGCGCTGCACCGACCGCCGATCCTCCCACCGCTGCCGCAGAGCCAGACTCCGAGGAGCCCCAGCCCGGCGCCTACTTGAAGGCCGGTGATGGCGTCTTCATCAAGCTCCCCTGGGCTTCGAGCTCCAGGGCGCCGGTCGAGGGAGAAACCTTTGACGGAGAGGTGCTTGCTTCCGCCGGATTGGCGCTGGTTGGCGCGCCAAGCAGCAGCAAGGAGCCCGAAGAGGAGCGGCTGCTACGGAAGCTGACGTTGCTCTATCGCGCCCGACAAGCCAAGTTGGCTTCCCGAGAAGCGCTTGTCGCGAGGGCGGGAGTCGATATAGAGAAGCGTGCAGAGGAGCTCCGGGATCTTAGGCAGGAGACTCTCCGGAGCTTGGCGGAGGAGCGGGAGCAAGTCGCTGAGGAGAGGAAGGCATTTCTCCTCGCGAAGGCCGAGGTTGAAGAGCAGCAGCGACTTGCTGCCGAGAAGTTATCTGCGCGGGAGGGAGAGTTGGCGCAGCGCAAGGTGAACCTTGACAGCCACGAGGAGGAGCTCGCCGCGCGGGAGCAAGCAATTGGTGGCGCTCTCCAAGAAGCAAGGGATGCTGCCGCGGCTGCCGAGGCCGCCAAGAAAGAGCTGGAGGTAAAAGTGGCGCAGTTGGAGGCCAATCTCCGGACGAGCGGCGAGGAGCTTGCCGCGCTCAAGCGCGAGCGCGAGAAGGATGCTGCTGCCCACGGTGAGCTGCAAGGCCTTCTCGCGGAGAGGAGCAAGGAGCTCAGCACCGCCAAGGACTCCAACGCGGATCTTGAGCTGAAGCTGGCCACGCTGACGCAGACGCTTGACGCCGCCAAGGAGTGAGAGGTGGCCTTGTCGGAGAAGATCAAGGCCGACGAGGCGCTGCTAGCAAGCATTGCCGTCACCTAGAACTTGTTCAGGGAGACGGTGGAGCACTGGACCGAGGGTCTGGTGAATATCGCCGCAGTCATGGACGGGGAGCTGGCGCAGCTGGGGATGGAGGACTTCGGGTACTCTTCCGATGAGCATCTCCAACCCAGTGCCAAGCTCAGCCTGTTCTTCAAGGGCGTGGCGACGGCCCTCCAGCGGCTTCGGGAGAAGATCCCAAAGCAGCTGGCCGACGAGTCGCGCAAGATTTGCGCGGGAGTTCTTCAGAAGGTGCTGGTGAAGGTGGCTTTCCGCAACCCGGGCCTCAACCTCACCAACGTCCTCAGGTCCCTGCCGCCCGACGCTGATCTGGAAGCACTCAAGGCCCTTGTCGCACCCATTGTGGACAAGGTGAGCGAGATCAGGAGGGTTGAGGGTGGTCACGTAGACTAGGCCGGCTACTTTATCTTTTTCCTTGTCGCTGCTAGTCATGTCATGGGAACAATGTGTTAGAGCTGCGACAAGTTATCTTGTAATATAAGTTTTATTTTGGATGATGATCACT
Source organism: Triticum dicoccoides (assembly GCF_002162155.2). NCBI lineage: Eukaryota > Viridiplantae > Streptophyta > Magnoliopsida > Poales > Poaceae > Triticum > Triticum dicoccoides. Next base: position 615,270,334 of record NC_041383.1, read on the forward strand.
ATGTTATTTCCTTTACTAGATCTCTTGCTTTGTATGTTTTTACCCTACGCTTTTAGGGAACTTGTCAGCGCAGGCATCCGAGCCGCGAGCGCTGAGTGCGGGATGTCAGCAGCCTGCTGGCGTGCCGCTCCGACAAGAAACCTTGTCGCGACTAGTTGCAGCATACTTAAGTTGTTGAGCGGACTCGAAACAAAGTAAGGGCGCATCTAGCTACGAGTTGGTTCCTCCACGCACAGGTTTTCCATACAAAGCACAGTCGTTCGAGGAAGATAACTTAAAAATTAAAACTAATTGCTCAGACTTTGGCAACTTAGCTTTTCTGTCGTTTGCTTCCCGGCAAGGCGAATCTTCCTTGAACGACGCCTGGTCCATACCATTATCTTCTCCTCCCCC